>NC_092376.1:32914934-33271600 GCF_030028105.1 Mobula birostris
TCATCTTTTCTTAGATGCCCAAAACTGCTCACAATATGCCAAATGCAATCTGACCAATGCCTTATAAAGCCTCAGCATTGCATCCTTGCTTTTATATCTAGTTCTCTCACAATGAATGTTAACATTGCATTTGCCTTCCCCAAGACCAACTTAACCTGCAAGTTAACCTTTAGGGAATTGTGCACTAGTACTCCCGAGTCTCCTGGCACCTCTGATTTCTGAATTTGCTCCTCATTCAGCAAATAGCATACATTTTTATATTTTCTACCAAAGTGCAACTTAGATCTGCCACATGCTACAGCTGCAGAACTATTTGTGGATGATTAGGTCTCCTCATGCACAAATCAGAACTGATACACCAGCATTATTGAGTCAATAATTACTACAAACTGCAGATAGTGTAATAACAAGATCACATTACCTGTGGTTGTTAGAATGCCTAGAATATTTCCAATTCTTCTTCCCGCAATTATTAGCATTTCAGAGCGATCACCTGCATATGTTCTTTCAACTTTTTGGCCTTTTCTTGCAGCCCAGATACCAACCGCAAGAAAGAGAAGATAAAAAATGCCCATTGACAGAGCTCCGGCAACATTTACTGCCATAGTGCTTTCTCCTGCAGTATGAAGTACAGCCAAAAATTAAACACAACACAATTCAATTAATAATACAAAAGCAAAAAGCTGCTGGACAGCTGAAATAAAAACTGAAAATAGCAGAAAGAGTAGATGATGCTGCCCGTGCGGACAGAGAAAAAGGGTTAACATTTCAGGTTGACGATATTTCAGCAGAATGATAACAAAAGAGGTTTTCGGCAACTCTTGAAATTGATCTCATTCTAGACTGTCTAGCAGATGTACAGCGTATATTTTCTGAGAAGGATGTCTTAGCAGATTCACTATCACTAGAATATCATTGAGAATGTTTTCATGTTTTATCTCTACTCAGAATTATTGTTTTCTCGCGCTTAGCCTTATGTGCTTAGCAAGTGAGCTGAATATTTAGTTGTAACTGTAGAGGAAGACCTTTAGTCACACCAAGAATGATGTACTGTAACTGGAATATGTTTAGATGTGTTGTCTATCTGGACTTATATCAGTCAAAGTTATGCCAGCTAATCAGATCATAGGAATATTGAGTCTAATGGTTATCTTCTTAACCATGGAATGATTTTATATCCATTCTGGGATGTATTAATGTTACTGGGCAACATTTATTACACTCTCCTAATACCCTCTGGGGGTTGCTGCAATTTTTATCATGAAAGAACTCCTACTGTGCTGTTTGGTAAGGAATTCCAGGATTTTGTTCCCAAGTCGGGACTGTGTGAGACTTGGCGGAAAACCTGAAGGTGGCTGTGATACTTCCTTGTCCACCTAGGTGCCAGAGGTTTATAGCTTTGGGCGATGCTGTCAAAGAAGTGAAGGGACTAGGAAAATGAATAACAGAGAAGGAAATAGGTCAAATTGGAAATTATTATGATTATGATTAGATGCAGGAGAAATCAATTGTGGGAAATAGTGGATTAAGAGACGGGCAGAGAGACAACAAGGATAGAAGTAAAATGTAAAGTTAAGAAATTGTCTGTGGAGTGGTACGTCACAAGTTCATTGTTAGCTCTTCAGAGCTTCAGGTATGTTTGCAAGTCAAGACCAGAAACAGAGTAATCTTTTAATACATCCCGAGTGGCCATAGTGAGGTTAAATTGCATTAACAGCACAAATCCAGCCAATGTAGGATAGACAGAGGGTGGGGGTGAACCTCTAAATTCTTTAGTTAAGGCTGACAGTGGAATATTGTAGAGTACTCTAGGAGTCTATGGTGCTTCAAAATTCACAACTCCTCTCTCCTCTCATCTTGACATGTTTTAGACATGGGAAGTGAGCTGAACTTGCCAGCAGTTTCATGGTCAGTTGGGTTAGTGAGAGTGCTGTCAATTTGACCTTTCTCCTCACGCCAGGTCCTAGAGTGGCTAATATGGAAATATGAGTAGTTGGGTCAGACGATGGCTGGACTTTCACAACTGGGCCTTGGGAAATGTTGTAGATCAGAGGGACATTTATGCAAAAGTACATAACTCCCTGAAAGTAGTATCACGGTGTTTGGTGGCTGTTCATCAGTCAAGGCGTCAAGGACAAGAGTTGAGTCATTATGTTGCAGTTGTCTGGAGTAGTGCGTGCACTTCTAGTTGTCCTGTGCAGGGAAAATGTCACTAAGCTGGAAATATGCAAAGAAGATTTACAAGAATGTTGTCAGGATTCAAGGGCAGCTGCTATAGGAAAAGATCAGAAGACTAGGACATGATTATTTGCAATAAAAGAGACTAAGAAGAGCAGAAAATCATGAGCAGTATAGATGGGGTGAACGCGCAGTCTTTTTCCCAGGGAAAAGGGAATCAAAAACTAGAGGGCATAGGTTTAAGGTGAGAAGGGAAAGATTTAAACGTGGATCTAATTGGTACCTTTTCCACCCAGGTGGTGGTGGGTATTTGAATTAAGCTACCAGAAGAAGTGGTAGAGGAGGGTACAATTGAAATATTCACAACACATTAGGATAGGTTTATAAATAGGAAAAGTGTTGAGGGATACGGACCAAATGCGGGTGAGTGGGATTACCTCAGGTGAACATCTTAGTTGGGATGAGGCAATTGGAATTAAGGGCCAGTTTCTGTGCTGTGCCGTGACACTCAAGTAACATTTGAATAGCATACTTCATAATAATATTCTATTCCTAATCTACCTGTATTGTCATACGTGGAACAATAGCTTCCTTCTTACCTCCTGGCAGGATGCCTATCAATCTTCCTTTATTAAACAACCAGCACACTATTTCTATTACTTTATGTCTACATAAAGTTTCTACATTGAAACCGTCTTGAACGGTATAGTGACAGTGTCTTTCAGAATGCCTGAAGACCTGATTAAGGTTAACTATTGCATGTCAAAAACCATCCTCTACCCTGGAAAAATGTCAACCTTAATGCATGAGGAGCATTTAATGGCTCTAGGCCTATAGTCACTGGAGTTTAGAAGGATGAGGGTGACCTCAATGAAACTTACCAGATGTTGAAAGGCCAATATAGAGTGGATGTAGAGATGCTTTGGTTAGTGGGGGAGTCTAGGGCCAGAAGGCACAGCCTCAGAATAGAAGGACACCATTTTAGAACAGAGATGAGGAAGAATTTCTTCAGCCAGATGGTGGTGAGTCTGTGGAACTCATTGCCATAGGCAGCCGTAGAGGCCAAGTCATCGGGTGAATTTAATGCTGCCATTAATAGATTGTTGATTAGTAAGGGCACCAGTATTACGGGGAGATGGCAGGAGAATGGGGTTGAGAGGGATAATGAAGCAGCCAATATCAAATAGTGGAGCAGGCTTGATGAGCCAAATGGTGTAATTCTACCCATATGTTTAAGGCCTTAGGGTTATGTCTGGATCACTATCAGGAAGTTGATTAAAATAATTCTGCATTATATCAGTGACATAAAACTTCTGCAATTACAGTGCAATATTGTGTATTTAATGTATGTAGCCCCCCTGGCCACCCTCAGGGTCGCTCGGCTCGCTGTCGTCTAGGGAAACAGCCTCGGCCCCACCAAACTGGATAATTCGTTTGTGTGGATGCTGTGTGAGGTACCCCACCCCGCCAAAATAACAGACAATACACCAGATGCAATTAAATGATTTACAGTTGATAGATATTACTGGAACTATATAATTAAAAGAGAAATATAAAAGGAAAATAAAAGGCGCCACACTTATCAAAGTTCAATCTCTTCGTGCACAACAACCGTTGGAGCTCAAGGACCTTCTTCTTCACCCTGCGACCCCTCGGACCACCTCGACCGGCCGCCTGGGACCAACAACGGTGGTCGACCAGACGCTCCACACGAGTCCGTCTCCGTCTCCTCACCGAACGTCCCACTCGGGGTCCGACCCCGTTAGCGGACTCACAGCACCTGGTCCATCCTCTGTCTCGCTCTCCCACCTTCTGCCCCAAAACCCCGCGCAAACAGTATCTTCAAATACACCAAAACCATAACAACTATCCCAATTGGTTAATAGCACTCTCTTATCAGACTCTAAAGCAAAAACAAACTGTTAGCGCAAACTTTCTCAGTGTTTAACACAACAAAGCCGCATTCCCCAGATTAACATAACAAAGATGCCATTTTAATTAGCCTCCGCGGTAACATAAAAATCGAAACCCCCTTACATGTACTTCTGAAAACATGAGAATATTTCAATATTGTATCACACCACAACTGGAAACTGTTCTAATATTTGGAATGAGCTTCTGGAAGCAACCTGCTAATGACATATTCCTATTGTTCAGCCACAGGCTGCACATCTGCCCGGTTAACCATAGACAAAGATCACATTATAGACTGCTAGCTGGGATTCAAATGCATACTACAGAGCTTAACCATGTTTGGGATAGGCAGGCACAATCTGCGTTATTTCCATTACCCATATAGTTCAAGCACATCATCTATAGTGTTACCAGGAATCCGATTCATATCCTTTCTCGGTGATGCATGGTTAAGTTTAAACATGTCATTAGATGTATCCAGTACTCCAACAAAGAAACAGCTTACCTTCAGACAATGCTGCACGGATTCAAACAGGTACAACACCAGCTGACAGAGATCAGAAATGAATGTAGAACATCACTCTTGATTCCCTCTCCACTTATCTCCTCAGGGGGCAGATACACAAAACTGCTAGTTGCTCACCACTTCTGAAAATTTCCACTAGAACTAGCAAGAATTATAAGAATTTCTTAGTCACCACAAGACTATCAAGGAGTTAGACTTTTGGACTGTCAGAGATTAGGTGCTTGGTGCACACCGCAGTACACTGTTATAATCCTGTTCTACTAAACCCACACAGTTGGGATCAAGACCAGTATTAGATATATCCTACACACCTACAGCAGATTGATCAGAATTGACTGCAACAGCTGAAGATTGAAAGAATCTTCACAAGCCATAAGGGAACAGATGATTCAAGACCAATATGATTGGGTAAAATTTCAGGACAGCCTTCATCGTTTGAATTCAGCCAATTGGTGTAGAAAAATATTCCTCCCCAAACATGGCACGGTACTGAGCATCAGTGAAACTCGGAAGCACGTGAAAAATCAAATTACTTCAGTCAGATTGAATTGTTCCTGGTGGATCATTGACTGATCCTGAAGATATTCCTTTGCAACTTTACTGCTGCAAATAATATATGCACAGACCGTTAGAAGGGAAAGAATACAAACACTTTTGGTGACAAATGATTGATTTTGATTTGAGGAAAGAAAATGCTTATTTGGTTTATTTTGCTAAGCAGATAAAAAACCAAATTTCAGATGATTTATTTGACATTTATTTTCCTCCCTAAAAATAGCAAAGTAAGCAAAATTTTTGAACTTGCCTTGCAGTAATTAAAATCAGCTAATGTACTTCTATTCATAATGGAGTAAGGAGTTTTCAAATGATAG
Organism: Mobula birostris; assembly: GCF_030028105.1. Taxonomy (NCBI): domain Eukaryota; kingdom Metazoa; phylum Chordata; class Chondrichthyes; order Myliobatiformes; family Myliobatidae; genus Mobula; species Mobula birostris. The sequence goes on from NC_092376.1 coordinate 32,920,425, forward strand.
TTAAGAAAGCCTGAATTAAAAACAACTAACAACAGAATCTTTCAGAGATATAGGAATTTATCAAGAATTTAATTGTTTTCAGAAGTTATTCCTGCTAAATGGCTTCTTTGTAGATATACAGTAGTCTTCCCAATCTAATTTTTCTATTTCCTCTCAATTTATCCAGATGAAATTCCTTCACAGATCCACAATTAGTTGTCATAGTTATTCACAGACTTCTTTTGTCTGTTATGGTTTATGGCAGTCATAGGATTTCAGTTTGTACAGCAGAATACTTGATTAGCTGTTTATATATTTCCAGCAGATGGTTGGTGTTCATATATAGCTACCAGCTTCATTAGGCATCAGTTTAAAAGTTTACCAAGAGTTTTAACAAGCTGTTGAATTGACTGCCACAATATCTAAACTTGGATACTGGATCATGTTAAACAGTAATTGTATAAATCATTTCCTCATAAAGGTCTGAACACTTTGTGATGCCTTCATTCTTCCTCAGGGTAAAGAATGACTTTCTTCCTCTTCAGTTCTGTGAGTTCTGAGCTGACTGATGTTTATGTCGGTAGGCAAAACATTGTGGGACAAAGGCCCTGTACTGCGTTGTACTATGTTGTATGATGTGGCCAATGTGAGAACAAAATATCAACCATCCCACCCCAAAGACATGAAAGGAATGTCCGACAGGGTGGGTGGGTAGGTGATTCATGAGGTGGTGCACTCTTTCTCGTGCTCATGCATGCCTTTGGTGTGCACCTAGTGCACAGACTTGAGATGCTCAAAACCATCCCGAATGCCACTTCTTCACTGAGGGGTAAGCATGGGCCAGGAATGTTCAGGAGCCAGTGGGGATGCTGCATTTCTGAAGGCAGTTTTCAGATCCTTTAATCTTTTCCTCGGGCTTCCTAGTAATTTATTCCTGTGACAGATGCCGAAAAGTGGTGGTCAAGGGTAGTGAGTAACTGAGGGCATCATTGCACAAGTAGGAGATGGTGAATCAAATCTGAAATTACCAGGAGAATTTAGCCAATTTCAGATGGTCAGCCTGTACATTGCATCCAGTTTCCCCCTCTAATCCAGTAATTTTGGATTTAATTAATCTCCTAATATTTACATTCCTGCAGCTATACCTTTCAATATTCATTAAACTTTATCACTCCCTTTTAGCTGGCACCACCAATTTTTCTGTTACTTCCTCCTATCATAAACCTTCTGTTTTATTCTCTTTGACATCCTTCTTTCTCTACCATGTTTAACAGGTTTAAAACTTCTTCTCAATCTGGCAAAAAGTCATCATTTTGAAATATTAACTGTTTCTCTCTTCACAGGTCTTACCTTGTTTGCCGAGTATTTTCCATTTATCTGTAAACTTGCTTGTTTTTAAAGCAATTGTAAACCAATCACACGCAAAGGTCAAAGGTTTTCCGTAAAGCTGCTCTCAGGTATTGCTGTGGTTCACCCGATTTTCAATCCTTTTAACCCATTGGAATGGAACTTTGTTGTACTTTCAGCCAGCTTGTGCAAGTGGACCTGGAACACTTCCAAGAAAACATTGCCATTTTTGCCCTATTATAACTTACAATTCATCCCTCTGACCTGTCTAACTATGTAGGATAAATAAGTCTGGGTCAAGAACTAGAATGGTACAGCACAGAACAGGCTCTCTGGCCCTCAATGTACTGACCTTTTAACCTATTCTAAGATCAATCTAACCTTTCCCTCTTCCATATGGTAATTTTCCCTATTATCCATATGCCTATCTAAGACTTTCTTAAATGTTAATAGAGAGTATACATTTGTCGATTTGAAGATTTGGCTAGAAGTATATAACTAAGTTCTATTTTAAATGAAGGATCTTCAACCTGAATTCTTTCTCTCTACAGATGTTGCCCTAGCTGCCAAATATTTACATTGTTTGTCATTTTTATTTCAGATTTCCAATATATGCCTTTTTTAAAATTTTCTATTACTTTTACAATCTTTCTGTATTTCCGCCACGCATGAACTACCTTAAAAGTAACTTGTTAAACAATGCCATTTCATCTATAAATGAAACAGGATGGTGATTTTTGAGTGGGTCTCTGTGCAACCTCTGACAAATAATACTATTTACACGGAACTGTTAGGTTTTCAAATTCAATTAGACACAATCTTATTGCACAGAGCATTGAAACAAAGATGCATGACACTTGAGAAAGTTTTGAACAATTATTCTTTTAAAATCAATGCTATTCAGTAAAAATAGGAGAACAAATATTTTATTTGTTTGCAATATGAGCAAAACTAAAAAATAAGCCAATGGAAGGTTAAAATGACGTGGTGTTTAAATACAACTTCCACATCATTTCTATAAGTGATTTCTGTTTACAAATGTTCTTTTTGAATGGCACAAATACTTACAATGAAATCAAGAAAGATACTCCCCAGAAAACTAATATCCACTAATCTTGCTGTAGTTCCTAGTGCCTCCCAGTTGAATACAAAAATGGTTCCAAACAAAATAGATGAGAGATATTGTAATTTTAACAAGTTGAAAATTTTAAATGTTTTTTTTTGCTGTAGGTTGCATAGTTTGCCCATTCCAAATAATTTGAATACAGTAGTACACAAAGAACAATACATACATGCTATTTTAAAAAATGAACTGGAAATAGATGGTTCATAAAAAGGCAGGAACTAGAAATCTCAGAATGAGCAGTGAATTATATCAGTGAATGTGTGGCTTATACACAAAATGGTCATGGAGCCTCAATTAGATGTGCACTTTAAAGCATTTTCACAGCAACATTTGTCTAATATGTTGTTACAAAACCTACATTAAAATAATAATGTTTACCCTGCGGACTCACATAAAATCAAGTTACCAGTGTTGTTGATATGATCATAATAAAATGTAACATTTCATGTGTGAACATTAACATATTCACGCAAAATTGAAAAGAAGTGTGGATCGATATCATAAAGGGGCTTGTTTATGGATAGATGATTGTTAACCCTATAATTAAATGGTAAATCCCTGGTGATTATATACTGATGGAACATACTTGGCGAGACAAATTAGAATTATGCCCAAATATCACAGCATAATAGGTTCACCATGGCTTTTATTAATAAAAGTCCTATGACGTTATGGTATCAATGTGCCAGATGGGTACAGTGACCACTCTAGTCTATGCTGCACAAAACTATAACATATTTAATTATTCAGTCTAATGTTATTCAGTGCAGAGATTACCAGATCCTGGTCTAACCCTGTTCTGTAGATAAGGAAAAAACTCAAGGAAAAGGCCCAAGGCAAATTTTTTCACATTTGTTAACAAGAATATGATGTGGTGCTTTTATTTTAAACTTAAGGAGTTCATATCCTTGTGTCATTCAAGACATTATGTACCCTGAACCTGGCCCTTTGGATATTTTACACCCACCATCCTTGCATGTAGCACAAGGTATTAGTTGCAACTGATGATGGTGGCACACATGTCGTACATATACTTGCTGCAGTCAAAAGCAAAACAAAATATAACCAGAATAAACAGAGCCCTGTACAAGAAACTCTAAAAAAGAATACACAACATGAAAGCACCAGGTAGATAACTTAGAAATTACTGGCATGAAATCAAAGCACCTCAATCTTCTTAGGTGGACCAAACAGCTAAAATTTAATAAACATTTTTTTTAGTTGAATAACTTTTATCCAGTGAGCACAACAATATAAGTTACTTTCCTCTGTATTTGATTCTTTCTGAGCTAAATGGTGTAAAATGGGTAATGTATTTACTTCATTAGTGGTGGGTCTATTAGACATGCACCTACTGTAGTTGCAAGAATCTGATATAAAATGGTCACTAATTCATTTGTGGACTGAAATAAAAAAGCAAAATTAAAAATGTGATATATTGAGCCTTTTATCTACTGCACCGCCAGTTTTTACCATCATCTACACAAGTTAATAAATCTCCTTTCGGCAGGAGGACAACTTAGCACCTTTGTCTTTTAATCCTGACTTGTGAAAATACTATCTTATAAAAGTATAGACTCCCCTCCCACTACCCTCCTGTGTTGCAGTTCATACTGTGCCTTTTTGGTACACAGCGCATTTCAGGTCACTTGCTGAATTCTGTGCAAAAGATGATACTGGAGACCCTTGATCGAGTTTCAGTGAATACAATGTGCATGGCTTCCAAAGCCAAACATTCAAGTTTCAACAGTTGGAGACTTGTGTCAATGTTCATTGGATAAATAAAGTTCCGGTCTTTGTAATAAGGCACAGATCAAGTCCTCTGAGGCACTTTGTGGTTGGCTGAACTCTAGCTGCGAGGTATTCAAACCTCAGAACTATCATTGTGATAATTTTGTGCAGTCATAATCTTGTCGCAGGGTGATTTCTTGTATTCAGCCTTACCTGATTGCTTCTTCCGTTTCAGCATAAGGATGATGATAATGATGACACAAATAGCTAGTAACAAGGCAGCAAACCCTGCAATAATGGGAATATTGCCATCTTGGTCACCTCTATCATTTGGTGACTTAGCAACAGCTCCTTCAGGGAAAATCACTTTCTCAACGACCTGCTTCCTATTGCTCCGGTTCAAAGCAATATGCTGGATGTTAGTTCCTCGGTTGTTCTCAACGCCAATGTTCTCAGCAAGTGCTGAAGCTTCCCTGACTGATCGACGCTGACGTGAACCTGAGCTCCAGTTTTCAGAGTGTGACAGAATATGATATTCCAAACTTCGTTTTCCAATCCCTCTGGAAGCACTTTCTCTAGACCGCACAGTGTAAATGGTATGAATATACCACTCTCGCCCAGCAGCAACCTAGAGGTAAAAGGTAACATGTAGCTATTGTATGTCAGGCTTTATTAAAATGAAGAGAAAACTAAATGAGCAAAAGATAGGTTTGCAACTAGTTTAAAAGAAAGACTTTTAAAATGACCTATTTTTTCATCAGAAGATGTCAGTAGCCACTAATAGTTGTACGCATAGAACATTTATGATATTCTGTGTTGGCATATTAATAATTAATTTCAGGCAGATTACATGTCTTAAGTATATACTGTTCCCTGTATGTATGTAATCATTAAATATTAGAAACAAAAAAATTTCCTTATGATTTATTTGGTTTGTAAAAATTAATTGTTTGCTTTATTTTGTTATTGTATCTGCCTGGGACTTGAGCTTTTCACCCCATACATTAACTTTTTAAGGCAAAGTAAGTTGCTTATCCAAGTGTACAGGTGATATCCCATTTGGTGTCATATTAAGTAGTGTAGAAGGGAGCACAAAGCTTTACCTTTTCTGAGATTGAGTCGAACTCTTTGAAATTTCAAAGAAGGAATGATGATCTTACTGAAAAGTCAAAGTTCTTACGAGGCTTGGCAGACTAGATGGTGAGAAGTTATTCCTTTGCAAGAACTAGATGAGGGATCAGATATTCAGCACAGACAAGGATAAATTACTTTTTTTTAGGGAAGGCTGGGAATACTTAGATGAGCAAGACTGTGGAAACAGTGACATTAATTCTGTAAGTTTCAAGGTAACTAGTGAAAGGAATAAGGTTGGTCCTCAAGTTAAGATCCCAAATTCAGGGAAGGCTGATTTCAACAGCACAAGAGAGACCTGGTGAAAGTAGAGTGGTAGCATATGCTTGCAGTTTACACAACATCTGACAAGAGGGAATCTTTTAAAGGAGAATTAGCAAGAGTTTTGCAGTGTGCTGTAAAGGGTGAAAGGCAAATATGGCAAGATAGATGTCAAAGATTATTGAAGGTACTAAATTGCAGAGCAGGCTCTTAATGCTATGCAGTCTGTTCCTTTTCTATTTTTAATGCGCTAATCAGAATCAAGTTTACTATCACTGGCATATGTCGTGAAATTTATTAACTTAGCAGCAGCAGTACAAAGCAATACATAATAATATAGAAAAGAATAAATAAGTAAATCAATTACAGTAAGTATATATATGTACTGTATATTAAACAGTTAAATTAAAAGTAATGCTAAAACAAATAATAAAAAAAGTGAGTTAGTATTCATGGGTTCAATTTGGGAATCGGATGGCAGAGGGGAAGAAGCTGTCCCTGAATTGCTGAGTGTGTGCCTTCAGGCTTCTGTACCTGCTACCTGATGGTAACATTGAGAAGAGGGCATGACCTGGGTGACAGAGGCCCTTAATAATGCACACTGCCTTCTGAGACACCGCTCCCTGAAGATGTCTTGGATACTATGGTGGCTAGTACCCAAGATGGAGCTGACTAATTTAACAACTTTCTGTAGCTTCTTTCGAACATGTGTAATGGCCCTCCCCCACCCTCATACCAGGTAGTGAAGCAGCCAGTCAGAATGCTCTATAGAAGTTTTCAAATGTTTTAGGTGACAAACCAAATCTCCTCAAATTCCTAATGAAATACAGCTGCTGTCTCGACTTCTCTATAGCTGCATCAATATGTTGGGACCAGGTTAGATCCTCAGAGATCTTGACACCCAGGAACTTGAAATTGCTCACTCTGTCCACTTCTGATCCACCTATGAGGATTGGTTCGTGTTCCCTTGTCCTACCCTTCCTGAAGTCAACAATCAGCTCTTTGCTCTGACGTTGAGGGCTATGACACCAATCAACCGGCTGGTATATCTCACTCTTGTATGCTCTCTCATCTCCATCTGAGATTCTGCCAACAGTGGTGGTATCATTAGCAAATTTATAGATGGTATTTGAGCTGTGCCTAGCCACACAGTCATGGTGTATAGAAAGAGTAGAGCAGTGGGCTAAGCACTCATCCCTGAGGTGCGCCAGCGAGGAGATATTATTATCAATCCGCAGACTGTGGTCTTCTGGTTAGGAAGTCAAGGATCCAGTTGCAGAGGGAGGTACAGTGACCCAGGATCTGTAGCTTATCAATCAGGACTGTAGGAATGATGCAACACACATCAAAGCTGCTGGTTAATGCAGCAGGCCAGGCAGCAACTCTAGGAAGAGGTACAGTCGACGTTTCGAGCTAGCTCTTCTTTCAGTTAGTCCTGATGAAGGGTCTTGGCCCAAAACGTCGACTGTACCTCTTCCTAGAGATGATGCCTGGCCTGCTGCGTTCACCAGCAACTTTGATGTGTGTTGCTCGAATTTCCAGCATCTGCAGAATTCCTCGTGTTTACTGTAGGAATGATGGTGTTTAATGAAGGGTTACGTGATAGGCAATTCATGGAGAAAGAAGCAGGGCATTGGAACTGTTGGGAATGATTGGAAATCGATTTTAGACTTGATGTGTGCATGGCCTCTTTCTAGATGACATTATAATAACGCGGTAAGGAAATATAAAATTGTACAGTTGTAAAATTGTGGAATTCAAGACTTCAAAAGAAGATTGCCCATAGTCCTAACTATTCACCATACTGTGGTGACATGGGATTTGCGTGAAAGTGTTCTATCTCCCAGCATCAAAGGAGATCACTATATAGATGATGTGCTATTGCAGGAATTCTATGAAGAGGAGGTTTCCAAAGCCTTTAATACATGATTGATCACATGCAATCAAAGGGATGGGAAATTAAGCCCGATGAAATACAGGGCCCAGCTTCGACTCTTCATTTTCTAGTAATACAATGGACCAAGGGTGATAGGATAATTCCCAATAAAGTCAGAAATAAGATCCTAGACATAGCACCCCCTACAAAAAAAACAAGAAGCCCTACGCTTTGATGGCTTTTTGGGATACTGGCCACATAGCCTATTTAACTATGCTCCTCTGACCCTTGCATGCTGTGACCGGACAGAACCTCACTCTTCTATGTGGTCCCAAGCAATCATCAGCTTTTGAGGCTGCACAGGAGGTCGTGGCCACTGCCTTACTCAAGTCGCCTCACAGAGGGGGGCCCCCATTTGAGCTGCAGGTTTCTGTTAAAGATGATGTGGCTGTCCGGAGTCTATGGCAGAAGTGTGGTGGAAAAAATATGCCTCTGGGTTTGCAGTTCTGAAAACATCCTGATGTTGCCACGAGGTAAACTGCATTTGAGAAATGACTTCTGGCCTGCTTCTGGGCTTCAGTAGAGACTGAAGCCAAGATGGGGTAGTTCCCTTATCTCTCTACGTCCTGAACTTCCCATTATGGGACGGGTACTCTCTGATGGGTAGGGTGTGGACAACAGATTTGTATCGTCAAGTGGAAGTGGTTTATTTCCAAACGGGTGTCAAAGGGATTGGACAGAACTAACAAAATACATGAAGGTGGTCGCTGAGTCCCCTTAGGCTACGTCACCCATGCCTGAAGCTACTCCAATCAAAGCGTCCCCTGTTGCATGGGGTGTTCCCTATGACCTTCTAACTCCTGCTCAGCAGCAGCAGCACGCTTGGTTTATCGAAGGCTCTGTGATATGGAAGAATGGTAGTTGCTGTGGGAAGGCTGCTGCCCTTGAGCCTCTCGCCCAACAAGTTTTGAAGAAGAAAGGTTCTGATGGGTTGAGTCAATATGTAGAGCTTGTAGCAGTGCATACAGACATTATGCCCGAAACCAGAGAAGCCCATATTTAGACTGATTCTTGGGCTATTGCTAATGGACTTGCTGTCTAGTGAGCCAGTGGTCTTATACTGTTGTAGGGCATCTGCAATGGAGAGTGGAGTTATGGAAGGACATTTGGAGCTGATCATTACATGCTATCATTACAGTTTATCATGTCGCCGTCCATTTGAAAGATAATTTGCCGATGACAAGATTTAACAACATTGCTGACAAACCCGTTTTTGTTGACACAAATCCTGCTATTGCCACTTGCTCCGTGGGCCCATGAATTTTCTGGTCATTTGAGGGTACAGGGTACCATGGAATGGTCTAAGCAGAGGGGATTATTCCTTCTCACTGATATAGCTCGTACAGCGGTAGGGAATTGAGGGCTATGTTTCCAAATTAAGAGCCAGCACATTCTAAAATGACCTTTGAATACCATTCACTGTGGGTGCACCCTGCTCAGATTTGGCAAATAGATTATGTCAGTCCCCTTCCTTTACAGAAGCGATTCCAGTCTCTCCTCACTATGGCGGGCACCTATTCTGGCCTTTTGACAGCAATCCCTACTGCTAAAGCTAATCAGGATGGTACTCTGAGGGGATTAGAACATCTTGTTTCTACATACAGCAATCCCCTTGAAATTCAATCTGATAATGGTTCACATTTTTCAGGTTCTAGGGTACAAGAGTGGGCTGCCTCTAATGGTATACGGTGGGTCTTTCATGTTCTCTATTGTCCTCAGGCCAGTGACCTGATTGAACAAGTGAATGGCCTATTAAACCAGCCAATTCACTTACTTACTCCTGTCCATACTTATCTGGATGGTTACCGTGCTTTGTATAATTTGAACAGCCACCCCTTGAAAGGAGGTACTCCCATTTTGTTAATGACAGGACAATCAATTCCTTTTGTTGAAATTGAACACACCGATCAAGAGCTGATTTACTTCTGCCAGGAGTGTAGATAATGGGTGACATAATCGTCTTCCTCTCCAGAGGAAAATGTGGTTGTAAGCTGACAGACAAGATGTGTGGTTTGAAGGAAACCACTGGCAGGAGAACAAAGGATTTGTCTGTCTCTTGATGACCTACACTTGTGAAACTTGTAAACAGTACGTGGAGGAACTTCCCAGATTTCGTTGGAACTTCACCCAGACCGGAATCGCAATCAGTGCATTGGATCACAAGTCGGAATTGGGGTTCCCTCGATATCAACCAAGTGGTGACCAGAAAGCGAGGGACCAGAAATTTCTGTGATTTGCTGTGTAGTATTTTATGATCCCTTGATCAGAGGGGATGATGAGACGGCCTACAGGGACGAGGTCCAGCACCTGGCCACGTGGTGTGCCGATAACAACCTGGCCCTTAGCACCCAGAAGACCAGGGAGATCATTGTGGACTTCAGGCATGCCAGGAGTCACACTCACGTTCCCATCTACATCAATTGAGTTGTAGTGGAGCGTGTATCAAGCTTCAAATTCCTTGGTGTCCACATTTCCGATGATCTCACCTGGTCCCTGAACTCCTCCATCCTGATCAAAAAGGCGCAACAGTGCCTTTATTTCCTGCGGAGCATCAAGAAAACTCACCTCTGTCCCAGGATACTGACGGACTTTTACCGCTGTACCATTGAGAGCATACTCACCAACTGCATCTCAGTGTGGTATGACAATTGTCCCATATCAGACCGCAAAGCACTCCAGCGTGTGGTGAAAACTGCCCAATGGATTATCAGCACCCAATTGCCCACCATTGAGAACATCTACCATAAACGCTGCCTGGGTAGGGCAAAAAGCATTATGAAGGATGCAACTCACCCTAACCATGGACTTTTTACTCTCCTCCCATCCAGTAGGCACTACAGGAGCCTCCGCTCCCGCACTAGCAGGCATAGGGAGAGCTTCTTCCCTGAGGCTGTGACCCTGCTGAACCTCACATCACAGCGCTAAGCGGTATTGCACCGATATTGTACTGTCTCAGTACTTTTATATTTGTGTGCTGTAGCACTTACTTTTTATTCGCAGTTATTTTGTAAATAACACTATTCTTTTGCACTTCTGGTCAGATGCTAATTGCATTTCATCGGCTTTGTATCTGTACTCGGCACAATGACAATAAAGTTGAATCTAATCTAATCTAATCTAATGTGATCTATTTGTACTTTCCATTTTATGATAATAAACTGGGTTTAAATTACTTTGTTGTGCTTGCTCACTTATTACCACATCTCCTGGACACTGGAATGATTGGGTCTGAACAACCCAGCCTGTTACAGCAGCATTATTAGAATGTCATCTGGTAAATTATCACTGACAGTAGCACACTCCATCCACGGTGTCCAATGAAATTCTTCAGGTAAGAATAGGTAAGCATAGATCTGTGTGTGTAGCAAAAGACGGATAAAGAACTGGATAAAAGAGCTGGTCATACTTGCTGGAGTAATGAGCAAGTACGCTTCATTAATAATACAGATGTGCCCATTATTTATCATCTATATTAACTAATCTGGATTCATAACTTCAGTTCAGAGATGGTATTGACTAGTGTGGATGCTGTAGAAAATTTGTAAATGGGTTATTTGAAACAAGTCTGTTTCAGTGAGTGCAAGATTTTGCATGGAAAGAATAACAAATTTGTTTTACGTATAAATGGAAAAAAATCTGTCCCTGCAGATCATTAAACCACATGGAATGCTGAACCACATTAGCAAAGAATTAGAACATAAGTATGTCCAACTGATGTTCTGTCAGAGGATACTTTACCCAGGACACCAAGCGGAACAGTAAAGATTTAAAGCCAATCAATTTCTCAAATTAAATTATGAATGCTGCACAAAACAGCCTTGGATGGTGGTAAAAGGTACATTGACAAATGAAGCTATATATTCATAATTGGATTAATACCTTGTGATTTTCCAGATAGGATTTAAGTGGAAAAAAGGCAGGAGAATCGGGTTGAGGGAATAATAAATCATTCATGACAGAATGGGGGAGGACACTCAATGGGTCAAATGGTCTATTTCTGCTCCTATGTTTTATGGTCTACATTAGAAAAAAAAATCACATCATAGGCAATAGATTTTGCATTAAATAAATTCATAAAGTCAGAGTCATAGAACACTATAGAAATGGGATTTGTCCTCCATACCCCTTCCCTTCCCTCCCATGTACCTATCCAAATTTCTCTTAAATGTTGAAATTGACCCTGCATCCACCACTTCTGTTAGCAGCTCAGTCCACACGCTAACCACCTTCTGAGTGAAGCAGTCCCCCCTCATGTTCCCCTTAAACATTTTACCTTTCACCCCTAAGCCATGACCACAAGTGGGTTAGGTGGCCAGTACCGGTGATGTATTATCTGGTGATAAGTTTCATGCACAGAACAACAATGCAATTAAATGAAGACTCTATTAACATCACAATATATTAAGTAAAATATGACTGAAGTAAAACCCAGTGGATTCCAGTTAATTGGGACACAACGAGAACAATCCAATTAAGCGGCTGCTCCAATTAGCTAAAGTTTCAGAGAAATAGTGAAGAAGGTATAAAAAAGACAAGCTGAGTAACAACATATGTATTTAAATGAAATACAGAACAAATTAGAATACTACCAATATTACTACAGTACTATAAAACTATGTATTAGTCCTTAATAGCTATTGATGGAGGAATTGATCCAGTGTACGCAAGGAACAAAATCAATGCAGACAACAAGTGGAGATAATGGACTACCTTCATATGATGCTATCAATGATTGCATCCTCCAAATCTTCTTTTTCATTGTAACCTACAAGATGGCTGTCGATACCTTCAAATTCTACACAGTTTCTAACTTATTGAAGTAGTGAAATTGTTTTATTTTCACTCTCGGCTGTTTCTGGCATCTCCAAGCCTGAATGCTTGAAACCGCAGTGAGCAAAACGGTTCAGAATTGTCTTGCTGCTTATTTCTCGCCTACTATCAGCGAAAAAGATGGCTTCTTTTTGAATACAAACACACACTATTGACACTATTTAAAAACACTTTGCTCTGTGTAGGAAAAACTGTGTAGCATCTAACGGCAACACAAGTGCGCGTGACTGAAGCTAGTTCGGCAATAGCCTCCTGCCTCGATGAAGGGGCACAGTGTCCCAAATAATTGAAGGTATTCCTGGCAATTTTCATGATTAGTGTTTTCTCTTTACGAATAAGTGGCTGCCCCAATTAACCAATGGTCCAATTAACCATAATCCACTCTATTATGTAATGACATAATGCAATTCAGAATGGGAAATAATGACATATTCCATTGTTTTCTTAATAAAACAGCACAAAGAACCTCCTAACTGGTTTTAAGGAAGAGGTATCACTGATAATTGCCTGCACAGCACACACCCATTGAAAATCTACTTCATACCTGGAAGAGTGGAGAGGAATCCAAACGGAAGCCATCAGAGCCAGGCTGTGTGGCAAGTGCCAGGGCTTCAGCGTCATCAATAGCAAGTCTAGCATTGAATGCCACATTTCCAAAGAAGGGATCCTGTGTCTCAGGTTGGGCCTTATCCTGTTATAACAAAGAGCAGAAGCTTTGCTCACATGTCAGTGGAAAAAAAGTTGTAACTGTGAAGACAAATTATACTGGGCCAAGAGCAACCCAATCCAAAACAGAAACAAAATATGCTCAAGTGGCAATAATAGTTGATTTGCTCAGTTACTTTTTTTTATATTCCTCAAAACATTATTTATCTATCTTTGTCAATGCTACATTCACGATTTACAAAATCAAGGAGCCTCCTAATCAAGGATCGATAATCAATTTTGTTCACCATATACATTTACATGTATTAGGAATCTGCTGTGGAGTGTCAAGGTATGATGTGCAACGAAAAACACCATTCAACGATTATAAAGAATAAAGAACTCCATAAAAATAAAGTCAGAGGTTAGAGTACAGATATAGAATAAAATGTACAAAAATACCAGCATGTATTTACAATGTAAACAACATTACAAAATTGGTTTAAAGTGTTTATAGTGCAGTGCAGTACAAGGTAATAGAGAGGGGTTGGCTGCGGGCTTAACAATACATTATGAAGAGGAACAGGGATATTTTAAAAAGCCACAATACACAGGGGTAATAGAGCAGAATTGCTGAATTCTCTCAGCACAAAAGGAAGCGATTAACTGACTTACCAGAATTTTGAATCTGTACAAGAGAGAAGGTGAATCGGCCAGACAGCCATATTCAGCATTTGGTGGATTGTACTTGGGAACATATCCGTCAGCTCCAGTACACAGAAATACCTTCTCAATGTTACAAAAGAACGAGTCTCCCAGATTTTGTACAGGGTCAACCATCACACGTCCATAGACAACTGATCCTGCACGAGAAATGCACTTCAGTCAGGAATGTGGTGAGACTTTCACCTCTGGTGCATGTGACCAAGCTACCTCCTCTCCAGTTGTAAATAAATATTTTCTTGTTATTTTAAATGCAGTGCAATGCTTCAACAGTTTTACTCTTACTGACACAAGTACAGTACAAGGCATTTAAATGTCAACCACACAGATGCAGAGCTAGAGTAATATCTAGAGTGGCCACTTTATTAGGTATCTCCTGTAGAAGAACTGAGAAAAGAATGTTTGATGAATTGTGTATTCCGAGATGCTCTTCTGCACACCAGTGTTGTAACACATGGTTATTTGAGTTTCTGCTGTTTTCCTGCCAGCTTGAACCAGTCTGGCCATTCTACTATAACCTCCCTCATTAACAAGGCACTTTCCCCCACCGAACAGACGCTGACTGGACATTTTTGTCTCTTGCACCATTCTCTGTAAACTCTAGAGACTGTTGTGTATGAAAATACCAGGAGATGAGCTGTTTCTGAAATACTCAAACCACCCCATCTGATGCCAAGAATCATTTTATGGTCAAAGTTACTTAGATCACATTTCTTCCCTGTTCTGATGTTTGGCCTGAAAAACAACTGAACCTCTTGACCATGCCTGCATGCTTTTATACACTGAATTACTGCCACAGGATTGGCTGATTAGATATACAAGTGGCCAGTAAGTATATGTATATAGTCCAGACTGGGTAAAGAAAATTCCTTGAAGGAATATGTTTTCACAACAAACCAACACTTTCATGAACATCATTATCAGTATTATTATTTTAAAGAGTCTAGATTCATTTAAAAAGGGAATTTAAATTTTACAGCTGCTATTGTGAAATCTGTGTTATCTCCAGACCATCAGTCCAGGAACATAATCTCCATGTTATCATATCTAGCAATCTATAGTGTTACTTTGATGTATCCTGACAAAACTCCCCTAGAGATTATAGATACATCAGCTAGTCAAATAAATATTGTTAATTCTGATTTGACTAATATGTTTATTTTTCTGTACCTTGCTGGACTGAGCTAGGGAACTACATTTTGAAAAACAACAACATTTAGTTTTAGCCCACTTTATTGCTCCTGCAAAGCGTTGTGGCCAGTCTTGCATACCTTCTGCAAAAGCGACATCACTGCCTTCTCCAAATCCCATGGAGCCATCAGAGAGCCAGAGACTCTTCTTATTGAGTAGGAACATTTGAGTGTTCAGGCTGAACTCGGCAGCTACTGGGTCGCTCACCTGGAAGATGCAGTTGGAAATGATGAAAGATAAAACATTAAGCATATGAAAAAATACATTGAAATCACCGCAAACCATTAGGTCATTAAAACCACTACGAGTGCAATAATGAGTGAAATATAAATTTCTTATTCTGCTGAGTGAAAGACCTTGCAGATCCCACACCAGGTAGAATCACTAATATGTCCCTCAGCTACTGTTAACTCTAGCACACTCATATTCAGCCACAGGATCTCCACAAAGTTCAGTGTGACTGATTCCCTGGCAAATCCTGCCATTTTGTATCTCAATACTTTTCTCCTGAACTTCCTGGGATACAGTGGGTAAACGTGGCCAATTTAATGTGCCAAATGATTGTTTGCAAAGCTATTTCTGGAACCTTCTGAAGCCTCCTATAGTTCAGGTAAGCCTTACTTGCTTCTTCCATTGGTACTTCAAAACTGCATTAATCTGTCGTGATGCAGGGATACATCATGCAATTACCTCATCCCAAATGACGTGGAAGTCATGAGAAGATAACGATTAGCTTTATTTGTCACATGTACACTGAAACATGCCATCTTGCATCAAATTAAATCAGCCAGGATTGTGCATGTGTCGGCACGCTTCTGGCACCAACAAAGTACGTATGTCCACAACTTACCAACCCTAAGCTGCCTATCTTTAGAATGTGGGAGGAAACCATAGCACTCGGCGGTAACCCACACATTACAGAGTGAAAGCACAAACTCTTCATAGACAACGGCTGGAATCGAACCCCAGTCGGTGATCGCTGGCGCCGTAAAGCAATTACACTAACCGTTATGCTACCGTTCTGCCCCTTTTGAGCTGCCTAATAATTTTGTACCTGTTGAAACCTGATGTCAAGATCAAAGGTAATCGGCTCCCTTGGATTACACACGAATGGTATGGTATACTCCTGGCTTGGGGGAGAGGCACACGGAATCAACTTCAACGTGTATGTACCTGAATAATCACGGACCTAGAACAAGTGAAAGTAACTATCAGGTTCAACAGTACAAAGCAAATGGAAATTAGAAATTAATTCCAAATTTATACATTTTCACATCAATATTTATATTCCCTAAATTGCTTTTACTCAGTGCCTTGATGAATTTTTACTGTGATTAAGCTTTTTAAAAAGTTTAGAAAAGCCTTCTGATCAGACTAATGATCAGGAACAAATACACATTTGGTGGACAGGCAACACATTATCTTTTATAAATAAGCTTCCTTTCTGCCAAATGTTTCACTAAATCATCTCAGAGCTTTTATTTGAACAATTCATTGTTTTGAATTGATATCCTAGTTGATATTTTCAAGCAAATAAATAACAACTTAGATTTAACAATGTAAGACTTAACATGAAGCCCATATACAGAAATTGCCATTCACCATCCCCCTCACCTGGCTTCACCTGTCACCTTCTAGCTTGTAAGTCTTCTCTACCCCCACCTTCTTATTCTGGCTTCTCACCACCACCCCCCCCACCCCACTTTCCAGTCCTGATGAAGGTTCTTGGCCCAAAGTATTGACCCTTTATTCCTTTCCATAGATGCTGCCTGACCTGCTGAGTACCTCCACTATATCATATGTGTTTTGCTGGATTTCCAGAATCTACAGAATACTGTAGATGTTCGTCGTTAGGTCGCATCTGGAATTTCCAGTTGGCGGGCGATTTCCCTCCACGCCGCTCTGACATGTTGGGAAATCATGTTCGTGGCAGGTTACTGCAGTGGTTTGCCTTTGCCTTCTGCCAGGTGAGTTTAAAGGGATCACCACCTCTTGCAGTGCATGACCAGGACGTCTAAGTGCCTTGTTGTGCTCTTAGCGCTCCACCACGCCTGCTGGCCTGCCTTCTTGACCGTTGGACTATTAATTGGTCTCTTCCGCTCAATCCGCCATGGCCCGACTTCACACGCTGGGACAGGCAGATCCCCTACCTCACCGAGGGTCAAAGACCCGTTGGCTACCCTCACCCGGTTTGGTCGGTCTGCCGAGACGGTTTACCGGGGTTTGGCCCGTCTGCCGAGACGGTTTACCAGGGTGTGGCTGCTGCGCGTGCTACAGCTACTTGGAGCCACAGGTGAGGGCTGAGTGTCAGGTGGGGACCAAAGGTGGACGAGCTGCCCTGAAAAAGGGCATGGCAGGCCCCGCTACCAGAGGTGCTACCCCTCCCTAGACATCCCATACACAGATGTTACTGCACGTTATGAAATGCTTGGTTAGACAGCCTTGTTATTAGAGGCATCTTAAAAGCAGGATAGATAAAGTTTCCTGTGGGGATTTCAAGGCTGCTAAAGAGGCCACAAATAGAGGAATGCAGAGAATTCTGGAGTGAAGGTCATTTTTGAGAAAGAGAAAAACAAATGTGTGAAGGAATTGTAAACAAGGATAAGAGACGGGTGAGATAATACTGGATCAGTAGAAAACACAGGGATGAATAGGGCTTGGTGTGATGAGGGCACGGGCAGCAGGAAATGGGGTCAGTTCAACTAAGGTGGAACATATAGAACATGCAGCATAGAAATTCACAGCACATTACAGGCCCTTCGGCCCATAATGCTGTGCTGACCATGTAACCTACTCTAGAGACTGCCTAGAAGTTCCCTAGCACATAGCCCTCTATTTTCCTAAGCTCTATGTACCTATCTAAGAGGCTCTTCAAAGATGCTATTGTATCCGCTTCCACCACCGCCACTGGCTGTGCATTCCACACACCCACCACTCTGTGTGAAAATCTTATCCCTGACATCCCCTCAGTAGCTATTTCTACGCACCTTAAAACTTTGCCCCCTTGTGCTAGCTATTTCAGCCCTGGGAAAAAGCCTCTGGCTATCCACATGATTAGTGCCTCTCATCATCTTATACACCTCTATCAGGTCACCTCCCATCCTCTGTCACTCCAAGGAGAAAAGGCTAAGTACACTCAAACTATTCTCATAAGGTATGCCCTCCAATCCAGGCAACATCCTCGTAAATCTCCTCTGTACTCTCCCTATAGTATCCACGTCCTTCCTGTAGTGAGATGACCAGAACTGAACACAGCAGTCCAAGTGGGGGTCTGACCAAGATCTTGTATAGCTGTAACATTACCTCACAGCTCTTGAACTCAATCCCATAGTTGGTGAATGCCAACACACCATATGCCTTCTTAACAACACTGTCAACCTGCACAGCAGCTTTGAGTGTCCTGTTGACACAGACCCCAAGATCTCTCAGATCCTCCACACTGCCAAGAGTCTTACCATTTATATTATATTCTGCCATCATATTTGACCTACCAAAATGAACCACCTCACACTTACACACATCAAAGTTGCTGGTGAACGCAGCAGGCCAGGCAGCATCTCTAGGAAGAGGTATAGTCGACGTTTCGGGCCGAGACCCTTCATCAGGACTAACTGAAAGAAGAGCTCTCTTCTTTCAGTTAGTCCTGACGAAGGATCTCGGCCCGAAACGTCGACTATACCTCTTCCTAGAGATGCTGCCTGGCCTGCTGCGTTCACCAGCAACTTTGATGTGTGTTGCTTGAACTTCCAGCATCTGCAAATTCCTTGTGTTTGCACCTCACAGTTATCCGGGTTGAAGTCCATCTGCCACTTCTCAGGCTAGTTCTGCATCCTATCGATGTCCTGCTGTAACCTCTGACAACCCTCCAGACTATCCACAACATGCCCAGCTTTTGTGTCATCAGCAAACTTACTAACCCCGCCCCCCCACTTCTTCATCCATATCATTTATAAAAATCACAAAGAGGAGGGGTCCCCAGAACAGATCCCTGTGGAACACCACTGGTCATGGACCTCCATGCCGAATATAAACCATCTACAACCACCCTTTGACTTCTGTGGGCAAGTCAATTCTGGATCCACAAAGCAAGGTCTCCTTGGATCCCATGCCTCTTTACGTTCTGAAAGAGCCTTGCATGGGGAATATGTGTTTTGAAATAAGAGATTTACTGATAATTCTCATCCACATCTTAATGGTTGCATGAAATACTTTGTATTTCATAACAAATATTGAAAGGCCTAGGTAAAGTGGACATGGTGAGGATACTTCCTATAGTGGGAGAGTCTGGGACCAGAGGGCCCAGCCTCAGAATACTAGGACATCAACTTAGAACAGAGATGAGGAGAAATTTCTTTAGCTGGAGGGAGGTGAATCTGTGGAATTCATTGCCACAGATGGCTGTGCTGGCCAAGTAATTGGTTGCATATAAAGTGGAGGTTGATAGGTTCTTACTCAGTAAGGCATTAGGTAACAGGGAGAAGGCAGGAGGACTGGGTTGAGAGATTCATAAATCAGCCGTGATGGAATAGTGGAGCAGTCTCGATGGGCCAGACGGCTTACTTCTGCTCCCATGTCTTATGGTGTTATGTTCACTAGGAATTACAGTCAATGTTGCAGTGTTTAAACTTGCAAAGACTTACAGCAAAGTCTGAAGTGAAGCTCCACTGCTGCTCAGGATGATTGTACGTTGGCTCACTCCGCACTAAACTGAGAGTAAAGGTTAATCCTGGGTGATCGGCAGACATAACCATGGAACTGAGAGGAGATGCTGCAAAAGCACAGGGACGGTTTTAGGCCATACATAAAAAAAAGAACATTTCCTTTATACTGCACTGCAAAACCAAAATTAATAACATGGAGTTATTCATAAATATTTTACAATATTTTCCTTTCCCAAAAGATAAAAATTACTCAATTTTTTTTTCTGCCAGAACAAATTTATCTAGTGACTGAATTACAAATCGGGAGCAGCACACACAAAATGGTGGAGCAACTCAGCACATCAGAGTCCTGATGAAGATGTTTTGGCCTGAAATATTGACTGTTTATTCCTTTCCAGAGATGCTAACTGACCTGCTGAGTTCCTCCAGCATTTTGTGTGTGTCGCTCTGGGTTTCCAGCATCTGCAGAATCTCTTGTGTTCATGAATTACAAAATCAGGGTGCGTTTTGGGCCCAGGTCCGTGCTGGATTTGTGGAGCTATTTGCAGACGGATCAAAACTGAACTCAGACCCTGTAGGAGAAAGCATGCTAGGATTCTGGCATCTCATTAGAATCCAGAAATCATTGCTCGAGTATGCAGAAGCAGACACAGGCTATGATACAGAATAATTTCTTTTTGTAAAGATTAAATCAAGAACAACAGTCTCTCTTATAGTTAATATGGTAGTACTTCAGAAAGAGAGGACAGAATGGTAAATCAGAACGACAAGCTGTGCATGAGGTGAAATTCACTCACCAGGGTGCACCATGACAAACAGCCCATGAAACCGTGCCTCGGTACGGAAGTTCACAACCAGACGACCTTCACTGTTGATCCTCATGCTAGTTGGGTAAAGGGCACCTGCCAGCAAACAACACACATCATTAAACCTACTGACAACTCAGCTCAGACTGCAGCAATGTTATCTGTTAGATAACTTTTTGTCCTTGTTAATGTATGCCCAGCAAAAGCAGTGATGCAAGACTTGCATGATTCTTGATGGGGCCCTACCCACCTCTTGATATTGGTTGCCCAGTATTCAGAAAAGGGTGTTAGCAACACACGTTTTGCCTGTCATAGAGGTGACGAAGTCCGATGGAGAACTCTCAATGAACTCAAAGGAACAAGGAAATTTTGGTCACTGAGATATATTCAGGAGGAATTGAAATTGCCATTGGTTTATTACTGTTACATGTACTGCAATACAATGAAAAGCTTGTCTTGCATACCATCTATACAAATCATTACACAGTGCTTGGAGGGAGTCCAAAGTAAAATGATAAAATGGAGAGAGAGTGCAGAGCAGTAGACAATACGGTGCAAGGTCATAATGAGGTAGATTGTGAGGTCAAAAGCCCATTTTATCATACGAGGGAACCATTCAATAGTCTTATAACTTGTGGGGTAGAAGCTGTCCTTGAGCTTAGTGGTGTTTGCTTTCAGGCTTCTGCCTGATGGAAGAAGGGAGAAGTGAGGATGTCCAGTCTGGATGTGGGGTCTTTGAAAACGCTGGCTTCTAAGCTGAGGCAGCAAGAAGTGTAGACAGATTTCTTGGAGGGGAAACTGTTTTCCGCGATGTACTGAGCTGTGTCCACAACCCTCTGCAGCTTCTTGCAGTCACGGGCAGTGCAGTAGCCAAACTAAGCCATGATGCCTTTGGATTGGATGCCTTCTGTGGAGCATCGATAAAAATTGGTAAGGGTCAGCTGGGACATGCCAAATTTCTTTAACACAAAATAATCTGCAGATGCTGGGGTCAAAGCAACACTCACAACACGCTGGAGGAACTCAGCAGGTCGGGCAGCATCCGTGGAAAAGATCGGTCGACGTTTCCGGCCGGAACCCTTCGGAGGAAGTAGAAGCTTCGGTGAGATTTCTTGGCCGTGATGTCTACATGGTTGGACCAGGACAGACAGTTGGTGATGTTCACTCCTTGGAACTTGAACCTCTCAACCCCTTTGAGCTCAGCACCATTGATGTAGACAGGAGCACGTACATTGCCCTACTTCCTTAAGTCAATGACCTGCACTTTCGTTTTGCTGAGATTGTGGGCAGTTGTTGTGACAGCATGTCACTAGTCTTTCTATCTCCTTGTTGTACTCAGAATCATCACTATTTGTGATATGGCCCACTACAGTGCAAACTTGTAGGTGAAGCTAGAGCTGAATCTGGCCACACCGTCATGAGTGCACAGGGTGTAGAGTAGGGAGCTGAGCATGCAGCCTTGTGGAGCACCAGTGTCGAGAATAATTGTAGTGGAAATGTTGCCTATGCTTATTGATTATAGTCTGTTGGTCAGTAAGTCAAGAATCCTGTTGCAGAGCGAGATTTTGACTCCCAGGGTCTGGAATTTCATGATGAGTGTGCTTTGAATTATAGTAGTCAATCATAGTAGTCTAACATGGGCACCTTTGCTGTCCAGATGCTCCAGAAATGAGTGTAGGGTCATGGAGATGGCATCAGTTGTAGACCTGTTTTGGCGGTAGTTGAATCACATTGGGTCGCGGTTGTCTGGAAGATTGGAGTTAATGTGTTCCAAGACTGGACTCTCAAAGCACTTGGTGATGGTGGATGTCAGATTCACGGGTCAGAAGTCATTAAGACCCATTACCTTGTTTTTCTTAGGTAACAGTATGGTAGTAATAATTCTTAAAGGAGGTGGGAACCTTAGATTTAAACAGGAACAGGTTAAAAAAATCAGAAACTACCCCTGCCAGCTGATCTGCACAGGATCAAAGGACACAACCAGGAACACCATTTGGGCCAAGTGCTTTCTGTGTGTTCACTCTCAGGAAAACTGATCTTAAGTCCACAATGGTGACTGTGGGTTTAGGTGCATTGATAGTGACATTCTATTCGTCTTCTGTTTAAAACGTGCATCATCATCATCAGATGCCATGCCCAGTTTGAGCTTTGACTGCCATGGCCCACACACTCCTGTTTTGGGTCAAGTGGATCAATTCATTGGTATTCATTTCCAGTTCTTTGGCTGCTGTCTCCATCATCATTTGTCTGAAGGGAAGAAAGTACTTTCTTCCCTTCAGTCCTTCCCATAATTACTGTGCATTCTAACTCCTCTTTCCTAATCACATGTCCAATGAAGTTACGTTGCCTTTTCATGATCTCATACGTTATTTCTGTTTTTGTGCTTGCTCTGTCCATGACATCCTCGTTAGATATTCATTTCATTCACGATATTCTTTGCATCCTCCTCAAAAACCACGCCTCTGCTGCTACAATTCATTTCCTCATGTTACTAGATATTGTCCAACATTCTGAGCCATGTAACATAACTGGATAAACGTAACATTTCAGTACTCTGAGGCGGGTTGTCATGCCTAGTTTATTGTTGGTCAGTATACTCTTCATTCTCATAAAGGTGTCTTTTGCCATCCCTATTCTTCTTTTAATGTCCATGTTGCACCTGCCATCTGATGTCACCCAGCTTCCTAAGTAGCAAAAGTTCTGTACTTGTTTTATGTCTTCCCCATTTATTCTCAGCCTGCAGATAGGATTCTCCTTCTTTTTGGATATCACCATACATCTTGTCTTTTTGCAATTGATAGATAGACCCATTTTTGCACTCTCTTCAACAACTACATCAACTAAGTTTTGTGTGTAGAGTGTGTTAATTTTTATTTTTTTTTATTTTTATTACCACCCTCAGGGAGGAGGCACAGGAGCCTGAAGACTCACACTCAATATTTTAAGAACAGATTCTTCCCCTCTGCCATCAGATTTCTGGAACCCATGAACAGTACCTTATTATTCATCTTTTGCACTATCTATTTATTTATTTAGTATCCAATCGTAATTTTTATGTCTTGCGCTATGCTCCTGCATACAAAACAACAAATTTCATGACATATGTCAGTGATAATAAACCTAATTTGGGTGTATGGTCTAATTAAGTAAAATAGTCCAAACACAAATAGATGTTTAAGAGAAACACTTTTAACTTAACTACTTTGCTTCACTATTTGACAATTTTACCAAACATTTCCGACCCCTTTTCTTCTCTTAGTTTGCCGATGGGCAGAGAGGAAATTAATCTAAAGATATAATTAGCACATAGATTATTGTCTACCAGCAGTTGTATCCTTTGAGAATGTGTGTTACTCTGGCGACACATAGTCAATGTACATTTAGGTAAATTTGCAACACTTACACTACTGTGTTCTAAAAATCTGCTTCAACACATATCTTTTAACGTGTGCAGATTTAAAAAACGGGTATTCTCTGAATCAGAATTACAAGATTACAACAACCATGGGTTAAATACAGTGAATTAGAAAACAAATGTTAACAACAAACACTAGGGCTGGTTTTCAGGGTTACACAAAGGACTAAAGTCTATTCATAGAACATAGAACAGTACAGAACTGTTCGGTCATTAGGCCCATGACGTTATGCTGGCTGACCTCTTAACCAACTCCAAGATCATTCTAACCCTTCCATCCCACATAGTCTCTTAACTGTCCCTAATGTACCTTCCTCTACTACCACCCCCCCGCAGTGCGTTCCCTGCACCCTGCAACAAACTTATCTCTGACTTTCCTCTAATCATCTTAAAAATATGTCCTCTCGTTTGAGCCATTGCCACCCTGGGAAAAAGTCTCTGGCTGTCTAATCTTTCTATGCTTCCTAGCATCTTATACACCTCTACCAAATCTCTCATTCCACTTCACTCCAAAGGGAAAAGCCTTAGCTCATTCAACCTATCCTCATAAGACATGCTCTCTAATCCAGGCAGCATCCTGGGTGGGGTAGCATCCAAGTGTGGTCTAATTGGGGCTTTAGCGGGCTGCAACTTTAGCTCTGCGTTCTTGAATTCAATCCCCTGGTTAACAAAGGCCAACACAACATATACCTTCTTAACCACTCTATCAACTTGTATGGCAACCTTGAGGGATAAATGGACTTGGACCTCAAGATCCCTCTGTTCCTTTCATTGAAGTCAACCTTTTATGGGTATACAGTATTGTATCACATTTTACCGTGATACAGAAAAAAAATCCTAAATAACTTATGAACAGCAGCAACTTTTATTTTATAAACAAAATATTTGTGCATTGGAAAGTTTCAAACAATGCATGGAACAGTCAAATCAATAAGCTTGTGATAGTATTGAAGGTCACTATTTTGTACACTAGCAAACCTCCGTGCATTTTACACAGCTATTGCATCTACCATATCAACAGAGTAACCAAACAGGACTTCATTGAAAGAACAAATCCTTCAACACTGACCAACACCTGGCAATGAAGTGTTAGCTTAGATCCTGGAGTGAAATGCGCGCTGTGATCTTGTGAATTAGAGGTAAAAGTGCCTGGAACTTGTATACTGTATTTAGAATATATTTTGAATGGTTATTTTAGGCTATGAAGAAAAACAAAATTAGCTATGTCTTCTTGTATGTATTTTTTCGTTTGTTTCCAAATTGTAAGAGAAAACTTTAAAGCAATAGCTGATTAAATTTAATTGTGCTTGCAAATGAGGAATTTGTTAATTGGAATAAATTTTGCTTCACCTTTTGAGAGGCTGAATGATTTCTATCCATAGTGAAACTTATGTGACTCAAAAGTTTTTCTTTTAGCATCCAGGAATTTTGTGACGCCCAGTGAGTGTCGTGAGTAATAAAACAACAGAGTATACTGGAAAATGAAAACCATTTAAATGTTCCTGACTGATAACAAAAATTGCTAAAACAAGCTCTGGTAGTTAAGTCACCAACCCTGTAATTCAGCCTCCGGTGGGCTGCCAATTCCATCTCTCCACAAGATGGCAGTGTCGTACACAAAAGTCAAGCGCAGCTCAGACTGCAGGTCGAAGTGCTGCCAGCCTCCAACCCCCACCGGGGAATGGAAGACATAGGAGACATATAGAGGGACTCGCAGAGTTACGTAAGACTGCACAAGGTTCAAAACCTGATGGAGAAAAAAGAAATATTTTAGTATGCCAGCTATCCTCAAATAATGCATGCAATTTTATTATAAATACGTTTTTGCTGAAATCTGTATAAATAAATGTTAACTTACAAAATCAAAACATGTCTGCATAAAAAATAAGCCTAATATTTATTTTAAAACTATGATATTACTGCTCTGCATGATTTGATGTTGTTTTTCTACAAACCACTCTATATGCACGCCTTTGGGACACTAAAGCAAACTAAGTCATAGGAACAGGGGAAACCAAAAATAAATCTGTTCCTTTCTTCAAAGATATCTGCGATTTTCTATCACACCATATTGTTTTAATTGAGGTTACTGCATTGGTAACTTCTATAATATAAAGCATTAGTTAACTACAAAGACCCTTTTCAAATTGTTTTGTTGCTGACTTATTCCACGATTTTTAGCTGAACATTGGTCAAAAGTCTGACAATTAAATATTCATGATGGGATCTTTAGTAATACTTCTTTCCTTAAGATTTTATAATGAAATTAGATGATTGCTGCATATGAAAATACATGGTTCACACACACTTAATCTTTAATCATGGCCATCAATGGTTTACACAGAGCTATTTGAGCATAGGACACCTTAGAATTACACTCTAAACGTTACACTTAGTGGTGAAAGTCCAAACTGGGAAGCAAATTCTATTAGGAATGGAAAGAGAAAAAGTGGGTAAATACTTAGATGGGAAGTTCCAAAAGATAGGTGAGAGAGTACCGTGCTGTACTTTTAGACTTTTGAACTCATCTTGTCTGCCAGCCAAGGCCCTGCACATTCCTGTGTTCCCATGCCTGAAGGAATTTTAGCTTCTCAACTTAAATATTTATCTGCTTTTAACTGGATAGGGCTGTATCTATCTTGCCCATCTGCTACCTTATACTCAGCCTGCACTACAATTATTTCCAGGGCTTCAATTTACTTTCCCAGTACAATTTAATTAGGATAGTGAAATCTATTCCTCGAAAACAAACAAAACCAAGTGGCATAACTTATAAAATTAAATCATCACGTAAGATGATTATTTGTACCACTGCAAGAGGTAGTAACAGTGACCCTCACATGCACTTTCTCAGTGTGAATACACCGCCTTTGTTATCCACCCCTGGTCACCTCTACTTCCCATAGATATTTCCGACACATCAGTTCAGTGCTTTGAAACTCACTTTCCTAATTATTATTTAACGTTGTGTAACAACATGAAAATGAACAACTGTTATTAAGGTCAAATATTGAGTTAGCATAAAAGAAACGATGGCAGATTCAGTGATGTGCAGGCACAAATACTTAAGATTTAATATGAGTTTCTCAAACAGATGGAGTGATTAGTTCTAAGGTCATGCCCCCAGGTTCTGAAAATCCTTGAGGGAACAAGCATCTGACAAGGAAAGAGACTACATATAACTACTAGTATGTACTCAAGCCTTTGAAAACAAGCATTCATTGTTACCACTAAGGACAGGAATCTAAATTACTTAAATTGAACAATGACTCCGTATAACCTAGAGCTTTTAACATCAGTTACGGAAAAAAGAAAATAGAATGCAGCTTCAAAAGCAAATGACATGGAAGTCATCTAACTGCCAGCTTAAAATGTAAGCCTCCAGTGTTGGATGAAGCAGTGAATTTTTGTTTACCAATTAGCTTTGACTTTTCCGATGACTGTACAAAAATTTCCTCAGTTGTTAGATTGTAAATAAGAGGTCCTGTTTTCAGAAAATTATTAAGACAGACTAGCATTGATACAGCGCCTTTCAAAATCTCTGGATACTGCAAAATGCTCCATAGCCAGTTATGTGATTTCTGAAATAAAAGAAATGCACTAAACTGTTTACACATAGCAAGTTCCTATACAGCAATGTTGGCTAAATAATCTGGTTTTTAAAATGAAAAATAAATCTCAAATATGACAACAAAATCCTTGAAACTCTGGAAATCTGGTTATCATTATTCCCAGATATCCATAGAGAATTATAAACTGTGAGTTAAATGATTATAATTTTTTTGTATTTATTATAATTATTTCCAGTTATCAATTGATCTTCTTAACCTGAATTAGAAAAAAATTCATAGAGTCTAATAAAATTCATCTATTATGCAATGTGATTCCTGGCCATTTTATAGTCGTTAGCAGCAGTGGGGCTAGCAAGTAATCTCTTGACATGATTGCACTAAAGCTGATTTCAAATTTGGGGCCAAGGACTGACGTGAAATAAAGGCAGGAGATCCATAAACAACAACAAACCAACAAAAGTTAAATGTACTAAAATGGCTATCTACTCTGAAGGTTGCACTGAAGTTTTTTTTGATGAAGATACATAGAAAAGGGAATGGAAGAAGGTAAAGCAAGATTGAGACATATAGGGCATTATTTCAATACGCACTCTGGATTAATTTAATCAAAAATAATCTGGTTTCACATTCTACACAGATAGGGAGATAGAGGAATCCAACTTAATGAATTCCACTAAATTTCCTTTTGAGACCCGTGAAGCTAGATTGAGAAGAAAAAAAGGCACAGAAATTAAACCAGTATGTTTTTTTCATTGTGAGACATAGAAAACTTCCTAGGAATAGTGTTGAACATCAATGTTGAATATGAAGCAGAGGATGGGGGATTTTTGAAATTTTCAAACTAAGGTAGCTGTAGATGATCAATTATTATGTATATTTAAGGCAGAGATGGGAGCTTTGCAGGAATATAGTGTTGGGATAAAATATCTAACAATTTACTGAATGGCAGCGCCTGCACAGAAGGGCCGAATGGCTTGTTCCTGTTTCTTTTTCTTTTCTTCTTATGCTGATGGTTGTAGCAGAATGTGGTATTTGAACATTATATAGGCTGGTCTCAAGAAGGCAAGTGAGACTAATTTTACATGCACATGTCTAGCAACAGCAGCTTTGGCAAATTAAGTTACCAAAAAGAACTCTTACCTATCCCTTATAACTGAAAATGGAACCACTAATAAAGACAAAGATCATGAAGATGTTTAAGAAGTAAAAAAGTTAGAAGATGTTTATCTTTTTGCTGGTTTACGAATTGTGTAACTTTCAATAGCAACATTCTGTTGGAGGTGCTCGGTGGGGGTGGGGGGAGGATGTCAAACAGCATTTGAAGGTGGAAAGGAATTGTTTTGGGTTGAAAGTCAGTATGGATGCACTGGCACAAAACATTGACAACTCCTTCCCCCCACAGATGCTGCTCGACCCACTGAGCTCCTCCAGCAGTTTGCTTGCTGCTGCAGATTTCAGCATCTGCCCTCTCTTGTGCTTCAAGCTGTTCAGACTTTGGCCCTAAATTTGAACCTGCTTGATCCTACAAAGGTTTTAAAATAAACTCCGGTTCAAAAAGAATGGGAGTTGTGCTTTCTTTCATTGTTTCATTTAATTGCGGGCAGATCAAATAAAATTGTGAAAGATAATCAACTGAGGGCAGGGCATTCCACTGGGATGAAAGAGAAAAATGCCCCTGTTTTCAGCATTCTGAATTGCATGCTATCCCTTATCTGTAGTGAGAAGTGTCAGCAGGTGAAGAAGTTTCCTTATCAGGAGCACACATCAAAGTGGAAAGTCCTTGATTCAAGAGTTTGTTTGAAAATTTGTCTTCACACAACTGCAAACAAAGAATGGACATAATGTATTTCCATATATTTATCTGAAGCTGGGTGTCTTTAAAAGGGCACCTCATCAGACTTTTGGTGCTTGTTGATAAAGATGAGACTGTTGTGGCTACCAGTGTTTAAGGAATGCGCCCATCTTACACATGGGAGAATAGAGAGCAAGGAAGATAAATCTCTCTTTCAAAAGTATATCCTTTGTACTTGGACTTTTCAAACCCAGGAACTAGAAACAATGAATCTTCGGCTACGGGTCTGTAAATTTTTTATCTCTTTATTTCAAACTTGCAGTTAATATGTATATCAACTATTTTATATATACACACACACACTTACTGTAATTGATTTACTTATTTATTTTTTCTATATTATCATGTAATGGATTGTACTGCTGCCGCTAAGTAACTTCATGACATATGCCGGTGATAATAAACCTGATTCTGACTCTGATTCAATGAAGACACCATTGCTTGGTCTTTGTCTGAATGAGAAATAGGGTACTTGAAGCTCAAAACCTCAAACCTGACAAGAAACCTCAAAGTCTGCTGGGTAGAAGTGTTCCTTGTCCTTTTACAGACTTCTGAAACTTGGACTACTTCTAGCCGCCTCTGCAAGAATGCACACAGTCCTCTATGTTCTTCAGCCAAGTCAAGTTTTTTGTGGTACTGTAAGCAGAAGAACATGTACACACGGGTGCAATGAAAAACAGAAGGATTCGGGCATATGACAAACTTTGGTAGGTGGATAGTGGAATGCATAATGACTGGTTGCAACATGGCTTGGCATGGGAAATTCCAATGCAAGAGCCGACTCAGCAATTTGCATCAGAGGTATAACTTCCCCGCCATCGAGGTCATCAACAAGAGCCAATGTCATAGGATGGCACCAACCATCATTAGGGATCCCCACCCACCAAGCCGTGCTCCCTTCTCAAAGCTGCTTCACGTCAGAAATTCAGGAGCCCGAAGATTCGGGGTTCATAAAGTCTTCTTTCCTCACAACTGATCTAATTTTCGCAGTCACTGTCTGGTTTACTTATTTAGAGATACAGCATCGTAACAGGTCCTTCTGGCCCAATGAGTCCGTGGCGCCCAATTACACCTGACTATCCTGTATGTCCCAGAATGTGGGAGGAAACTAGCCCACCTACAGGAAACCCACGCTGTCACGGGGAGAACATCCAAACTCCTTACAGACAGCGGCAGTAAGCCTCGGCTTCTTTACTGATTAAGAATCTATCCTTTTCACATTGAATGGATATTCAAAAATTCAACCTCCAAAGTTTTCTGAGGTGAGGAATTTCAAAGATGCACAAGCTTTGGGGGAAGAAATTTTTCTTAATTTCAGTCTACAACATGTAACTTCTTATTCTTTTGCTATGCTCATGAGAAAAACTACCCAACACTTGCTCTGTCAAACCCCCTAATAATTGTACATATTTCAATAAAATTACCTCTTTTTCTTTTAAATTCTATGAGTCCTGAGAAGACACTTTCAACCTTTGCCTTAAGATAATGGAAATGATTCTTTCTGGCTTTCACCTTGTTTTAATGATGAAAGCACACTGGCAGTTTTCAACCCTTTTGTATTTCTACAAACTATTAGGCTTTTTAGAAGATTGCAATCAATTGACTCACTACATCCTACTTTTTTTAGGATTGAAGGATGCAAGCTATATCATTGATCATACTATGTTGGAATACACCCTCCAGCTTGAGAAGATGATAAAATCGAATATATCATTATTACAGTGGAGTAAAGGGAATGACAGAGGCATGAGAGTGGAGCTGGCCAAATTAGATTGGAAGGGGATACTAGCAGGGATGACAGCATAACAGCAATAGCTGGTGCTTATGAGGGACTTTAGGAAAGCACAGGAAAGATACATCCCAAAGATGAATTAGTATTCTAAAGGGAGGATTAGACAACCATGGCTGACAAAGGCAGTCAAAGACAGCAGAAAAGCAAAAGAGGGCACATATAATATTGCAAAAATTAGTGGGAATGTAGAAGATTGGGAAGCCTTTAAAAACCAACAGAAGTCAACTAAAAAAACCGTAAAGGGAGAAAAGATGAAATATGAAGATAAGCTAGCTAACAATATGAAAGAGGATACAAAAAATTTTTTCAGATGAAGATGAGACTAGAAATCGGCTAGCTGGAAAATGATGCTGGGGACAAAGAAATGGCAGATGAACTTAATAAGTATTTTGTGTTTGTCTTCACTGTGGAAAAAAACAAGCAGAATTCCAGAAATGTGAGAGTGTCAGGGGGCAGGAGTGAGTGTCGTTGCTATTAATAAGGAGAAGCTGCTTGGAAAGCTGAAAAGCCTGAGGCCTGAAGGTAGAGAAGTTAGCTGGACCAGATGGTCTCCAGGGTTCTGAAAAAGGTAGCTGAAGAGATTGTGGAGGCAGTAACAATGATATTTCAAGAATCAGTTTAGATTCTGGAATGGTTTCTGAGGCCTGGAAAATTGCAAATTTCATTCCACACTTTAAGAAGAAAGAGAGGCAGAAGAAAGGAATTTATAGGCCAACAACAGGAATTCTGCAGATGCTGGAAATTCAAGCAACACACATCAAAGTTGCTGGTGAACGCAGCAGGCCAGGCAGCATCTCTAGGAAGAGGTACAGTCGACGTTTCAGGCCGAGACCCTTCGTCAGGACTAACTGAAGAAAGAGTTAGTAAGAGATTTGAAAGTGGGAGGGGGAGGGGGAGATCCAAAATGATAGGAGAAGACAGGAGGGGGAGGGATGGAGCCAAGAGCTGGACAGGTGATTGGCAAAGGGGATACGAGAGGATCATGGGACAGGAGGTCCGGGAAGAAAGACGGGGGGGGGGACCCAGAGGATGGGCAAGGGGTATAGTCAGAGGGACAGAGGGAGAAAAAGGAGAGTGAGAGAAAGAATGTGTGTATAAAAATAAATAACAGATGGGGTACGAGGGGGAAGTGGGGCATTAGCGGAAGTTAGAGAAGTCGATGTTCATGCCATCAGGTTGGAGGCTACCCAGACGGAATATAAGGTGTTGTTCCTCCAACCTGAGTGTGGCTTCATCTTTACAGTAGAGGAGGCCGTAGATAGACATGTCAGAATGGGAATGGGATGTGGAATTAAAATGTGTGGCCACTGGGAGATCCTGCTTTCTCTGGCGGACAGAGCGTAGGTGTTCAGCAAAGCGGTCTCCCAGTCTGCGTCGAGTCTCGCCAATATATAAAAGGCCACATTGGGAGCACCGGACGCAGTATATCATCCCAGCCGACTCACAGGTGAAGTATCGCCTCACCTGGAAGGACTGTTTGGGGCCCTGAATGGTGGTAAGGGAGGAAGTGTAAGGGCATATGTAGCACTTGTTCCGCTTACAAGGATAAGTGCCAGGAGGGAGATCAGTGGGGAGGGATGGAGGGGGGGACGAATGGACAAGGGAGTCGCGTAGGGAGCGATCCCTGTGGAAAGCGGGGGGGAGGGGAGGGAAAGATGTGCTTAGTGGTGGGATCCCGTTGGAGGTGGCAGAAGTTACGGAGAATAATATGTTGGACCCGGAGGCTCGTGGGGTGGTAGGTGAGGACCAGGGGAACCCTATTCCTAGTGGGGTGGTGGGAGGATGGAGTGAGAGCAGATGTACGTGAAATGGGGGAGATGCGTTTGAGAGCAGAGTTGATAGTGGAGGAAGGGAAGCCCCTTTCTTTAAAAAAGGAGGATATCTCCCTTGTCCTAGAATGAAAAGCCTCATCCTGAGAGCAGATGCGGCGGAGACGGAGGAATTGCGAGAAGGGGATGGCGTTTTTGCAAGAGACAGGGTGAGAAGAGGAATAGTCCAGATAGCTGTGAGAGTCAGTAGGCTTATAGTAGACATCAGTGGATAAGCTGTCTCCAGAGACAGAGACAGAAAGATCTAGAAAGGGGAGGGCAGTGTCGGAAATGGACCAGGTAAACTTGAGGGCAGGGTGAAAGTTAGAGGCAAAGTTAATAAAGTCAACGAGCTCAGCATGCGTGCAGGGAGCAGCGCCAATGCAGTCGTCGATGTAGCGAAGGAAAAGTAGGGGACCGATACCAGAATAGGCACGGAACATAGATTGTTCCACAAAGCCAACAAAAAGGCAGGCATAGCTAGGACCCATACGGGTGCCCATAGCTACACCTTTAGTTTGGAGGAAGTGGGAGGAGCCAAAGGAGAAATTATTAAGAGTAAGGACTAATTCCGCTAGACGGAGCAGAGTGGTGGTAGAGGGGAACTGATTAGGTCTGGAATCCAAAAAGAAGCGGAGAGCTTTGAGACCTTCCTGATGGGGGATGGAAGTATATAGGGACTGGACATCCATGGTGAAAATAAAGCGGTGGGGGCCAGGGAACTTAAAATTATCGAAAAGTTTCGGAGCATGAGAAGTGTCACGAACATAGGTAGGAAGGGATTGAACAAGGAGGGATAAAACCGTGTCAAGGTATGCAGAAACGAGTTCGGTGCGGCAGGAGCAAGCTGAGATAATAGGTCTGCCAGGACAGGCAGGTTTGTGGATCTTGGGTAGGAGGTAGAAACGGGAAGTGCGAGGTGTGGGAACTATAAGGTTGGTAGCAGTGGATGGGAGATCCCCTGAGCGGATAAAGTTGGTGATGGTGTGGGAGACAATGGTCTGGTGCTCCTTAGTGGGGTCACCATCGAGGGGTAAATAAGAGGAGGTATCCGCGAGTTGTCGCTGTGCCTCGGAAAGGTAGAGATCAGTATGCCAGACTACAACAGTATAGGCCATTTAGCCTGACTTCAGTGGTTGGAAAGATGTTGGAGTCTAATATTAAGGATGAAGTTTTGGAATACTTGGAGGCACATGATAAAATAGCCAAAAGTCAGCATGGTTTTTAAAGGGAAAATAATGTCTGACAAATCCGTTGGAATTCTTTGAGGAAGTAAAAGGCTGGATAAACAAAGGAGAATCAGTGGATGTTGTTTATTTGGACTTTCAGAGGCCTTTGACAAGGTGCTGCACATGAGGCTGCTTAACAAGATAAGAGTCCATGTTATTACAGGAAAGGTACTGGCATGATTAGAAGATTGGCTGACTGGATGGAGGTAATGAGTGGGAATAAAGGGGGCCTTTCCTAGTTGGCTGCTGGTCACAGGTGTCGGTGTCGGAACAGCTTACTTCCATGTTGTATGTCAATGATTTTGATGAATTAATCGCAGGACTCTGCAGAGAGAGTTGCGGACAGCGTACCGCATCTGTAGTTGTGAACTTCCCATGATTCAGGACATTTACAAGGACAGGTGTGTAGGATCACTGGGGACCCGAGTCACCCCAACCACAATCCATTCCAGCTCCTACCATCCGGGAAGAGGTATCACAGTATGAAAGCCAGGACCAACAGGCTCCGGGACAGCTTCTCCCACCAGACCATCAGACTGATTAACTCAAGCTGACTTGAGTGTACTCTATATTACACTGACTGTTCTATTCATTATAAATTATTATAAATTACTATGATTGCACATGGCACAGTTAGATGGAGATGTAACATAAAGATTTTTACTCCTCATGTATGTGAAGGACGGAAGTAATAAAGTCAATTCAATTCAATTTAATTGATGGCTTTGTGGTCAGGTTTGCAGATGATATGAAGATAGGTAGAGGGGCAGGTAGTATTGAGGATGCAGGGCGTCTGCAGAAGGACATAGACAGATCAGTGGAATCCAAGAAAAGATGTGCTGGTATTGGACAGGGTTCAGAGGAGGTTCATGAGAATGATCACAAGAATGAAAGGGTTAACAAATGAAGAGTGTTTCATGGCTCTGGGCCTGTACTCATGGGAATTTAGAAGAATGAGAGTGGGATCTCTGATGTGGAGAGGATGTTTCCTTTAGGGGGCAGTATAGAACCAGAGGACAAAGCCTCAGAATTGAGGGACGTTCATTTCGAACAGAGATGAGGAAAAATTTCTTTAGCCAGAGTGGGGAGTCTGTGGAATTCATTGCCACATATGGTTGTGCAAACCAAGTCTTTGGGTATATTTAAGGTGGAGATTGACAGGTTCTTGTTTAATCAGGGCATCAGAGGTTACGGGGAAAAAGCAAGAGAACGGGGTGGAGAGAGATAATACATCAGCCATAATGCAATGGCAGAGCAGACTCGGAGGGTTGAATGGCCTAATTCTGCTCCCAAGTCTTCTGGTCTTTTATATTCCAGTGCACATATGGACCTTTAACAATAGTTTCGTATACAACTTCTTTCCTGTATCTTTAGAAATAATAAAAAAAAATTGTAGTATTTTCTAGTGGTAAATACTGATGCAAAATTGATGTTTTCGTATTTTCCTGTTCCTGCAACTATTTCTCCAGTCTCATTCTCTGAGGGGCTAATGCTCACTTTGGCCATTTTCTTCCACTTCATGTGCTGAAAGATATTGTCAGTTTCTGTATTTCTCACTTCTTTGCCATTGTAGTTTATTTTTCTTTCTTGATTTTTAAAATCTATTTTGTTGGTTTCTTAACTTATTCTAATCATCAGGCAAACATTAACATCTGACATATTCTATGTTTTCTCCTACAGTTCGATAAAAAAAACATCCTTAGTTAGTCATTGGTGGTTCTTTCCCCTGAGAACGTCGTCTTCTCATTTGATTTATTTTAGCTGGGAATCATGATTACCTCCACAAATGTCTGCCACTACCTGACTATAATCTACTTGCTAATCTTTATGCACTTGAACCAACTCATCTATGAGTCTTTTCTAACTCTTCTTGCAGAATTTGTTTCAGACACATATTTCCCATGGTAAATTCTATCTTTTGTGATCAGTATATCATTTCAATCTTGACTCATTACCAGGTCCAAACAAACCCGTTCTCCAGTTGGCTCCATAATCTATCGATTTAGGTCTCTTTCCTGAGAATTATTTCCTGTGCCTTCTATTACTAATCTGATTATCTTAATTTAAATGAAGACTAGCACACATGGTTATTGCTTTGCATATTGTACGTTATTGACTATACTCTTTCTTATAGTTGACTTATGTTTGGGAGCTTATATTATTTATTTTCCTTGCCATTTTTTAACCTTCACCCAAATATCATCTGAGCCTAAATCATCTCTCACTGAAACCTCACTTCATCTCTTATTAGCAAAGCGACTCAGAATCAGGCTTATTATCATTGAATGTGTTGTTGAATTTGTTGATTCACAATGAAAGAACTTTAAGTTGAAATAAACTAATCAAGTAAATAGTGTTAAGGAGGAATAGTAAGGTAGTGTTCATGGACCATTCAGAAATCTGAAATCTTCTGCACCTCTTCCTTTTCCACCTGTCCTTCCTAAAAGTCAAATATCCTCAAATATAGTGTTCCCAGCTTTGTCTCTGCAATGGTTGCAATATCATTCCTACGTATTGATGCCAATTGTAATGTCATTCACTGACCTTTTTTTTCAATACCTTATGCATTTGGATAAAGAGCTCATAATTTCTTTTTACCACCGTTCCCCGTGACAATCCCATCTGTTTGGTCTAATATTGCTCTATTTGGTTTTCACATTTCTGCCTTTATATCTTGCTTTCTATTTAGAAACATGGAAACACAGAACAGTACAGCACAAAACAGGCCATTCGGTCCACAATGTTGTGCCAAACCACCTAAAAAGCAAATCAAAATCACCCGAACATTAATCCCTCCGACCTACACCATGTCCGTATCCCTCCATCTACCTTACATCCATGTGCATTCCATGTTTCCACAGCTCTCTGGGTAAAAAACTTAGCCCTCACATCCCACTTGAACCTACCCCCTCTCACCTTTAATGCATGCCCTCCTGTATTGGACATTTCAACCATGGGAAACAGATACTCTCCATCCACTCTATCTATGCCTCTCATAATCTTGTAAACCTCTAGCAGATCTCTCCTCAGCTTCCGCCACTGCAGAGCAAACAGTCTAAGTTTATCCAGCCTCTCGTGATAGCATATGCCCTCTAAACCAGGCAGCGTCCTGGTAAACCTCTTCTGCACCCTCTCCAAAGCCTCAACACCCTTCCAATAGAGGGACGACCAGAAGTGTACGCAATACTCCAGATTTGGCCTAACCAGAGTTTTAAGAAGTTGCAGCATAACCTCCTGAAGTTTCAACTCAATGCCTGGACTAATAAAAGCCAGTATTCCATGAGCCCCCGTATCGACCTGTGTAGCCACTTTCAAGGAGCTATGAACTTGGATCCCAAGAGTTGTCTGCTCAGCAACAAATGTTAATGACCTTGCCCTTGACAGTGTACTGTCTCCTTGTATTTGCCTTACTGAGGTGCAACATCTCACACTTATCTGGATTAAACTCGATCTGCCATTTCTCAGCCCAGATCTGCAACTATCGTGCTGTATTCTTTGCCAGTTTTCTACACTATCCACAACTTCACTATTTGTCTGCTTTCAATTTCTACCCTTGTTCTTTACTCCTCTAACTCTCTGCTCAGGTATTTATTCCCATGTAAAATGCCCAAATCCTCCTCAGTACCACTTGGAGAGAGTAGACATTGGGAGGGTGTCTAGGATCTAGGTGTAGTCACAGAATAAGGAATATCTCTTAAAACAGAGATGAGGAAGGATTTGTTCAAGCAGAGCTTGGTGAATCTGTGGAATCTGTTCCCACTGAAGGCTGTGGAGGCCGAGTCATTAGGTGTAGTTAGGGCAGAGATTGATAGTTTCTTGATTAGTAAGGAGGTTAAGGGTTAGAGGGAGAATGTAAAATAATCAGCATTGATTAAATGGTGGAGCAGACACATTGGGCCAAATTCTGTCCTATATCTTATGATCTTATTGTAAATGCTCTTGAGAGGTTATCAATCCGGGTCCCTCCTGAATTGATAACCTGAGTAAATGCTTCAAGGATGTCCTTAGAAACACCTTGAAAACTGCATCTTCCGATTGATTCCTGGGAGTTGCTGGCTCATGAATTCCCAAAGTGGAGATGGAGATCTTGGGAAGGTGCTAAGAACCTCAGTCCATGGACAGAAGCTGACTGAAGCCCAGTGTGAATGAACATAACATAGAACATAGAATAGTACAGCACAGTACAGGCCCTTCAGCCCACAATGTTGTGCCGACCCTCAAACCCTGCCTCCCATATAAGCCCCCACCTTAAATTCCTCCATATACCTGTCTAGTAGTCTCTTAAACTTCACTGGTGTATCTGCCTCCACCAGTGACTCAGGCAGTGCATTCCATGTACCAACCACTCTCTGAGTAAACAACCTTCCTCTAATATCCCCGTTGAACTTCCCACCCCTTACTTTAAAGCCATATCCTCTTGTATTGAGCAGTGGTGCCCTGGGGAAGAGGCGCTGGCTATCCACTCTAGCTGTTCCTCTTATTATCTTGTACACCTCTATCATGTCTCCTCTCATCCTCCTTCTCTCCAAAGACTAAAGCCCTAGCTCCCTTAATCTCTGATCATAATGCATACTTTCTAAACCAGGCAGCATCCTGGTAAATCTCCTCTGTACCCTTTCCAATGCTTCCACATCATTCCTATAGTGAGGTGAGCAGAACTGGACACAGTACTCCAAGTGTGGCCTAACCAGAGTTTTATAGAACTGCATCATTACATCGCGACTCTTAAACTTTATCCCTCGACTTATGAAAGCTAACACCCCATAAGCTTTCTTAACTACCCTATCCACCTGTGAGGCAAATTTCAGGGATCTGTGGACATGTACCCCGAGATCCCTCTGCTCCTCCACACTACCAAGTATCCTGCCATTTACTTTGTACTCTGCCTTGGAGTTTGTCCTTCCAAGGTGTACCACCTCACACTTCTCCGGGTTGAACTCCATCTGCCACTTCTCAGCCCACTTCTGCATCCTATCGATGTCTCTCTGCAATCTTTGACAATCCTCTACACTATCTACAACACCACCAACCTTTGTGTTGTCTGCAAACTTGCCAACCCACCCTTCTACCCCAACATCCAGGTTGTTAATAAAAATCACGAAAAGTAGAGGTCCCAGAACAGATCCTTGTGGGACACCACTAGTCACAATCCTCCAATCTGAATGTACTCCCTCCACCACAACCCTCTGCCTTCTGCAGGCAAGCCAATTCTGAATCCACCTGGCCAGACTTCCCTGGATCCCATGCCTTCTAACTTTCTGAGTAAGTGTACCGTGTGGAACCTTGTCAAATGCCTTACTAAAATCCATATAGATCACATCCACTGCACTACCCTCATCTATATGCCTGGTCACCTCCTCAAAGAACTCTATCAGGCTTGTTAGACACGATCTGCCCTTCACAAAGCCATGCTGACTGTCCCTGATCAGACCATGATTCTCTAAATGTCTATAGATCCTGTCTCTAAGAATCTTTTCCAACAGCTTTCCCACCACAGATGTAAGGCTCACTGGTCTATAATTACCCGGACTATCCCTACTACCTTTTTTGAACAAGGGGACAACATTTGCCTCCCTCCAATCCTCCGGTACCATTCTCATGGACAACGAGGACATAAAGATCCTAGCCAGAGGCTCAGCAATCTCTTCTCTCGCCTCGTGGAGCAGCCTGGGGAATATTCCGTCAGGTCCCAGGGACTTATCTCTCTTAATGTATTTTAACAACTCCAATACCTCCTCTCCCTTAATATCAACATGCTCCAAAACATCAACCTCACTCATATTGTCCTCACCATTATCAAGTTCCCTCTCATTGGTGAATACCGAAGAGAAGTATTCATTGAGGACCTCGCTCACTTCCATAGCCTCCAGGCACATCTTCCCACCTTTATCTCCAATCAGTCCTATCTTCACTCCTGTCATCCTTTTTTTCTTCACATAATTGAAGAATGCCTTAGGGTTTTCCTTTACCCTACCCACCAAGGCCTTCTCATGCCCCCTTCTTGCTCTTCTCAGCCCCTTCTTAAGCTCCTTTCTTTCTTCCTTATATTCCTCAATAGACCCATCTGACCCTTGCTTCCTAAACCTCATGTATGCTGCCTTCTTCCACCTGACTAGATTTTCCACCTCACTTGTCACCCATGGTTCCTTCACCCTACCATTCTTTATCTTCCTCACCGGGACAAATTTATCCCTTACGTCCCACAAGAGAGCTCTAAACATCGACCACATGTCCATAGTACATTTCCCTGCAAAAACATCATCCCAATTCACACCCACAAGTTCTAGCCTTATAGCCTCATAATTTGCCTTTCCCCAATTAAAAATTTTCCTGTCCTCTCTGATTCTATCCTTTTCCATGATAACGCTAAAGGCCAGGGAGCGGTGGTCACTGTCCCCCAGATGCTCACCCACTGAGAGATCTGTGACCTGACTCGGTTCATTACCTAGTACTAGATCTAGTATGGCATTCCCCCTGGTCGGCCTGTCCACATACTGTGACAGGAATCCATCCTGGATACACTTAACAAACTCTGCCCCATCTAAACCCTTGGAACTAATCAGGTGCCAATCAATATTAGGGAAGTTAAAGTCACCCATGATAACAACCCTGTTATTTTTGCACCTTTCCAAAATCTGCCTCCCAATCTGCTCCTCTGTATCTCTGCTGCTACCAGGGGGCCTATAGAATACCCCCAGTAGAGTAACTGCTCCCTTCCTATTCCTGACTTCCACCCATATTGACTCAAAAGGGGATCCTGCTACATTACCCACCCTTTCTGTAGCTGTAATAGTATCCCTGAATTTGGCCTATTTCTCCCTAAACTACTCCCATCCATGCATCTGTCCAAATGTCTTTAAAACTTTGTAATTGTATCTACCTATAACAATTCCTCTAGCAGCTTGTTCCATATGCCCTGCTCCCATTGTGTGAAAAACTTGCCCTCAGATCCCCTTTAAATCTTTCCCCTCTCATATAAACCTATGCCATCTAGTCTCCGACTCCCCAGGAAATATACGGTGGTTATCTGCCCTACCTATGTCCCTCATGATTTTATAAACCTTGCTAGTTCACTTTCCAGTCTCCTTTGCTCCAGAGAACACAGTCCCAGCCTTTTTAATCACTCTTCACAACACTAACATCCAAAGTAGGCAACATTGTTGTTAATTTTTTTTCTGTACCTTCTCCGGTTTCATTACATCTTTCCTGTAGTTTGGCTATCTGAACTGCACACCGTATGCCCAAATCATCAAATGGTACAATTATCTCATCGCCTATACTCAGTGCCTTGGCTGAAGGTAAAGTTACAAAACGCCTCATCACCACTTGTCTACCTGTGTGCCCACTTCACAGAACTATATTCTTACAGTATATCCGAAGGTCTTGCTGCTAAATGAGTTTGCCCAGGGCATTTACTGTCTATGCCCTGGCTTGGCTTCTCTCTCCACAGTGCATGACATTATCTAAGGAATCCTCTGAAAATGAGGTTAACTTAGTTTTGTAGGTTCTGAAATAACTGATTATAATCTGGGCCAGGTCACCATATATGGCTGAATGGATGCTAAAACATAGGGTTAAACTGAAACATTGTTTTCATATGCTTTCTCATTCTAGACCTGACTACTCTCTCTCTTGCTCACCCTCATCTCTGACTGTCAATAAGCAAGCACATCTTATACTCTGGGGCCCAAGTCCCAATCAACATTTTAGGAACAGTTTCTTCCCGTCTGCCATTAGACATTTAAACAGTCCATAAGCCAAGCAACATTACCTTGCTATACCTCTTTTGGACTATTTACTTGTTTTTCAATTATTATAGTAACTTGAAGTAATTTGCTATGCCTGCACTGTTCCACTGCTACAAACCAAAATATTTCATAACTTATGTCAGTGATAGTAAACCTGATTCTGATACTGATTATGCAACAGAAAATATTCCAGCATTCATACAAAATCATTGGTTTCCAAAAATAACTGACTCACACAACTGCAAGGCAAGTCTGCAGATGCTGGAAATCCAAAGCAACACACACAACACATCCAAAGCAACTCAGCAGGTTAGGCAGCATCTATGGAAATGAGGAAACAGCTGGCATTTCGGGCCAAGACCCTCCATCAGGACCTGAAGGAGGGTCTCGGCCCATAGATGCTGAGTTCCAGCATTTTGTCAGTGTTGACTCACATAGCATTATTTTGAAATTAGTTTGAATGGGACATCCTTTGTACCGATGAGTACAGGTTGTGCATTAATAATGAAAAAGGCCGTATCTGGGTCATGGAACCATGGGCATGAAATTTAGAAAAAAACTAATACATTTAGTGAACATCTTGTTTGTGCTCAATTATTGTACAGAAATTATTGCAGAAAACATTAGCAGTAAATATAAATGAAAGAATCCACTTGATAAAGGGTTATACTGGGAAAACTGTCCATACCTGTCCATCTGTGCCAATAGTGCCTCCGCAGTCTGTGAGAAGCTCCGACATATCATAGAAACTCTCAAACTGCCAGAGACAGGCTTCGAGGTTGAGGTTTCGGTAAAATCTGAGCGTGGAAGGCCCACGCAGGGAGGGGTTATACTGGTACGGGGAGGTCTCTCCAATCACCTCTGGATTTTTAGTGGAGTCCGACAAAAAGCCATAATGAGTCTTTACTTCATTGTAGTCTAAGAGGTTAGAACACTTGTGGTTTCCGACACGGGTCCCATCGGGGCTGAGGGTGAGCTCGAAGTTAGAGAGCTGACGCGTGGAGATAACAGGAAGCATGCCTGAGACAAAAACAGAACATTTGGTAAATTTTATTAAACCAAAGACTATCATTTACTTCAACTCTCTTGCTGCATCTGGAAGAGGATAAGGGTCCAAAATTGAAATATACATAACACAAGATGCACCTAGTTATTTTGATTTTGGTGAAATAATGGAGATTCATGTATTTAGTTAACTTGTAAGTCAATATTCCAAGTACTAATGACAACCCAATTTACCACTACTACAAACACAAGAAAATCTGCAGATGCTGGAAATCCTAGCAACACACACAAAATACTGGAGGAACTCAGCAGGCCAGGCCACCTTCTTAGTTTAACCTCGTCTTTCTTTCCAGTCCTGATGAAGGGTCTTGGCCTGAAACATTGATTGTTTACTCTTGTCTATAGATGCTGCCTGGCCTGCTGAGTTCCTCCAGCATTTTGTGTGTGTTAATGCTACTACACGAGCCTTTTAGGAGTCAGGAAAATGTTCAGTGAAATGCCTTGTTGAGGTGGAAAGATTAGGATTTCTGTCCCATCGATCTCAGCATTCCTCATTGGGCAAGAGAGGCAGGATGCCCATTCACTGCCAAGCAAAGATGTCTTTGCTCCTCCTTCCTCATCCTGACTACCAGCCTTCCATCCTCTCTCCAAACGACAGTAAGCCTTTCCCAATCTTTTTGCAAACATAGGATTTGACCCAATATTAGGATTTCTGACCTATCTAGCCCTAAGCTCTGATGTCCAGAATTCCCCCATCACCTCCCCTGAAAGCCATCTGCAAGTCTTCTCCTTTATGCTACACCCTGCAGCTCTGATCTCTGGCCTTGTCTCTGCCGTACTGTTCATCGGTATTTCCCATGGTACCACAGTCACTTACCGTCAGTTTTCTGGAAGCATCTCGAGAAGTACCTGGCTTTGGCCCCCGATGGCTAACGTCCCCCTCCTCAAGCTGAAGAATACATCTGGGTCACACTATTGTGTTTGACGTTACCAACAAAAACTGAAATGCCACAGGAACTCGACCAGTCAAGTAGCATTTGTGGACAGAGGAACCAGTTAATATTTCAGGTCAAATTCTCCTTCAGAATTGAAGTAAATAACTGAGCAAGCTTTCAAGCAACACACATCAAAGTTGCTGGTGAACGCAGCAGGTCAGGCAGCATCTGTAGGAAGAGGTGCAGTCGACGTTTCAGGCCGAGACCCTTCGTCAGGACTAACTGAAGGAAGAGTGAGTAAGGGATTTGAAAGTTGGAGGGGGAGGGGGAGATC
Source organism: Mobula birostris (assembly GCF_030028105.1). Classification (NCBI taxonomy): domain Eukaryota; kingdom Metazoa; phylum Chordata; class Chondrichthyes; order Myliobatiformes; family Myliobatidae; genus Mobula; species Mobula birostris. The sequence continues at coordinate 32,964,482 of NC_092376.1, forward strand.
CAAAATGATAGGAGAAGACAGGAGGGGGAGGGATGGAGCCAAGAGCTGGACAGGTGATAGGCAAAAGGGGATACGAGAGGATCATGGGACAGGAGGTCTGGGAAGAAAGACAAGGGGGGGGGGACCCAGAGGATGGGCAAGGGGTATATTCAGAGGGACAGAGGGAGAAAAAGGAGAGTGAGAGAAAGAATGTGTGCATAAAAATGAGTAACAGATGGTGTACGAGGGGGAGGTGGGGCCTTAGCGGAAGTTAGAGAAGTCGATGTTCATGCCATCAGGTTGGAGGCTACCCAGACGGAATATAAGGTGTTGTTCCTCCAACCTGAGTGTGGCTTCATCTTTACAGTAGAGGAGGCCGTGGATGGACATGTCAGAATGGGAATGGGATGTGGAATTAAAATGTGTGGCCACTGGGAGATCCTGCTTTCTCTGGCGGACAGAGCGTAGGTGTTCAGCAAAGCGGTCTCCCAGTCTGCGTCAGGTCTCGCCAATATATAAAAGGCCACATCGGGAGCACCGGACACAGTATATCACCCCAGTCGACTCACAGGTGAAGCGTTGCCTCACCTGGAAGGACTGTTTGGGGCCCTGAATGGTGGTAAGGGAGGAAGTGTAAGGGCATGTGTAGCACTTGTTCCGTTTACACGGATAAGTGCCAGGAGGGAGATCAGTGGGGAGGGATGGGGGGGACGAATGGACAAGGGAGTTGTGTAGGGAGCGATCCCTGCGGAATGCAGAGAGAGGGGGGGAGGGAAAGATGTGCTTAGTGGTGGGATCCCGTTGGAGGTGGCGGAAGTTACGGAGAATAATATGTTGGACCTGGAGGCTGGTGGGGTGGTAGGTGAGGGCCAGGGGAACCCTATTCCTAGTGGGGTGGCGAGAGGATGGAGTGAGAGCAGATGTACGTGAACTGGGGGAGGTGCGTTTAAGAGCAGAGTTGATAGTGGAGGAAGGGAAGCCCCTTTCTTTAAAAAAGGAAGACATCTCCCTCGTCCTAGAATGAAAAGCCTCATCCTGAGAGCAGATGCGGCGGAGACGGAGGAATTGCGAGAAGGGGATAACGTTTTTGCAAGAGACAGGGTGAGAAGAGGAATAGTCCAGAAAGCTGTGAGAGTCAGTAGGCTTATAGTAGACATCAGTGGATAAGCTGTCTCCAGAGACAGAGACAGAAAGATCTAGAAAGGGGAGGGAGGTGTCGGAAATGGACCAGGTAAACTTGAGGGCAAGGTGAAAGTTGGAGGCAAAGTTAATAAAGTCAACGAGTTCTGCATGCGTGCAGGAAGCAGCGCCAATGCAGTCATCGATGTAGCGAAGGAAAAGTGGGGGACAGATACCAGAATAGGCACGGAACATAGATTGTTCCACAAAGCCAACAAAAAGGCAGGCATAGCTAGGACCCATACGGGTGCCCATAGCTACACCTTTAGTTTGGAGGAAGTGGGAGGAGCCAAAGGAGAAATTATTAAGAGTAAGGACTAATTCCGCTAGACGGAGCAGAGTGGTGGTAGAGGGGAACTGATTAGGTCTGGAATCCAAAAAGAAGCGTAGAGCTTTGAGACCTTCCTGATGGGGGATGGAAGTATATAAGGACTGGACATCCATGGTGAAAATAAAGTGGTGGGGGCCAGGGAACTTAAAATCATCGAAAAGTTTAAGAGCGCGAGAAGTGTCACGAACATAGGTCGGAAGGGATTGAACAAGGGGTGATAAAACAGTGTCGAGGTATGCAGAAATGAGTTCGGTGGGGCAGGAGCAAGCTGAGACAATAGGTCGGCCAGGACAGGCAGGTTTGTGGATCTTGGGTAGGAGGTAGAAAGGGGAAGTGCGGGGTGTGGGAACTATAAGGTTGGTAGCAGTGGATGGGAGATCCCCTGAGTGGATGAAGTTGGTGATGGTGTGGGAGACAATGGCCTGGTGCTCCTTAGTGGGGTCACGATCGAGGGGTAAATAAGAGGAGGTATCCGCAAGTTGTCACTGTGCCTCGGCAAGGTAGAGGTCAGTACACCAGACTACAACAGCACCCCGCTGATCGGCGGGTTTAATAATAAGGCTAGGATTAGTGCGGAGGGAGTGGAGAGCAGAGCGTTCCGAAGGAGTGAGGTTGGAATGGTGACAAGGTGCGGTGAAGTCGAGACGGTTGATGTCCCGTCGGCAATTAGCGATAAAGAGATCCAGAGCAGGCAGAAGACTAGAGCAGGGTGTCCATGAAGAAGAGGAGGGTTGAAGACGGGAGAAGGGTTCATCGGTGGGGGTGGAAAAGTCCTTGCCGAAGAAGTAGGCTCAGAGACGGAGACGGCGGAAGAAAAGCTCCGCATCGTGGCGAACACGGAACTCGCTGAGGTGTGGGCGAAGGGGGACAAAGGTGACCCCCTTACTGAGGACAGAGCGCTCTGCCTCCGACAGTTGAAGGTCGGAGGGGATGGTAAAGACCCGGCACGGATGAGAGCTGGGATCAGAGGGGGGAGGGGGGAGGCTGGGGGTGTCAATGGAGAGGGGAGGGTTGGGGTGAGAGGAAGATGGAGCCTCTGAGGGCCCAGGAGTTGATGGTGGGATCTGAGGAAGACGGGGCTGCGGAGTGGTGGTGGGGGAAGGGGAGACGGGAGTCACAATAGCAGCACATAAAGACCCGGCCTGGAGTTCAAGGCTGGCGTCACAGTTGGTGGTTGCGCAATCGCTGTGAAGGTGTTCATGGTCGTTGCTGGAGTCCGGGTTTTGAATATGCCCTGAGGTGTTGGAGCCGGCGAGATCAATGGCAGGGGCTGCAATCTGAAGTTCATGCCTGCTAGCGTCGGGGCCGGCAGGCTCTGGAGTCCGTAGATGTAGGATCTTGCGATCTTTGCCTAACATGCCAAAGTCAAAAAAACGGCGATTGCAGGCGTGAATCCGACGGAGGATGAAATAACGGGTAGGACCATTACAGACGGCGAAGAAAGTGTCCCGAAGGTGTGGAAGGGTCTGGGATAGGGACACCAAATACCTCCTCATGGCGGAGAGAGTCGCCTTCACAGCTTGACGGGAGAAGCGGCGAGAGGCAGAGTCAATAAAATGTGAGTACCTGGGATCCTCAGAAGGTCCAAACTGAGAGGCTTGGAAACGAATCCTAAAGCCAACTGGAGTAAGTTGGCGACGGAGGCACGTTCCAAGAAAGGATATATGGCTGTGATAGCGAGTCTGAGTCAAAGTGTGGTCGAAAAGTTGAAGAGCCGAAGAAATTACAGATGGGGAGCAGTGAGAGATGGTTTCACTGAACTCCCGTCAAAGAGAGGATCTAACCTTCTTCGGTGTAGGCATCATCGGAAGATGCTTCGCAGTAGTGAATTTAAACGCAAACAACAGGAATTCTGCAGATGCTGGAAATCCAAGCAACACACATCAAAGTTGCTGGTGAACGCAGCAGGCCAGGCAGCATCCGTAGGAAGAGGTGCAGTTGACGTTTCAGGCCGAGACCCTTCATCAGGACTAACTGAAGGAAGAGTTAGTAAGGGATTTGAAAGTTGGAGGCGGAGGGGGAGATCCAAAATGATAGGAGAAGACAGGAGGGGGAGGGATGGAGCCAAGAGCTGGACAGGTGATAGGGAAAAGGGATACGAGAGGATCATGGGACAGGAGTTCCGTGTTCGCCATGATGCGGAGCTTTTCTTCCGCCGTCTCCGTCTCCGAGCCTACTTCTTCGGCAAGGACTCTTCCACTCCCACCGATGACCCCTTCTCCCGTCTTCAACCCTCCTCTTCTTCATGGACACCCCGCTCTGGTCTTCTGCCTGCTCTGGATCTCTTTATCGCTAATTGCCGATGGGACATCAACCGTCTCGACTTCACCGCACCTTGTTCCCATTCCAACCTCACTCCTTCCGAAAGCTCTGCTCTCCACTCCCTCCGCACTAATCCTAACCTTATTATTAAACCCGCCGATAAGGGGGGTGCTGTTGTAGTCTGGCGTACTGACCTCTACCTTGCCGAGGCACAGCGACAACTCGCGGATACCTCCTCTTATTTACCCCTCGATCGTGACCCCACTAAGGAGCACCAGGCCATTGTCTCCCACACCATCACCGACTTCATCCGCTCAGGGGATCTCCCATCCACTGCTACCAACCTTATAGTTCCCACACCCTGCACTTCCCCTTTCTACCTCCTACCCAAGATCCACAAACCTACCTGTCCTGGCCGACCTATTGTCTCAGCTTGCTCCTGCCCCACCGAACTCATTTCTGCATACCTCGACATGGTTTTATCACCCCTTGTTCAATCCCTTCCGACCTATGTTCGTGACACTTCTCACGCTCTTAAACTTTTCGATGACTTTAAGTTCCCTGGCCCCCACCGCTTTATTTTCACCATGGATGTCCAGTCCTTATATACTTCCATCCCCCATCAGGAAGGTCTTAAAGCTCTACGCTTCTGTTTGGATTCCAGACCTAATCAGTTCCCCTCTACCACCACTCTGCTCCGTCTAGCGGAATTAGTCCTTACTCTTAATAATTTCTCCTTTGGCTCCTCCCACTTCCTCCAAACTAAAGGTGTAGCTATGGGCACCCGTATGGGTCCTAGCTATGCCTGCCTTTTTGTTGGCCTTGTGGAACAATCTATGTTCCGTGCCTATTCTGGTATCTGTCCCCCACTTTTCCTTCGCTACATCGATGACTGCATTGGCGCTGCTTCCTGCACGCATGCAGAACTCGTTGACTTTATTAACTTTGCCTCCAACTTTCACCCTGCCCTCAAGTTTACCTGGTCCATTTCCGACACCTCCCTCCCCTTTCTAGATCTTTCTGTCTCTGTCTCTGGAGACAGCTTATCCACTGATGTCTACTATAAGCCTACTGACTCTCACAGCTATCTGGACTATTCCCCTTCTCACCCTGTCTCTTGCAAAAACGCCATCCCCTTCTTGCAATTCCTCCGTCTCTGCCGCATCTGCTCTCAGGATGAGGCTTTTCATTCTAGGATGAGGGAGATGTCTTCCTTTTTTAAAGAAAGGGGTTTCCCTTCCTCCACTATCAACTCTGCTCTTAAACGCATCTCCCCCATTTCACGTACATCTGCTCTCACTCCATCCTCTCGCCACCCCACTAGGAATAGGGTTACCCTGGTCCTCACCTACCACCCCACCAGCCTCCGGGTCCAACATATTATTCTCCGTAACTTCCACCACCTCCAACGGGATCCCACCACTAAGCACATCTTTCCCTCCCCCCCCTCTCTGCATTCCGCAGGGATCGCTCCCTACACGACTCCCTTGTCCATTCGTCCCCCCCATCCCTCCCCACTGATCTCCCTCCTGGCACTTATCCGTGTAAGCGGAACAAGTGCTACACATGCCCTTACACTTCCTCCCTTACCACCATTAAGGGCCCCAAACAGTCCTTCCAGGTGAGGCAACACTTCACCTGTGAGTCGACTGGGGTGATATACTACGTCCGGTGCTCCCGATGTGGCCTTTTATATATTGGCGAGACCCGACGCAGACTGGGAGACCGCTTTGCTGAACATCTACGCTCTGTCCGCCAGAGAAAGCAGAATCTCCCAGTGGCCACACTTTTAATTCCACATCCCATTCCCATTCTGACATGTCCATCCACGGCCCCCTCTACTGTAAAGATGAGGCCACACTCAGGTTGGAGGAACAACACCTTATATTCCGTCTGGGTAGCCTCCAACCTGATGGCATGAACATCGACTTCTCTAACTTCCGCTAAGGCCCCACCTCCCCCTCGTACCCCATCTGTTACTCATTTTTATGCACACATTCTTTCTCTCACTCTCATTTTTCTCCCTCTGTCCCTCTATATTCAATATACCTCTTGCCCATCCTCTGGGTCCCCCCCCCCATCTTTCTTCCCGGACCTCCTGTCCCATGATCCTCTCGTATCCCCTTTTGCCTATCACCTGTCCAGCTCTTGGCTCTATCCCTCCCCCTCCTGTCTTTTCCTATCATTTTGGATCTCCCCCTCCCCCTCCAACTTTCAAATCCCTTACTCACTTTTCCTTCAGTTAGTCCTGACGACGGGTCTCGGCCTGAAACGTCGACTGCACCTCTTCCTACGGATGCTGCCTGGCCTGCTGCGTTCACCAGCGACTTTGATGTGTGTTGCTTGAATTTCCAGCATCTGCAGAATTCCTGTTGTTTGAGCAAACTTTCATTTTCTTTCAATTCTGATGAAGGTCTTTGATATAAACCATAAACGTTTCTCTTTCCATAGGTGCTACTTCACTGACTCAATTCTTGCAGTACTTCTTATTTCCTTTTTGTTTCAGATTCCAGCATCTGTAGTTTTGTTTTCCACCAGACTGCCCAGCCTTGCTATGGTGTTCAGCTGTACCTTCAGCATCAGGTATCACTGGAGCAAGGATGATACTCCTCAGAAACCTTCTGGATCCTGTCTTTATCTTTCCATAAATCTCCAGAACATTAACGGTGTTTGGGAAACTACAGCTTAAGCTTATACAAAGAATATGGTGGTGCACTGCCCTTTACACTTGTGCATTAAGATTTCTTTTATAGAAGTTGTTCCATTGTAGTAATGAATGCCTTAACCATACAGTCTTTCTTTACACTGTGGCCATATACACTAAACTTTACCCCAAAGTCTCACATTAATATTGGGGAAGTGACCAGACAATGGCAGCAACAAAAAAAAAAATCTGTTTTGCTGAAGTGGGGGACTGGCGACTTTGGCATTTATTTTAAAGACCAGTTAAGTGAAATCTATAGGCAGTGTAAGAAAATTCTGTAGAATTTGTAAACGAATTCATATAGAAGACAGTAGAACACAACACAGCAACTCCATGAAATACTCCCTACCATCAATGTGTGGCATTGTTACAGTCAATTTAATAAGGTTCGGATGGTCTGAATCTTCAGTTCCTGTGTAACGCAACTTGGCGGAGAATGGTTCGGCACCAACTGCTCCTTGCACTCTAGGCTGGCACAGACCTGACAGCAAAGGAATTACACATTACTAGTTGGTAATCAAAGTTGATTCTCTTGTCCTCACACTTTTGCTTGGCAACGTAAAACCTTTACGTGGATGTGCAAATTATTATTCACATTAAGGTGCTAAACTAGCTAAAAATAGCTAAAATAGCTAAAAATAGCAAAAATGCACACAGGTAGGAAATCATCTTTGGTTGCTATTACTATAAAAGGACAAGCAGGTAGTATCTTTATATGAAATTCAGTTTCAAAAAGGTTAACGTTGTGCTTAGCAAATGATTAATAATGAATTTTCACTCCATAATTTCTAGTAGTTATAATGTTGGAAGTAAACAAAAAGTATTCCACACTACAAATTAATTTTGTAGTAGCTTTGAACAATTATAGTTACTATAATAAATCATAATATAGTCATTCATGCCAAACTAACAATCTTGTAATGGCTTTGAAGAATTATACTTACTACAGGTAGAGTACCCCTTATCTGAAATGCTTGGGGCTGGAAGTGTTTTGGAATTTTGGATATTCTTGGATTTTGGAATATATAATAAGATAGCTTGGGATCACCATAATTTCCACCTCTGAATTTATGTACTACCAGTAAGAGAGTTTTTGTCTTACACTCAACAGTAAAAATTATTATAATGAAATTAAATAGGGTAACAGTGGAACTGAAACAGATTGACATTAAGAAGGAAACGGTGATGAGTAGACTGATGGGACTGAAGGCTATCAAATCCCCAGGTCCAGATGGTCTGCATCCTAGGGTACTAAAGGAGATGGCTCTGGAAATTGCAGATGCTTTGGTGATCATTTTCCAATGTTCCTTAGATTCAGGATCAGTTCCTGAGGATTGGCGAATGGCTAATGTTATCCCACTTTTTAAGAAAGGAGGGAGGGAGAAAACAGAGAACTATTGCCCTGTTAGTCTAACATCAGTAGTGGGGAAGATGCTAGAGTCCATTATTAAAGATGAAATAGCGGCATATCTTGATAGCAGTGATAGGAGCCAGCATGGATTTACCAAGGGCAAATCATGCTTGACTAATCTATTGGAGTTTTTCGAGGATGTAACCAGGAAGATAGATGTGGGAGATCCAGTGGATATGGTGTACCTTGACTTTCAGAAGGCATTTGATAAGGTATCACATAGGAGATTGGTGGGTAAAATCAGAGCTCATGGCATTGGGGGGAGGATATTGACATGGATAGAAAACTGGTTGGCAGATAGAAATCAAAGGGTAGCAGTGAATGGATGTTTCTCGGAATGGCAGGTGGTGACTAGTGTGGTGCCACAGGGCTCGGTATTGGGACCACAGCTGTTTACGATTTACGTCAATGATTCAGAGGAAGGCATTGTGAATAACATCAGCAAGTTTGCTGATGATACTAAGCTGGGTGGCAGTGTGACATGTGATGAGGATGTTAGGAGAATTCAAGGTGACTTGGATAGGCTGGGTGAGTGGGCAGAAACTTGGCAGATGGTGTTTAATGTGAATAAGTGTGAGGTTATTCACTTTGGGAGCAAGAACAGGAAGGCAGATTATTATCTGAACGGTGTGGAGTTAGGTAAGGGAGAATTACAAAGAGATCTAGGAGTACTTGTTCATCAGTCTCTGAAGGTGAATGAGCAAGTGCAGCAGGCAGTGAAGAAGGCTAATGGAATGTTGGCCTTTATTACAAAGGGAATGGAGTACAAGAGCAAGGAAATCCTTTTGCATTTGTACAGGGCCCTGGTGAGACCACACCTTGAGTATTGTGTGCAGTTAAGGAAGGACATCCTGGCTGTGGAGGAGGTGCAGCGTAGGTTCGCTAGGTTAATACCTGGGATGTCCGGACTGTCTTATGCAGAGAGGTTAGAGAGACTGGTCTTGTACACGCTAGAATTAAGGAGATTGAGGGGGGATCTGATTGAGACATATAAGATTATTAAGGGATTGGACAAGGTAGAGGCAGGAAATATGTCCCAGATGCTGGGAGAGTCCAGTACCAGGGGGCATGGTTTAAGAATAAGGGGTAGGTCATTTAGGACAGAGTTGAGGAGGAACTTCTTCTCCCAGAGAGTTGTGGAGGTGTGGAACGCGCTGCCTCAGAAGGCAGTGGAGGCCAATTCTCTGGATGCATTCAAGAAAGCTCTAGATAGGTATCTTATGGATAGGGGAATCAAGGGTTATGGGGACAAGGCAGGAACCAGGTATTGATAGTAGATGATCAGCCATGATCTCAGAATGGCGGTGCAGGCTCGAAGGGCCGAATGGTCTACTTCTGGACCTATTGTCTATTGTCTATCGTAAAATACTATAATGAAAATATAGTGTGTGCAGGATAATAAAAGCAGCATCAGGAGAATACCTGAACTGGCTGTTGAACAACAGCAGGCTTTTAATCTCCATCTAAGGTATTGTGTTTTGATTAAAAGATTACAATACACTGTATTTGTATTTTACACTTTTTAGGTTTTATGTAAGATATTAAAGAAAATAAGCTTTGTAGACTTGTTCTGGTGTCAGATTTTCATCAGTGACGCTTTAAAATTTTAATGACGTTATGTAAGGCATAAAAGCAATCAGCAGGTTCTGGTGCTAGATCTTTGCTTGTTTCATGATCAGCACACCGTTAAGTGGCATACGGTCACTCTGATGCTAATGATATGCAATTGAGGACTTCATTTTTCACTTTATGCAGTGTTTTTCTATTTTTCATTAACTTCTCTTCATTACATATGTGAGGTCACTTCTCATAACTGTTTATGGAGTGCAGGGACCCACGTATCATCCGGGAAGCTTGTCGCATCTTGTGGAATTTTCCATTTGTGACATCACTGCTCAAAAAAGATTCAAATTTCAGAGGTATTGGATTTTGGAATTTTGGACAAGAGGTACTCAACCTGTATAATTAATCTCAATGTATATTCATTCATCCAAACTACAAGCATCTGCTGACTGACATCAGACTGCTCGTCCTCACACGAGCTCAAAAATGACCGTCACAATCTCAGGATTAAGTTAATGTTAAAATTTGAATGATGGCATTTAATTACCTTTGTTAAACCAAACAGACTAATGATTGTACTAACCAAGCATTTCAACAAAACAAAAAGTATTAATCAATGCACAGAAAATATAAGTTAAACGTAGAACTATTTATTGTAAAATATAAATCTCTTTTATTATCTTGTGAGAACTTCCTTGCTAATCATCCTTCAACGTAAAATTGAGCATAGTATATTGTTTGAAGAACCAACAACACACTTTTATGTATTACCTTCTTCAGTGCTGACTGATACGATAGGGCTTATTAACTCGAGCCCTTCGTCCCCATTGGAATTAACGGCTCGAGCAGCACACTGCACCCGGGAGCCGGCTTGGAAGTAGATTGAGTCTAGAGTAATCATCTTGGATGAGGTGAAGAAGGTGTTTGAATCCACTTCTCTCATAGGGCTTGTCACTCCATCCGGACCTGTAGGAGCACTCACCAGCCAACGGTAGCTAGTGAGCGTATCATTGATGTTCTCACTGCCACATATTGATCCTGTTTTGTCATAATCAGAATACTTCGGATTGCAAGCCTGACAAAAAGAAATGGAATGAAGGTAAGTACTTCAAACACAAGCAATTAATTATTTTAAATAAATAACAAAAAATACTTTGATGTTAATCTAAGGGCAAAAAATAAATTGCATATCCTGGAAATCTGAAATAAAAACAGAAAATGCTGGAGACACCTGTTTATTCAAGGGAAATGAAGTTGTAAACTGCTGAACTTTCATTAGAACTGGAAAAGTGAGAACATATATATTTTAAGCTGCAGGGAAGAGGGAAGGTGTGGAGGGAACACGATGAACCACTGGTACAAGATATGAATTAGAGATGAACAAAGGCGAGAGAATGAGGGGGGAGAGGGAGGGGGAGGGGGAGGGAGAGGGGGAAGGAGAGGGGGAGGGAGAGGGGGAGGGAGAGGGGAGGGGGAGGGAGAGGGAGAGGGAGAGGGAGAAGGAGAGGGAGAGGGAGAGGGGCAAAAGGGAGGCACAGTAACGTAGTGGTTTGCACAACGCTTTACAGTACAGGTGACTCGGGTTCAATTCCTGCCGCTGTCTGGGTTTCCTCTGGGTGCTCAGGTTTCCTCCTCGAGTCCAAAGACATATCGTTGGTAGGTTAATTGATCATTGTAAATTGCTCTGTAATTAGGCTAGGATTAAATCGGTGGATTGCTGGGCGACGTGGCTCGAAAGCTTCTTCTGCGCTAAATCTCAATAAATAAAAAAACAAATAAACAAAAGCCAACATTGTAACAGTGAGATGCACAACACAGCAGTTACTTCAGTACAACTGTGATTAGTAAACATTCACACCAATCCCGTGCCATCTCCACCCGAGTACAGCATTGCCCCGTCCCTTCCCTACAACTTAAAGCACACTCGTTTCCTCATGTTTCAGTCCTGATGAAAGGTCTTTGACCTGACTCATTAACTGTTTTCCTCTCCACAGATGCTGCCCGATTTTAGTTTTTATTTGGTAAGTCATGCTTATATTTTAGTTGGTTTGCAGGCATGGATTTGGGGGCAATGTCATTCAACTTAAGCATTACTGCTGGAAGCAGTCAGAACGTGGCGAATCTGTGGAAAGGTAATATTCTCCGGATTGCTATCAGAGTTGCGTACAAATTGGCACAGCATCAATAAGATTATAGCATTGAATGTATGGCTCAAAGATTGTGTGGGAGAAGTGGGTCTGAGTTTGTGGTATATTGGGGAAGGAGGGAGCCCTTTCTGAGAGTGACCCGAACTATACTGAGACCAGGGTCCTGGAGAATTGCATTACAAGGGCTGTGGATAGGGCTTTAAACTGAACAATAGGGGCTGGGTTCAACAGATTGGAGAGGTATGGATAAAGTAAAAGGGAAATCCTAGGCAGCTTCTGGAGTCGGTTACATAGTCGGCACAACATTGTGGGCCGAATGGCCTGTAATGTGAGGTAGATTTCTATGTTCAATGTTCTGTGAAGGAACATACATGAGAGGTTCTTATCTCCAGAATAAGAAAGTGAGACACAAAGTTTAGAAAAGGATAAGAATTCAATGCCAGGCAACATGGACATATATTTGAGAAGCAGGCAGTGAATACAGGACACAGTTTATGAAACAAGGTAGATGAGCTTATAGCACAGTTAGAAATGGGCAGGTATGGTGTTGTGAGCATTGTGGAGTCATAGTTGACAGCTTAACATCCAAGGATACACATCCTATCGAAAAGACAGGCAGGCTGGCATTGTTTTGTTGGTAAAAGGTTAAATCAAATCCTTAGCAAGAAGAGATAGAGGGTCAGAAGATCCTATGGGTAATCTGGAAAAAAAACTGCAAGGATAAAAAGACCCTCATACGAGTTATATGTAGGCTTTTGAATAGTAACCAGGACGTGGGATATAAATTAGAACAGGAGATAGAAAAGTTATGTAAGAAAGAGAACGTTACAATTGTCATTGCGGTCTTCAATATGCAGGTAGATTCAGAAAATCAGGTTGGTACTGGATCTCAAGATAAGGAATTTGTAGAAAGCCTGAGATGACCTTTTAGAGTAGCATGCAGTTGAGGTCACTCAGAATAAGGAAATTCCCAGATTGGGTGTTGTGCAATGGTCCAGATCTTAATGTAAAGGCACTGTTGGGAGACAGTGATCATAATATGATATAATTCATGCTACAGTTTGAGGGGAAGAAGCTAAAATCAGAAGTATTGGTATTACAGTTGAAATACAGAGGTATGAGAGAGCAGCTGCTGAAGTTGATTGGAAGGGGACACTAGCAGGAATGATGGCAGAGCAGCAATGGCTGGCGTTTCAAGGAGGAATTTGAAAGATGCAAGACCATTTCATCCCAAAGAAGAGGAATCATTCTAAAGAAAGGATAAGGCACTGTGACTGACAAAGGAAGTTAAAGAGAGCATAAAAGTGAAGGAGAGGACATACAATATTGCAAAAATCAGCAGGAAGCTAGAGGATTCAGAAGATTTTAAAAACCAAAAGAAGGCAAATAAAGATGTAATAAGGAAAGAAAAGATGCAATTTGAATGTATGTACTCAATAATAGAAAACAGGATACTCAAGTTTTTCTCAGATACATAAAGAATAATAGAGAAACAAGAGTAGACGTCAGAGTGCCGGAAAATGATGCTGAGAGAGTAGTAGTGGAGAGCAAGGAAATGGTGGATGAACTTAACACGTATTTTTTGTCACTGTGGAAGATAACTGCACATGGCAGAATTTCTGGAGAGTTGGGGGCAACAGTGAATGTAGTCACTGTTACCTAGGAGAAGGTGCTTGACAAGGTGAAAGGAGCCTATGGTATTACAAGAAAGGTACTAGCACGTATAGAATATTGGCTGACTGGCAGAAGGCATGGATAGAGCATTGGCTGATTGGCAGGAGGCAAAGAGTGGGAATAAAGGGGGACTTTCCTGGTTGGCTGTCAGTGACTAATGGTGTTCTACAGGGGTTGGTGTTTGTCTGCTTCTTTCCACGTTACATGTTAATGATCCAGATGATGGAATTAATAGATTTGTGTCCAAGTTTGCAGATGATATGAAGATAGTTCAAGGGGCAGATAGAGTTGAGGAAACAGGGAGCCTGCAAAAGGACTTGACAGATTAGGAGAATGGACAAAGAAATGGCAGATGTAATACCGTGAAGGAAATTTCCTTCTTACTTTGTAGACAGAATAAAGAGATAGGGTATTTTCTAACTGGGGATAGAATTCAGAAAACAGCAGTGCAAAGGGATTTTGGAGCCCTAGTGAGGAATTCCATGAAGATTAACTTGCAGGCTAAGTCAGTAGTAAGGAAGACTAATGCAATGTTAGCATTCATTTAGAAAGGACTAGGATATAAAAACAAGAATGCAATGTCAAGGCTTTATAAGGCATTATTCAACTACATTTGAAGTATTGTGAGTAGCTTTGGGATCCATATTTAAGGAAGTGTTTGAGAGGGTCCAGAGGAATGAGTAAAAGGATGAGAGGGTTAACGTATGAGGAGTGTTTGACGACTCTCAGCCTGTACTCACTGGAGTTTAGATGGATGATGTCATTAAAACTTAATGTATATTGTAAGTTCTGGATAGAGTGGACGTGAAGAGGATGCTTCTGGAAGTGGGAGAGTTTAGGGTGTATTTAAGATGGAGATTGATATGTTCTTGATTGGCATGAAGGTTGAGGATCATGGGGAGGTAGTGTGACATGACAATGGGATTGAAAAAAAATCCACCTTGATAGAATGGTGAAGCAGTCTCAATGGGGAAATGGCTTAATTCTGCTCTTATATCTTATGGTCTTCATTCATTGTTATCTAGTGCATTGACTTTTATCCATGTTTTCAAACTCTCAATGGTCCTTCTGTTTTCCACTCACACTATCTTATCAAAATTACATTCTATTGTCCTGAAGAAGGGTCTCGGCCCAAAACATTGACTGTTTATTCCTTTCCATAGATACTGCCTGACCTGCTGAATGCCCCAAGCAATTTGTAAGTGCTATTCTTATTTACCCAATAAAAGCATGATGCACATTTAAGGTATTAATACTGGCAGGACCTTGGAACAGTGATATATTAACATGGTGATACATACTGTAACGCAGACAACAGGATAGCCTGCTGGAGGACTGGGGTTTTCCTTTGCTTTGGATGTATCATCATATATTAGGAGTGAGACAACTTGTGGAACGGATGGGAACGTGACATCAGCCATGCTGTTCATCTCCTCGATGTATACTATTGCTTTACTTATCTGTGAAATAACAAAAGAAATGTCAACTGCATGCTCTTGGAAGGAAGCAATATGGCTACATCGACAGCATTGTTTGATAATATTTACACAGTTACAGGGACACCTCAAATAATGTGTTTCTTACTCATCAGAATGGGCCAATTGGTGAAAACATTTATTGCCAATCCTCAAAAAGGATGCCAATATCATTCAATGCTTCAGTGCTAGATGGTAATATTATCATTAAATAGAGTCCAGGAAGACCAACTCCAGGGCAAGCAGATGCTGCTCATTTCACTAAAGTCACCTTCCGTTTTGTCTCATGGCTCCTTTCTAGAGATCACCAGCAAGAGCAGTAGAAGTAATCTGCATGCTCTGCACCACAGCTTAAAGGCTATAATTTATTTAGAAGAGCAAGCAGGCATGCCACTTAGCTCATTTGATAGAAGTACTCAGGGAGTGAAGGAGAGAAGTAAAAGCTGAAAAATATTAATTTAATTGCTGTGATATTTAATCTTTGCCCAGTAGTAACCCTATCCTACAGCAGCAGATGATAATCTCCTCTTTACCTTGTTTGATAAAGAATTTTAATACTATATTTAAATCTTTTAATAAACCTGCAGCTAATCAAGTTACAATTTTTTCTTTTGTGTTTGTACCTGAGTTTCTGCCACCATGTTCTCATCAGGTTTCAGATGAATGGTGAACGCCTCCCTCATTTCTCTCATTCCATCATAAAGTACTTCAACTTCAACAAAGTGCTGAGTTTCACCTTCTTTAAATTCAATTTCTGAAATAAATCAGAAACAACCAACTTGTTCAAGAAAGGAGACAATATTATTCAAGCTTAGTAAGACATTTTTCTCAACAATGTTGAGAGACTAAAGTCTTCTTTGGTCTATTGAGTTACATACTTGGAATAATAACTGGCAAAGTAGAATTGAAGAAGTCACCACAGATAATTGAGGGATCAAAGACAAGGATGAATGGGAACAACGAGAGATTTAAAAAGAAGAATGATATTTTAATTGAGGATGTTCCTCTAATTGGTGATGATAAGGCTATGTCCAATTCATATCAGGTCAAGTTCACCCAACACCACTATGCTTGTTGGGCTGTACAGCAATGGTTTGATTTAAAAATTCACATTTTCATACTCTGCCCGGCTGTGTTACAAATCTGGAGTTGTTGATGCACGTCACACAAGAATTTTCATACCTAACCAAATCTAAATGCCCTAAAATTTCTGATTTAAAATCACAAATCCTACGCAACACAAAGCTCCAATCTATTCAACACGCCTGTGTTTATTGATGTAGTTAATCTTGTTGGCCATGTCTGAGGCATTTTTTTTTACATCGAATAAAATTCAAAATGCACAAGAAGTATCATCAAAGCAGGTTGAATCTTGTTTCAAGTAACTCAAAGATTAATTTTAGTATAATTATCTAAAACATAAGAAATAAAGCATAAACTACATTGTATAACTATACCTTCAGACAAGGGATTGTAGTCTTCTCCAGAGGTGGCAGAACCATCTTTTGTATGAACTCGTACAATGGAAACTCTTGAAGTGTCTCCCAGACGTAGTACTGGAATTTTTACTACTGCGATCTGCCCAGGTTCTTTAGGTTCACTGATACTAAATTTGGTTTCTCCAAATTTGATAATAGCCTCTGTAATTAAGAAGCAAGTGCTGTTAGTGTGGTCCATGAAACAAGAAAGGAACTCATTTCATTAAAGTCATTCACTCTGAAACTCACTGTCTGCTCCATCCATGATCTTTATCACAGTTTCGTTCACTTCACCAATTGAAGCACCAAATGGGGATTCACTCTTTGGCGTTCCAAGAACTAGTCTCAGCTCCTCAACTTCTTCATGTATTGTATCATCACTTAAGCTTACAGTGCACGGTTTCTCAATTTCACCTGTGAAACATTGTACAATGCTTTCAGACTTTGAAGTGACACAGAGAAACTTCCAATTTATACAAAATACAAGTGTTTTTTTAAAACAGGAAAAAATAACCTAAAAGCACAAATTAATTTAGAGTTTCTATAACCTGTCCTGGGATGGATAATATTTAACTTTTTGACAGGAATACTTTTGAAAACCAGACTGAATTACCTTTCTTAATACTCATCAGGTCAAAATGTTTGGCATCATAATCAAAAAACCCAAAACACAGAAGTGTAAAGTTTAGAAAGGAACATATCTAACAGTGGTCAAGGAAAAAAGATCTGAGTTCTCTTGCACATTTCAGATGACTGTCTTTTTCATTACATTCGTATTCATGAATGCATAATCCCGGAGAGTTTACACTCCTTTTGTGCAGATCCCTGTACAGGATTTTTCACAAGAGCTAACATTTTTACAAATTCTTAAGGAGTAAATCATTAGGATGCCAAGAGCAGGCCATGTCCATGTGAATAAAAGGAAGGATTTTCATTGACACAGTCCCTTAAACCGCCTGATGTTGTCCCGAGTTTTTACAGCCTAACTTCACTGTTCAATGCCTTCGTCTTTATACCACATGCAACGTGGCAGCCATATTGCACAGAGACAGTTTGCAGAATTAGCAATAACTACCAGATAATCCCACAATTGAGGGACAAGGCCTGGAGACCTCCCTGGACAGGAAATCGCCTTAATTCTGTAGAACCTCTACATTCATATGGCAGAGAACATTGTATTTTATTGATTTCAACACCTCATTAGATCTTGCATAAGATTCTCCCAATTAACGAGTTGGAATTTCAGCATTAGTTTTTTTGCTCAGCATCTTTGGAGTGGGACTTGAGCCCAGGTAACTCAGTAGCAAAAAAAAGCTAACCTCTAGAAAAGTATAAAAAGCAGATAGCTCGAAAATTGCCAAGGTTATTGATCAATCATAACCTTCTGTCTCAAGAGTTCAGGCTCAAGGTGCTGAACAGCTTCCAGCTATTCACCAATGTTTCAATGAACGTATGATATTTACCACAGATCAATCTGTGAGAAAGATATCCCAGTACAAGAAACTCCAACAAAATTACAGCTTTAATTAAATAAAGTTGATATTCAAAAATAAATGAAAAAAGATTATTTTGGGATGTTAAAAGCGATTTCAGACCAAGGTAAAGATCTTGGCAACATCTGCAAGTAATATAATGCAAACTTTGCACAAGAAAGGGTCAAGAGGGAAAAGAGAAAAGTGCTTGCTTTCTAATTTGGAGCTGAAATATTTTTCTGTAAACTACGGTACCTGGAAGGAATGTAATGACAGAGTCGTCTGTGTTTGGCCGTTCAGCAAAATCCATCATGACCTGAGCAGAAGCCTGGCGTGTATAGCATCGGACTGTGGACTTATAGCTGATGTCTCCACTTCGGTAAACAACTGCTGTGACCTGACCATCATTCTCCTTCCCCACATAAGTAGATTCTTTAAATTGTACTTTTGGCACTAAGGAAAATGGAAGTTATTAATAATTTGGTTTTCTCCACAATTGTTTATTGAGTGAAACAGAACAAAATTCTCCATTACACAACTGTACTTATACATGACACAAGTTGCAAACCTTCCCTGATACCAGCTATCCTGGTGAGATTCAAAATACAATTTTATTTTAATACTGTACAGTAGGTTGTTCTGCCATTGCTTATTTTTGTGTTAATTTGCATTTCTCTGATCATATGGATAAAATACATTGATTAGATACACAACTCCCACCCAATTTACCACTGTAATGGAAAATAAAATGAAATACATTCAGAAGTTCAATTAATCTCATCAACCTCAAAGCAGCATTTATTTACCAATGTACTCCCGTAATATTTGCATTCTTTTTTGATCTTATGAAGAAAGGATTAACATGATTTCTTTTTAAAAAATATTCTATACTCCAAGCAATATCTTGTAGAATTTACATATTAAAGAATGCTTTTAATAAATTTAGGAATAATCTCAAAAATCTGCTAATATTTTATATAGTTTACTATAGAAAAATATAGACATTCTAAGAGGGATGACAGATTTTTATCACTTTCACAAAATATGTAAGAATATAAAAGAATTCTTCTGAGAAAATTGTTAAATATGAAAATTTAGCTATTTACTTGCATCCCTGCCCATTTCTTAGCTTTAAGGGATATTTGAATGTTACTGAGCTAAACATCTCAGTTCTCCACAATAAACATCTTGCAATTTCTTGGCACAACATTGGGAGACAATACTTCCATATAGAATAGACTTACAATCAGAAACAGAGTCGTTAATGAGAACAGTGACTTTGCTTGGCTCTCCAAGAACCGCATTCATTGGCATACGCAGGACAAGTTCAAATCTTTCTGGCCCTTCCAGTATTGGCTGACCTAAGTCATCAAGGATGGTCACTCGAAAAGTCTGCATGTTCACTCCAGGAGCAAAATCCAGGTTGCGGCTTATCCCTACGTAATCAACGCCGGCTAGAAAAAAAAATCGGTAGTGATTCGTTAATTTTGATTAACTTCCACAAAGATCCACAAATACCTTAAAACTCCCAATTCTAAGACAATGTTCCCTTCAAACTATTTTTAATATTGCTGTGGTTCTGAAATGTAACAGCACCACTTTCCAGGGTAATAGAAAGATTTACGGGTCCAACCAGCCCTTGCCACCCAATTACACCACTGTGATGAATTAACCTACTAACCTGTTCACCTTTGAAATGTGGGAGGAAACCTGAGCACCTGAAGGAATTCCACACTGTCATAGGGAGAACTACAGGGAGCGACAGAAATGAAACCAGGTTGATAGCGCTGTAATTACATTACACTAACCACTTCACCACTGTGCGTTACCAACACTTCCTGTGCACATCAAATCTGTCAGTAAGTTTCAATTACCCGCTAGCCTGCAGGTCACTCCTGAGCAAGGTGTAAAACCTGCTCAGCCCCCTCCCAGTCAGGTTCATGTGAAGCTGTGGGAGCAGGTAGTGGATGGTCATATGAGCAGCTGGTGCATATCGTAAGTCCTGGTTATACAATCACTGACGGCAGGCAGGCACTCTCTGAAGGGTATCGATAATGGCTGGGGTCTGCCGTCTTGTAAAGACACTGCCCAGAAGAAGGCAATGGCAAACCACTTCTGTAGAAATATTTGCCAAGAACAATCAAAGACCACGATCGCCAACATCATATGACATGGCACATAATGAATGAATTAAATGGTGAAGGTAAAGTAAGATGTTTTTTTTTCCATGTGAGAATATGGTTCATTTACAAATTTAAACAAAAAGCTGGTGGGGGAACCCACATAATGGATTTGAATGTCTGCAGAATTCTTTATATTGTCTCAATGATTACCTCTTAATTAAATCATCAATACTAAGTTTCTCCATTGATGGAGAAATTTTATGTAGGTGATTTAATTACTTTGCCATCAAATATCAGATGTGAGAATGGCGACCTTCCCAGAATTCATGCAGTCATGGGGTACATTTATATTCCTTCGCAATGTTTTATTGATATAAATGCAGCGCCATGCATATCTTTGATTATTTTACGGCAAATAACAGGATTAGTCATATTCCTAGCCTGTGTGATCTGTCAGTTAAGAAGCATAACACGTGTGGTCTCACCTTCTGCTGACGCTGGGTCTGTTTTGCGGGATCGTACTGTCACTGTTGCGGTCTTGGACAAATCAGTTCCTGTTCTCCAGACCTGAACTTCCACATAGCCTTCACTTTCATCTACTTGATACTCAGTGTCGCCGAAGTAAAAAACTGGTTCTGGAAGACAGATAGAGTGAAGAATGGTGCACCAGCTTGCTAATACCCATTTTATCAAATCCTGCCCATCATTCCAACCACAATATGAGGAAAGCTTCCTGTAACAATGGAATAAAGCTTCTGGTAACAAGTGGAATATTAAAAAAAGTAATGCTTGCTCATTTGATGAAACTATCAAAGCAGCATTGCTTAAAATGAACTTCCATAGCAAACTTTCTATAACATTACTTAGAGATTTCAGCAGAGAGTAAACATGACAAAAAGCAGATTGATCTGTATTAGGGTGCTCTTTTGATTGAGCACAACGATTATTCAAGTTTCTGCAACTGCCCACATCAAGTAAGCATAATTAATGTAGGACAAGCATTTTCACATCAGGAGGCAAACAAGAGAGAGCATTATTTTGTGCCTAGTACAAGTCATAGAGCTTCTTTTCCTGATAACCAACTACTTATTTCTTTATAGCTAAACTGCAGAGGAACTGAGTGAAAATGATATCGGGCTTGGCTGTGCTGGACTGGCAGCCTGTTGTTACTCACTGCTTGGACTCCCCCTAGCAGAAATGAAAGACAGTGTGCACAGGAGCAGTCACAGGTACAGAACTAGTGAGAAACCATATCAATACAAATAAGACACAGGTAACCAAAGTGCAACGTTAAGATTATATCTTTTGAAACAACTCAGGCAAAAAAAAACAAAGTACAAACAAAAGGTAATTCGAGTTAAAAGCAGGCTTTCAAATATATCCATTCACTTATTGTATGTTTCAGTTCAATAGATTGGAATCCATTGTTTTATCATGCTAATTGGAACAAAATGTTGCATTACCTGTTAATACGTTTCTAAGAATTAATCTGTTCAATTTTAATTTTTGCAGGAAATCGCAGATACAGTTTTCAGCAGATTGATTAACCTTGTGGTAGCAAGTTTAATCATTTGCCAAGAAAGTCCAAACGTTCACTCACTTTTCTACAAAATGCACTACGTAGGCTGGATACTGTATATGTGAGTCTTTCCCACTATTCGTTCACAGCAAAACCAGTAATTGATATTGCTTCATCTCATTTAACACACTTCTGAAATAGTACAATACGTGTCAAACTGCCTTCTCCCTGCTGGCGAAACAGAAAAATCAGAACCAGGATCAGGTTTAATATCACTGACAGGTGTCGTGAAATTTGTTTAGCAGCAGCGGTACAGTGTTGCATAGAAGATAGCTTTCCAGCACCAGCGATCGGGCCTCAATCCCCACCTCAGTCTGTAGGAATTTCATATGTTCTCCATCTGATCCTGTGGGTTTCCTCCGGGTGCTCCAGTCTTTTTTCCGGCATTCCAAAGACGTTTTGGTTAGTAAGTTGTGAGCACGCTATGACGGTTCTGGAAACTTGGCAACACTTATGGGCTGCCCCCAGCACACCCTTGGACGGTGTTGGTTGTTGACGCTAATGATGCATTTTACTGTGTGTTTCAATGTGCATGAGACAAATAAAGCTTTATTAATACATAAAAATGTAATATATGGCACAACAAAGAGAGTGCAAAGAGAGAGCAGGATAGTGAGACACTCCCACAGACGGCCACGGCAGATTTGTGGATAGCTTGTGAGATATTCTATTTCTAATGCAGGAGTTCTGCGTGCTCTCCATTGATCTCAATTTCATCATGAATGCTCCTCGTCTTTGAGTGGTTATGGATCAGAGGTTCCCAGGAATCAGAGTCAAGGCAGCGTTGAACAAATTGTTGACTCTTTTTTCTCTATCCAGTTGCTGTTTAATTCCTCCTCTACCACCTTGCCCCTATGTTGTACGCCGGGGTGAGGGTAATAACTGCAATGAACTATCAATGTGTTTATTATGATTCTAGCCATGGGTTTTCTGTAATGTCAGAAATATATTCATAAAGGATAGAAATACGGGAACTTAACTTACTTACTCAGTGCAAAATGGCAGCACCAATGGCAAGCACATGTGTGCCTAACTATATCTGTTGTATTTGGCATTTTGCCTCAGATGTTAGGAAATCATTAAACGTTAGTCAGAAGAGCCAGAGAACTAGCCGTACATCTCCTCACACCCCTCCCACCCCACTGAATAGCTCTGGATGATCTTTCATGTCTTACTTGAAAGGGCACAGCTCATCTGATATACTCCTTAAATTGAACATCTGCAGCACTATAGTCCTTCAATACTGCATTAAAGCTGTAGCCTCGGTTAAATGATGAAAAACTGGAACAAAAATTCCACAAAACAGTGGTTGTTGTATTATGGACTTTTGAAAGCCTTACGTCGACCAAAGTGAATTCAAAATGAATCTAATGAATAAATTGAATCTAATAAAATATACACCATCTCAATGGACATGCAATTGCTCTTCAAAAGCATAATATCTTCTCCTGTGTTCAAACAATGGAGGGATTCCATGTGTGTAATAATCAGAAACTTAGTCAGCTCTGTAATGTTAGAATTTTAGGGGACTGCAAATTGGAAATTAATGAAACAAGGTTAAAATCTGTGTAATCTCCCAAAAACAAGTATGATCCTTAGAAAGTATCCAATGCTGACAAATACTCATCAATCTAAACATTAAATCATAAGTTTAAATGTTTATTTTATTATCAATGTACACAGAATACAACTCTTGAGATTTGTCTTCTCCAGATAGCCACAAAATACAGAAAAACCATAGTAGTTGAAAGAAAACATCAACCTCCCCTGCTCGAAAAGAAAAAGAAACAAAAACTCACAAACCCCAAACTCCCCAATCCCTCCCTTGCACAAAAACTAACAGATCACCCACACAGAGGAAAACAATCATAGAACTGAAAGGGTCCAATACGAATTATAGCCCATTCATAAATCTCAGAATTTCCAGAACATCTCCGAGAGCAACCGCTTGAACCCAGTAGCCTTTGTGAGGAGAGCGATTCATGCAAACCAACTGGTCATATATTAATTGAGCTTGTATACTCTATAAAAGTGTGCTAAAAATTCACAGTAATTAATTTATTCAAATTTATATGACATCATTAAAATAGCAGCAAATAAGTTGACAGACTAATGGTCCAATTAAATTGCATGCTCTGATGAGAGATCAATATTTGCTGAGAAAAGTGAGATTTAATAAACCTGCATTGCTTATCCAGTCCTGTGTCAAAAACCAAGGCACTTTCCTCACTAGCACAGGGAGATAGTCTCAACTTTTATAATCAGCAGAGATGTGAAAAATTTGAATAAAGTTTGCCATGTCATTCCCTTTGAGGAATAAAAACTAAGTTTTTTTTGTTAACATTAACTTGCAAAACAAATTTTATTTTTCCTCTGCAAGTTTTATTCAGCAGGTTTTTCCCCAACCTGCTGAAAATATTAACTTATTCCATTTTAAATTTAAAGTTTTATCACCTCCAGTACTTTGCTAATGCATGTGCAGAGTCAGGTCCAAATGTGATCTTCAGGCAAAGCAGAGCTAATGACCAGGAGATAACTGGATCAGGATGCAGAAACAAAATCAGATCTACTTTGGCTTGACTTTAATTTCTCCACCATACGTTCCATGTCTAGATCTATAAAGAAAACTGCTTATCTAAACTTCTTACACTGTAATTAGATTGTTCTGTCAGTGGTGTCCTGCTGTGTAGCTACTATGGGAAGAGTGTAATTATAATCTGACAAATCTTACTATCATTTAGGAATTTACAGAGGAGAAGTTGATAAGAACTGAAAACAGACGCAAAGATATTTTAACAGGAGCTGGTTTACTGCAGCAGGACATCAAGCAATTCTTTCTCTCTCTCTCGTTTATTTCATAATTCTTAATATTAATAGTTGTGTATACACTTACTAGCTGTTTCTGTTACAGATATAATATTTCCATTACTATCAACAGGTACTTCCAAAAACTTTATTGGCAAAGTCTTTTCTACCTGAGGGAGTAGATTCAGATGAACCTATTCATCAGGTTAGGAGAGAGGAGGAGGAGGGGGAATTAAAAACAAGTAATTCTCAATAATATCGTGGTGTGGAGGGTGGTGAAATCAGATTAAGAAAGAGAAAGAAAGGTACAAATAGAAAAGGAAAAATAATTAAAATGTGACTGTTTTAAGACATTCTTCTAAAATTAAAACCATTAATGAATGAAATTCCATACTTGGGATAGTTAGTTTTTTGGTGCCACAAAGGTCAATAACTGCCAGGCCATTAGAAGTGTTTACATAAAAGTAATCATTGGCATAAATCTGCCAATGATTTCCAGCAACTTCATGAAAATCAACAGTTGTCTATGAAGAGAGGAATGTAAACTAACATCTCTGGTTCTTCTTAAGAAAGTGATGGATTGGATGGAGCACTAAGTATGGATTTGTCCAAACATTTTAAAAGTAACTTCAATAAGAATTGCCAAATGTGTGGTGAAAATATTATATTTATATGCAAAAGTATTTTTTTTCTAAGGAATGATATCTAGGAATTCTTCATTTGTGACATCAGTGAATATCAGGGTAGCATTTGGAAACATTTCTCCCTAAAGTTGTGGTTATTTCAGTTGTGTAATGTTGACTGTGAAGCTCATTGATAATCGTATTTCTACAGGTTAGCACAAGCTTTATATCACATGATTTGAAGGCAAACCTGCAACATGTCAGTGATAATTGTTTACCTTATATAACTGACATAATAAAATATGTTACTCTGCCCAAAGTGGTACAGTTGTTCTTTCCAGACTCATGCTAATGAAATCAGAAACTTCTGAATCAATTCACCATACTTTTGTAGTCCTCCACAGGGTCGAACTTACAGCTTCTGAGTTTTTAACTTCACTGCCAAGGTTCAGTGGAATTACAAATTGATAGAATACCCAATAATGTCAGATACAGATGTATTCAAACAAAGTCCAAAAATCAATTTTTTTAAGATCAGCTTTATTTGTGAAATATACATCGAGACACACAGTGAAATGCATTATTTGCATCCAATCAAATCTGTGAGGATTGTACTGGGCAGCCCACGAGTATCACCACTCTTCCGGAGCCAATGTAGCATGCCCTCAACTCACTAACCCTAATGTATGTCTTTGGAATGTAGGAGGAAACCGGATCACCCAGAGAAACTGCATGGTCACAAGGGGAATGTACAAACTCCTTACGGACAGAGGTAGGGATTAAACCCCAATTGGTGATCAATAGCGCTGTAATAGTATTCCGGTAACCGTTACACTACTGTGTCATTCAAACGAAGCTTATTGTCAAAGAACATATATATTACCACAAGATTCACGTCCTTGCTGGCATTTACAGGAAAAACAAAATACAATAGAATTTTATAGAAAACTATACATAAACAGAAGAACGCTGACAAACAACTGTGCAAAGGAATGCAAGCTGTGTAAAGTCTTTACATCCTCTGTTCTCACTATTATTTTTAGAGTCTTTGAAAGTGAGTCTGTAGGTCATAGAACCATCGAAGTGGAGAATGAACTGTGCACAAAGCATAATGTCTCAGACTTTATGCAGATGTCCTGCTATAGATCAGTCTCACAACATATTATCTGGTTTGACTGTTCATGTTTTTTAGGTTACTACTAGGTCATGTGCAAAGAATAGGAGGAGAGCTTTATACAAAGTGCAAGACTGATTAAAGTGTTAAAACGGTTACAAGGCACTGACTTGTACAGATCAGGTCTGATGGAAAGTGGCATTAAATCATTGCCTTATGTGCAAGCCCCAACTTCCCCTCCCCATGTGAAAAAGTGGGAGGGCCTCAGCAGAATTCTGATTAAGCCTGAGTAAACCTTGCACTCAGCAGCTTGGAGGAACTCTGATGGAAAGATGTGGGAGTTAGTTAAGTTCTGACTTGGAACGTGTTGCTGAACCCTTCTTGAGAGATAACTGTGTGACTGTTGCTTGGGCCTAGCTCGTCACAACTCAGAGACTGAGTGAATAATCGTATCCAAAGATATCTTTCTCTTCACATACTGAGTGTGACTGACACAGCGGTATTGAGGGGACCAGACGATTGGTAAGAAGGCACGAGTTTGAATTGTACTACTGCAGCTGAAGAATCTGCATTAAAGTTAATAAATAAACCTGGAAAGAAAAGTCTGGTAATGTTAACCATGGCTAACCATGGATTGTTTTAAAAATCCACTTAAAGAATTAATAAGAGGAAATTTAGTATATTTACCCAATTCTCTGCCAATAAATAGAACTCGCTGTCTCCAAGATTACCACGTTTCCAACATCCTTTCTTTCCAAAACCTAGGAATTAAGTTGCTACTTAATAATTTTCTTCTATTAGTTAAAATTCAAGACTGGGGCAGCATCTGAATGAGGAAAGGAACTACCAGTGTTCCTTCCACCCCCACAGATGCTGTCTGGCCCATTGAGCTCCTTGAGCAGATTGTTTGTTGCTAGGGAAATGTTGCTAGAGACACATGAAGTTTTAGACAGAATCTCAGGAAACAATCAAATTTTCTATGTCAGTGTCAATTCATCTCCTCCCCAGTTATCATGTAATCCCATCATGTTATCTCTATTTCTTTTCTGTTCCTGTGAAGATATTTGGCGGGAGTACAGCTGTTTTATTTATGTAACAGTTCTTCTCTCAAACCATCGGACTACCAACCTACTGCCCTCCGCTGTGCCTATTGTCTTGTTTATTATTTATTGTAATGCCTGCAGTGTTTTGTGTACTTTATGCAGTCCTGGGTAGGTCTGTAGTCTAGTGTAGTTTTTGTGTTGTTTTACGTAGTTCAGTGTAGTTTTTGTATTGTTTCATGTAGCATCATGGTCCTGAAAAATGTTGTCTCATTTTTACTGTGTACTGTACCGGCAGTTATGGTCGAAATGACAATAAAAAGTGACGACTTGACTTGAAAATGTCTCTTCATTTAAAGTACAACTATTAAATTAAGAACCTGGATAAATGTTTGTGAAAAATCTCAAATGTATATGGGGTAATGTTGCCTGACTTCACCACATAACTCCATCTCACCCAGGGTGACACAGGAGTGCCAGAAAAAAAGTCGGGCTCCAATGTTGGTTCTGTGACTCTTCCCACCTCGGTGAAGTAGGAATTAGTTCCAGATTCATGGAGTTGTACGGCATGGAAAAAGGCCCTTTGGCTTAATTTGTCCATGTCGACTAAGATGGCTGTCTAAACTAGTCCTATCTGCCTCCACTTGGCCCATATTCTCTAAACCACTCATATTGATGAATGTGACCACGTTTTTAAACATTGCAACTGTACTTGCTTCTAACTTCTCCTCTGTTCTGTGTAACTGTCACCATGTGTGAATATCCTGACCCCTCCAATCCCCTTCAAAGTTTCCCCTTTCATCTTAAGCCTATACTCTCTAGTTTTAGATTCCTCTACTCTTACAAAAGGACAGAGACTAACTACCCTATCAATGCCACCATCATTTTATAAACCTTTATAATATCACCCCTCAGCCCATTTTTCTCCTGGAGAAAACAGTCCCAGCCTATCCGATTTCTCCTTGTAACGCAAATCCTCCAGTCCAGGCAACAGCCTTGGGAATCATTCTGAATTGTCTCTTGCTTAATCACATCCTTCCTATAGTATGGCTACCAGAAATGCAGAGAATATTCCATCTGTTGTCTAACGATCATTTTGGGTACAACTGTAGCTTGATGTCCTAACTCTTATATTCAATACCTTGGCTAATGAAGGCAAGCATGCGATATCCCCTTCTTCACCAACCTATCTACATGCATTGCAACTTTATAGCCAACTAGGTGTTTGTACCCCTTGGTCTCCAAAGTCTACACCACTCCCCAGTGCTCTGCATTCACAGTCTATGTCCTGGCCTGGATAAACATACCAAACTGTATCACTTCACAATTGTCCAATCCCATCTGCTATTCCATTGCCCAATTTCCCAGTTAACCCAGATCCTGTCGTAAACTTATGCCAACCTTCTTCACTGTCCACTATACCAATTTTGGTATCATCTGCAAAGTTACTAATCATGCCAACTAAATACTCAAAGAAGTTATTCCTAAATAACTTGGGCCCAGCACTAATTTCTGCAACACATCATTGGCCACAGGCTTCCAATCAGAAAAAAATTACTCCCAAGTTCACCCTTTAACTCCTATCACCAAATCAACTTGGTATCCAAGTAGCAGCTCACCCTTGACCACACATGTTGTAACTTGCCAGACCAGCTCTACCATGTGGAATCTTGTCAAACACCTTGTGTAAGGTCCATGCAGACAGCATGTATCACCTGTGTCCTGACGAAGGGTCTTGGCCCGAAACGTCGGCTGCGCTTCTTCCTATGGATGCTGTCTAGCCTGCTGCGTTCCACCAGCATTTTGTGTGTGTTGCTTGAATTTCCAGCATCTGCAGATTTCCTCGTGTATGTATCACCCTGTCCCAGTTAATGTTCTTGTTCCCTTTTTCAAAAATACTCAGTCTAATTCATGAGACATGATTTTCCCTGCACCAAGCCAGGCTGACAATCCCTATTCAACTCGTGCCTTCACAATAGCACAGAAAATCTTGGTTGTATAGTTTGAGTGTACTTTAAACACCTTTTAGTCATACATCACATAAACAGGCTCTTCAGCCCATCTAGTTTTGTTCTGAGCTATTAATTTGCTGAGTTCTATTGACTTGCACCCAAATTATAGTGCTCCATACCACTCCCATCCATGTACATACCCAAATTCCTCTTAAATGTTGAAATCGACCTTCTGCTGGCAGATCACTCCACACTCTCACCACCCTCTGAGTGAAGAAATTCCCTCTTCATTTTCCCCTTAAACATTTCACCTTTCACCCTTAACCTTAACGTCTAATTCTAATCTCACTCAACCACAATGGAAAACACCTGCTTGCATTTACCCTATCTACACCCCTCATAACTCTGTGTATTCTCAATCAAGTCTCCCCTTGTTCTTTTATGCTGCAGGGAATCAAGTCTGAACCTCTTCAACCTTTTCCTATAAGGAAGGTCCTCAAGTCCAGGCAACATCCTTGTATGTTTTGTCTGCATTCTATCTACCTTAATGATATCTTTTCCATAGGTAGGTGACCAGAACTGCACACAATACTCCTAATTAGGTCTCACCAATGTTTCGTACAACTTCAACAATTGCTTAATCCTGAAAACCAAAGGAATAGCAGTGATCTGAATCTCTCATCTTCAGCCTTATGCCCTAGAAGAATAATAGGATCAGTTTCACAGATCTTTTCTTTCTTACTTTATAAATAACAACAATTCATGATCTGTAACCTCATAGTTCCCACACCATACACTTCCCATTTCTGCTCTCTACCCAAGATCCGAAAACCCACTTGTCCAGGTAGACCCATTGTTTCAGCTTGTTCCTGCCCCACTGAAATCATATCTGCATACCTCGACTCTGTTTTATTCCCCCTAGTTCAGTCCCTTTGTACCTACATCTGTGACACTTCACACCCTCTGGATCTTTTCAATGATTTCAAGTTCCCTGGCCCCCATTACCTTATTTTCACAATGGATGTCTAGTCCCTATACACCTGCATCCGCAATCAGGAAGGCCTCAAAGCCCTCCATTTCTTTCTAGACACCAGACCCAATCCATTCCCCTCCACCACCACTCTCCTCCATCAAGCGGAACTTGTCCTCACTCGTAATAATTTTTCCATTAGCTCCTCCCACTTCCTTCAAACAAATGGAGTAGCCATGGACACTCAACGAGTCCCAGCTAAGCCTGCCTTTTTCTCGGCTACATGGAACAGTCTACGTTCCAAGCCTACACTGGTATCACTCCTCCACTTTTCCAACACTACATCATTGACTGCATTGGTGCTGCTTCCTGCACCCGTGCCAAGCTCGTTGACTTCATCAACTTTGCCTCCAACTTCCACCCTGCCCTCAGATTTACCGGGTCTATTTCTGCCATCTCCCTCCCCTTTCTTGATCTCACTGCATCTGTCTCTGGAGACAGCTTATCTACAAAGCAAGAGGCTTTCCTTTCTTCACCATCAACGCTGCCCTCAACCACATCGCTTGCATTTCACGCACGTCTGCTCTTACCCCATCCTTCTGCCACCCTACCACGGATAGGGTTTCTCTTGTCCTCACCTACCACCCCATCAGCCTCCGCATCCACAACATAATTCTCCAGAACTTCAGCCACCTCCAATAGAATCCCACCACCAAGCACATCTTTCCCTACCTCCCCCCCCCCCCCACTTTCTGCTTTCTACAGGGATCACGGCCTATGCGACTCCTTTAACCATTTGACCCTCCCCACTGATCTCCCTCCTGGCACTTAACCTTGCAAGCGGAACAAGTGCTACACCCGGCCCTATACCTTCTCCCTTCAGGGCCCCAAACAGTCCTTCCATGTGAAGCGACACTTGGGTTGTGAGTCTGTTGGGGTCATACACTGTGGTGCACCCAGTGGGATCCAATGTAGATGGGAAGAGCTTTTTGCCGAGCATCTACGCTCCGTCTACCGGAATAAGTGAGATCTCCCAGTGGCCACCCATTTTAATTCCCCTTCCCACTCCCATTCCCATTCCATTATGTCAATCCATGGCCTTTTCTACTGTTGCGATGAGGCCACACTCAGGGTGGAGAAACAACACCTTAAATTCTGTCTGCGTAGCCTCCAACCTGATGGCACATGAAAATCGGTTTCTCGAACTTCTGGTAATGGCCCCCACCCCACCTCCCCTCTCCTTCACCATTCCTCATCCCCCTTTTCCCTCTCTCACCATATCTCCTTGCCTGCCCATCACCTTGCTCTGGCGCTCCTCTTCCCTTTTCTTTCTCCCTCGCAAACTCATTTGTAAGGCCAGTGATGTTGTGGGGATGGAACTGGACTCTATGATGGTGGTGTCTGAAAAGAGGATGCTGTCCAAGTTGCATGCCATCTTGGACAATGTCTCCCATCCACTACATAATGTACTGGTTGGGCACGGGAGTACATTCAGCCAGAGACTCATTCCTCCGAGATGCAACACAGAGCGTCATAGGAAGTCATTCCTGCCTGTGGCCATCAAACTTTACAACTCCTCCCTTGGAGGGTCAGACACCCTGAGCCAATAGGCTGGTCCTGGACTTATTTCCATCTGGCATAATTTACAGATTATTATTTAATTATTTATGGCTTTATATTGTTATATTTATACTCTATTCTCGGTTGGTGCAACTGTAACGAAACCCAATTTCCCTCGAGATCAATACAGTATGACAATGACAATGACTATGACTAGCCTTCTGCTCTCTCCTATTGGACTCCCCCTTCTCCAGCCCTGTATCTCTTTCACCATTCAACTTCCCAGCTCTTTACTCCACCACTGCCCCTCCTGGTTCACCTATCACATTGTGCTTCTCTTCCCCCTCCCCCACCTCTTAAATCTACTCCTCATCTGTTTTTCTCCAATCCTGCTAAAGGGTCTACGCCTGAAACATTGACTGCACTTTTTTCCATAGATGTTTCCTGGCCTACTGAGCTCCTCCAGCATTCTGTGTGTGATGATTTGGGATTTACAAGTTAACAAATACGGCAAATCATTACTTAGGGCTGTACAGAATCTACTCAAGTATCAACGCCTGATGATTCTGGAACACAATGATACAGTTATATTTCCTAAGAACTAATAACTCCACCAAATGCAGTTGCATCCTTTCATTCATCCTTTTACTGTGTTTGTATTGTAGTGCGTTAGTGTCTGCACTTGTGAGGCAGAGAATGGCAGTCATCAGTCTGATTGCCACAGATGTCTTCTATTTAAAAATACCATAAAAAAAGAAATTTGAGATCTTAATGCCTTCTCACGGGTGTCACTGTACAATCTAGGTTCAGCAATAAATAAAAGCTAGTGTGGTGTGCCATATGACAAGTCCCACTATACACACCACTTAAGAATGCACTTTGGAATAGGGGACTTGGATATAATTGGGGCACAGTTTAACGGCCAGATGTTTCAGTTCAACACCCTCATTTCCACCATGACATCTGCCAGATTATTCATTGCAGCCATAATGTATGAATGGGATCAGTCATTAGTTTTTATTAACAGCCGTTCCCCTGCTTTCTTATCCAATTTGGCTCTGTCCTGTAATGATTCTGAATTCAGCAGGAATGTGCTCATTCATCCTCACCAGATGACTGTCCACTTAATAGCTAAGAGCTCAAAAACTGGGCCACTGGTCCCTTCAGATTTAAGCCACCCGTACACAGTGCCTTGTCAGAATGAGAATTGTGTTTTTATCACTGACTTAACTGTTGAGAAATTTGTTTTGCGGCAGAACAGTTCAAAGACACAAAATTTCTAAAGCTACAAAATAACTAGTGAAAAAAGGAATAATGAGGTAGTGTGCACGGACTGTTCAGAAATCTGATGGCAGGGGGGATGAAGCTGTTCCTAAATCATTGAGTGTGGGTCTTTGAGCTCCTGTACCTCCTTCCCAAAGGTAATAATAAGAAGGCATGTCCTATATGCTGCTGGTCTTCAGAGATGGATGCTGCTCTGATGTCCTCGATGGTGGTGAGTGTTGTGCCCATGATGGACTGGCTGAGTCTACAATCCTCGACAGCCTCTTATGATCGTGTGCACTGGAGGCTCCATACGCGGCTCTGATGCAAGCAGCTACCTATAGAAATCTGCATGAATCTTGGTGGCACGCAACCTATGGACTTACTTACTTTCAAGGACTCTTTGTCTCATGTTCTCAATGTTTATTATTATTTCTTCTTTCTTTTTGTTTGTTGTCTTTTGCACACTGGTTGTGCACCCAAGTTGGAGCGGCCTTTCATTGGTTCTATTATAGTTACTGGATTTATTGAGTATGCCCTCAAGAAAATGAATCTCAGGGTTGTATATGCAGACATAAATGTACTTTGATACTAAATTTACTTTGAACTTTGATACCAAATCTCTTCAAACTCTGAATAAAGTCGAGCTGCTTCATCATTACATCAATGTGTTGGGCACAGGAACTTAAAGTTGCTCACTACTGACTCCTCAATGAAGACTGGAGTGTGTTCCTCCAACTTCCCCTTCCTGAAGTCCACAAACAACTCCTTAGTCTTGCTGATGTTGGGTGTGATGATGCTGTTGTGTGACACCAATCAACTAGCTGATCAATCTCACTCCCGTGCACCTCCACATTAACACCTAAGATTCTGTACTTGTTTACAATAATACATGTTTATGAAAATATTTTCAGATTTTCTCGTCAAAACTGTACATTCTGAGTAAGCAATGTACTCCCAAGTCTCCATGTACGTAATTCAGACAAAGATATTGGGAAACTCTGAGAGGATTCTTTCTCTTTTAGATTTTTGCTTGACATCTATTGAATAGTAACCAGCATCAAATTTAAATTTTTAAAATTTGAAGAAATTATCTTAAAGTTTACTTATTTACTGATACTATTTACTGATACAGTGCAGAGTAGCCCTTTCTGGCCCTTCAAACCACACCCCACAGCAACCCTCATCAAGCCATATTAATAGGACATTTTATAATGACCAATTAGTATACCCACTAGGTTTTGGGACGGTGGGAGGAAATCAGAGGACCTGGAGAAAACCACACCTTCCACAGGGAGGACATACAGAAACTCCTTACAGGACAGTGCCAGAATTGAACTCCTAACTCCAGAACACCCTGAGCTGCAATAGCATTGTGCTGACCGCTACTCTGCCGTGGTGCCCTTGGTGTACGCATGCTGTCAATCCTTCTATGATCCAACCCAAACTCACCCAGTAAAGAGCATCAATGACAGAAATAACTATGAAGCAGCACTTCATCTTCTTAGTGACTGAGTGGCATATTTAGCATGTTCCAAGATGGTTTGTAGAAGAACCAAATAAGAGATACTACGCAAAGCAAAAATGAGGTCGTGGGATAGAATAGATTCAATCAACGTTTTCAAAATGGATTCTAGTAAGTACTTGAAAGGGAAAATAACTCCTGAGCACGTGGAAAGAATGAAGGCATGGCACTGTCCGTATTGCTCCACTATGGACCAAATGACCTTCTTCCATCCCCCTCCGTTTGATGATTCAGAATGAAAAGAATGTGTGGAAAACAAAATAAAACACCCAGCGAGCGGCAGTTCTGTGAGCGTTCATGAGAGAGGTCGGAAGATATTTACCAGACTGGTTCAAGCTGACAGGAAGGCAACAGTGACTCAAATAAACACTGTTATATGAACAAATAAACAGTATTATGCAGAAGAGCTCCTCAGAATGCACAACACATCGAACATTGAAGTGGACGGGCTACAGCAGCAGAAGATCACACTGGTTCCACTCCTCTAACTAAGAACGTGGCCACTGGATGTATTTTATTTGATGAGTATAACAAGTCCAAACAAAAACAGTTTAAAGTATCCAATTTCCACATAAATATCTAATTTCTTATTTTTGTGTTCCAATGTATATTTACATCAATTAAGGGGGCATCAGGGAGGGGGAGCACCTCTGGTGGGGGAACACGGTCGTGTCCTTTTCGGGGCGGTTAGCCCACCTTTGGTCCCCACCTGGTGCTCAGCTCTCACCTGTGGCTCCCCGTAGCTGTTTGCGTGCAACAGCAGCCACACCCCAGGCAACGGCTTCGACAAGCCGGCTAAACCAGGTGAGGGTAGCCAACGGGTCTCAAACCCTCGGTGAAATAGGGAGTTGTTTATCCCAGCATGTGAAGACAGACTCCAGCAGATTGAGCGGACGAGACCAATGGTAGGTCCAACAGTCAAGAAGGCGGTCTCTGCAAGCGTCGTCGAACGCGTAGAGCACGACAAGACACAGAAGATGTCCTGACCATCCACTGCACCTAATCCCATCTCCAGCCGTCTCGACTCTGTCTTGCCACTGGATCCAGATGGGAATTGGGAAGAGAGAGTGAGGCTGACGCTGCGCAACTCTCCCTCACTTAAATCCAGATCAAGCACTAGTCTCGACACCATCAAAGCCAGCTGGTGGCGCAGTGACATCAGCGCCGGACTCCAGAGCGAAGGTTCCTGAGTTAGAATCTAGTCAAGCAGCTCCCAGGCACCCTCTCCATCCGTGCCGGGTTGAGTGTCGAGCTAGCAACTCGACCTCATAAAAAAAAGTACTAATGGTGTCAAGGTCTTCACTGATAATGATGGACGAATCTTATACATCAATTAAACTTTAACTTTTTAATTAATTACATCTCACCATTGTTGGCGGCCCTTATGCCTAAGGCTCACGGTCGGTTTGTTACATACGGAAGAGTCAGTTATACAGTTGTTTCTAATTCTGCAGCAATTTCTTGTATTCCTAGACATTTAGCTGGTAATTTTAGTGACATTCTTTACAGCTCTATATTTTTTGAAACCATTGTGCAGCCAGATCTTCAATTTCAAATAGCCTATTTCCTGCCAATTCATCTAACTGCTCCCCAGGGGAATGTAAAAGTCATACTTTCAATGGTAGGTACTGTGCACGCAACAGGTCATGTAGAGCTCTTCATATAAGTGCAATGTCCTTTTAAACCTCCAATCACATTAAGTACTGTGGCCGGGAAAATTAATGGCATGTTTTAAAGGAACACTTCAAAACCATAAACTGAAGTAGGGGTGGATATTTCTTTTCATTGTACAGATAACAATCTATTTTATTCTGTGTGAAACAACTGTTACTATAAAGTTGTCTTCCGCCAAGATTGACAAAATTTCTTACGGTTACAAGCTTAAAGATGATAGTCACCTACAAATTACAATGATTACAGGAAGTTCCTTTATATTCTGCTCAATTGCGTGAAGCTAAAATCCTTCAAATGTGTGTTTTAATGTGCCTTCTTCCATGACACAAATATGAAAATTTGACTGCAGTTTGCCATGTGTATGACATTTTGAATATTTCTCACATAATGCTACATGTGAAGTGGTTATTAGGCTGCAAAAGAAAAGATTGATGGATGCGACGCATCTGCACATTGTAAACATGTGAAACCATGCTGGAAGTAAAAAGGTATTTGTATTTAATTTTGAACGTACTGTCAAAGTGGGGCAAATAAATAAAATAAATCAAATGCTGAAAACCCAGAATAAAGATGGAAAATGGAATTACACATCAGATTGCCAGCCTGTAAGAAGAGAAACTTATGTATCAAACTGACTCAAATGTGTCAAGAAAAAATCATTAATCAAATAGTATTCCATCTTTCCCAGCCAAACTACCAGACTGCTAATAAATTACCTGTTTTGTGTACAGTCAATTCTGTACACACTGCGCTAGGCTACATGAAAGCAACTTCTGTCCGCCGTGCTGCGGAGAACAAGCAGCAGCTGTGAAAGGACAGACTGAACAAACAAAAGTCCCAAACACTAATCACAGTCACCACTTACTCTTGCCCACACTCCACCCGAATACGTGGATCACGAATCGGCCTCTGAAGCCACCAATAGACAACTCCTTAGGAGAACATCATACTCCACTTGAGTGATCACACAACTAATTCTGATATGTTTCTCACCTGAATGATTGGAAGTATGACAGTAGGTAACAATATGATCTATAGGCAAAACAGCCTGACACAAATAATCTATCGGGTGAGGATTTTGTACAAATGCAACCAATTCTTCAAATTTCACTAAGTTGAGTAATTTGTAACCGGCAATATCAGAAGGTAAGCTAATAAATTAGTCTCATTCAGTTTCATTGATCTTGGCAACCAAGCTCTCAAGCTAACATTAATTTAGCGTGCACACACTTAGAAATGATAAAGTGACTTTTGAATTATGATGAAAGTTAAGTGAGTCACACCAACATATATCTGTGCGTGATGTTTGTGTTTTCTTTTATGTAGTATAAGATCCAGATAATTCTTTGAAAATGAGTTGAGGCATTGATTGACATATTTGATAATTTGACAAGTGTTATCTACAGATATTGATTTGGCTTTGGATTAATGACTCTAACTCTCAGATATAGCCATCTATTCACTTTTATCCAGTAGTTTAAATATAAACACATAAAGCAGCATTGCGTATATTATATGTGCAAACTGTACTTGATGGCAAATGGCTTGTGGCAGGCTGTCTATATAAGTAGCAAATTAAGTAACAGCATCTGAAACATGCTCGTTAAAAATGTTGCCATGAAACACTTTAATTCGGGTCTTGCACACCTATTATTAGGAGAATCAATGCATGACGCATTGTGAAGAGAGGCATGAGTTGATACCTCATAACTGATGATGCATTGACTGCACATAAAGTCAAATGGTTAGGGCTCCCCTATCTGCTTCTATTGGGAACATGAGGCAGAGCTTTTCTACCACACAGAAAGCGCAAAACATCATGTGCAGAAGTTGCACCATGCATGCAACTCTAGAGTGGTTGTCCAGAATATAACAGTGCTTCCTGTAATCTTTGTAGTTTACAAGTGATAATCATCTTTAAATCTGTAATGCTAACTTACTTTTCTATTTATCATTGTGTCATCAGCAAATTTAGAAACTTTATCTTTGGTGCTTTAATCCTATTCATATAACTAAATTGAGCCAACTCCATCAAGGGTACTAGCCTCCCCGGAATCGAACACATCTTCAAAAGGTGATGCCTGAAAAAGGCTGCATCTGTCATTAATGAGCCCCATCACCCAGAGCGTGTCCTCTTCTCACTGCTACCATCACCGAGGAAATACAGGAACCTGAAGACACACACTCAATATTTTAGGAACAGCTTCTTCCCCTCCGCCATCAGATTTCTGAAAGGCCAGTGAGCCACCCCATGAAAACCACATCACTATTTCTGCTCTCTTTTTGCATCACTTAATTCATTTTTTAAAATATATTTTTATTGTAATTTATAGATTTTTATTTATTGCTCTGTACTGCTGCCACAAAACAACATATGTCAAAGCAGAAACGTCGACTGCACCTCTTCCTACAGATGCTGCTTGGCCTGCTGCGTTCACCAGCAACTTTGATGTGTGTTGCTTGAATTTCCAGCATCTGCAGAATTCCTGTTGTTTATGTCAATGATATTAATCCTGATTCTGACTGAGAAAAATTGAAACTTCTGAGTTGATCCTGATAGCATACTCCTTATATCTTGCCATACTGCACTATTTCCTAAGAACCAGGAAATCTTCAGTCCATGATAATATGTGGTCTTCCATGCCTAAACTTCTAATTCCTGTAATAACTTTTAATTATTTTCTTGAAATATTGGTTCATTCCCTGCTATCCCTGATCTACAGCTCATGCAATTTCAGAACTCTCAGTAATTAGTCCAACATGACATCTCTTTCATAGAATTTTGTTGATGTTGCCTCACTATTTTGCCTTGCCATAACATCTTTAATAATAACTTTGATCATTTTTCCTCTGGCAGATATTAAGCTTACTGGGCTGTTGTTGTCTGCTTTTTGTCTTCCTCCCTTTTTGAATAAAGGAGTTACTTTGCTCTTTTATAATGTAATAGAAATCGACTTGAAATTGCCTTGATTGGACACAGATCTGGAAATTAAAACAAACACTCAGAGCAGCCATTTCTTTTAAGACCCTGGGCATCAATTCAACAAGATTCAAAGACTTGTTAGCCCACACTCAATCACATGACCAGTACTACTTTCTTGTTGATATTAGTTTTCCTGTGTTGCTTCCTTTTTTTCGAGTTCTGAATTTCTGCAGTCAAACTTGTCCTCTATCTAAGACTGATGTGAAATAACTGTTAAATTTATTGTCAGACTCCTTGTTTTCCATTCCCAGACTTAGTTTCTATTGGACCAAACTTGCTCTTCACTCTTTTACATTTTTGTAGTATCTTCTACTTTCTGTTTTTGTATTTCTAACCAGCTTTACCTTGCTTTCTAATTCCTTTCATATTAATCTTTCACTTATTCTTTTGATTCTTAAAACATATTTAGTCCAAATTCTGACCTGCCACCCAACTTATTAGATATCTCAAGTCAGATACTATTTTAGCTTATAACAAATGGAGGAATCTCCCTGTGAAATTTTATTTTCATTTGGTAATGCATCTATTCTTTGTATTCTAAAAGATACCCTAAATACCTGCCACTGCATCCTGACTGTCTGATCCCTTAATCTCATTTGCCAGTTCACTTCATTTGCTTCTGTGCTCACATAAGACCGAACTTAAGTTTAGAACAAAAGGATCTTTATTCTTCTCTTCCTCAAACTGAATTCAAACCTTAATCATAGTACAATTGTTGCTACGTAAGGGTTCCTTCACAATAAGGTTATTAATTAAACCTATCTTTTTGCACAATGTCAAGACTGCTCTCTGGTTAGCTCTGTTCCAAGAAACTCATCTTCTTAGTTACATTTGCCTGTCTGATTTTCCCACTCTATGCAGAAACTTACCACTGTAGCTGTCTGACCAACTTTCATAACCTTTATCTTTTAGGGGTGTAAGGAATGTATCAAGTGCTTATCATGGCAGTAGTCCACACCGAGGAGAGACTTCTTGCTGTATTATTAATTTTCTTCTAAACCACTTCTGTATCCTAACATCTTGAATTTAGATCACTACTTTCCACTGTGCTAAGTGTATCATCAACTAACAGAGCCACTCCTCCAAATTTTCCTCAATTCCTGTCCTTCCTAAGCTCAGTTTATTACCCCATAGATACTGCCTGAATATCTTCAACATGTTCTGTTTTTATAATTATACATAACCTTCCCCCCCATTTTCTGATTAAAATCCACATCTGTTGAAGAAAGTAATATTCCAGGAATCCAAATAGAACAAGGTAGATCATATGTTGAAAAATTAATGATTTTAAATGACAGAGGCCAGATTCCTTTCCTCAGTTCCACAAACTTTTACTGTTACAAACTTCTAACTAATTTTCAGTGCACAAATAACTATGATTTAGAAAATAACTAACTATTCCACCTATAAATTTGTTCAGTCAGTGGACAATGCTGAACGAGACATTCACTGTGAAACTGTTTGCAAATTTGTTATCAGGGCCACGACATAAAAACTTTGTTATCATGTGTGTTTTATTCCTTATTATGAAGGCTGTGGTTTAGACAAATTAACTTCTTTATTTCCCTTACTTTCCCAGTTCCTTCTCATCTTGCAACAAACACTAAATAAGAAGGCTGGGGATCATGATGACCACCAACTCACTGCTGCTTGGTGTTTGTGGACATATTTGCTGAAAGCTCTCTGATGCGGCTGCTTGTGAAAGCCTTTAACTTTAGTCTCTTTCATCTGTTCAACATAATCGACAGAAATTCTAATCTACCACCTTAACCACAGATGCCGCTCCTAGTTACAGGGTGGTTAGTGAATTCATGAGGAGACTTAAATATCATGGGACTGATCAGTAAATATTTCACATTGTGGCACTTTTTGTTTTGCATCTCAGTAATTACCAGTCAAATATCTAATGATGGTTGCTCTTTATTATTAAAATACATCCCTAAAACAATGATTAAATCTATTAAGTCATAAGAAGTACTAAACTATATTGAAGTCAGTCACTGATAGATGAAGCTTCTGTGCAGTGAAATGGGTCTATGAAATCTGTTTTTCTAGCTTATATAATGGCAAGCCAGGTTAGAAGATGGGAATAATATAACCAGAGTGTGGCAGTGGTTCATTTATTTCAATCACCAGCCATCTCCATTGCTGAGCCTAGCCAGGTCCTTGGTAACATCACATGGCAATGCATCTGATTCTGGTGGTCTGGTAGACAGAGGATAGAAGTAACATACTGAGCTGTTTTTAAAGTAATTTTAAAGTCACCTTTTCAACAATCTGACAGTACTAATTAGGGGAAGCTAAAAGAACTGAATCTACTTTGTTTATAGAGTTATCTTGCTGATTTTTAGAACTTACAGCACCTAATAAAGTTAAAAAGCTTGACACTTTCTTTTTTCATGGTATTATTGTCAGATAATCCTAAAAGTTTGTTAACAATCAACTTAAGTGTATTAGGGATTCATTTTTTGAATTCTCTCAGTTGGGTTTCAAAGGTGTAGATATCTGAAAATTAAAAACAAGGAACAAACATGACCCACATCTCCAATGAACTATGGCAATCCAGGAATTTGTTAAAATGTATAGAATATTACTGTACAACAATGACACCATAGCAGATCAGTCCTCACTACAGAAGCTGAGAACAATGAATGACTATTCCGGTTGAACTCTCTGTGAATACCCAGTAGTGCAAATCCGGCTCTGGTCAGTACTTGGATGGCTGAGTACCTGGAACACCAGGTAAATTAAATGCATGTCCTGGAGATAAGTGATCTAAATTCCCACCAAATTCAACAGCAACCTCCAACAGATTGGATGTATTAAAATAAATATCAGCAATGATACAAACATTGAAACATAGAAATCTACAGCACATTACAGGCCCTTCAGCCCACAATGTTGTGCCGACCATGTAATCTACTCTAGAAACTGCCTAGAATTTCTCTACCGCATAGCCCTCTTATTTTTCTGAGCTCCAAGAGTCTCTTAAAAGACCCTATTGTACCTGCCTCTGCCACCTTCACTGGCAGTGCATTCCATGCACTCACCACTGTCTGTGTGAAAAACTTACCTCTGACATCCCCTTTGTACCTACTTTCAAGCACCTTAAAATTATGTCTCCTCGTGTTAGCCATTTCAGCCCTGAGAAAAAGCCTCTGGCTATCCACATGATCAATGCCTCTCATCATCTTATACACCTCTATCAGGTCACCTTTCATCCTCCGTTGCTCCAAGGAAAAAAGGCCAAGTACACTCAACCTATTCTCATAAGGTACGCTCTCCAATCCAGGCAACATCCTCTCTGCACTCTGGTGAAATAAATATTCCAATACGACTAATGACCGCAGACAAGGAAAGAATAGAAATGAGCATGGATGTTTGTGATACTGTAAGTGGTTAAATAATTCTCCTCCATGAAGTAAGGTTAAGATATTGTATGATAAAGCCAGGTTTGTTTCAGTTTTTCATTCAGATTTTTACAAGAAGTAAATGCACAATTTACTTGTTTTTAGTATAAGATGTGCTTAAAGGTAGTGGATACAATTCAACTAGTTACCATGACTATACAGAAACCACCATGCACTGGGACCTTCACCAAAAGAATCCTGCCCAATATGGCCATAAAAAACTCATCAAGCTGATGAAAGCTTTACTGCAAACATATTCCTGTGTAAGGAGGCAAGATGAAGTTTTTTTTTACTGTTTATTTACCTTATTAATTTGCTTTATAATAAGATAGTTTCACCATTTTTCTGTTAAATGAACGTTAGGATGCCATAAGTTTATGGAGTTAAAAGAAACTTCTTACAATTGCAATCCACAAAAAGTCGAAAGAAAGCCAGAAGGAGATCAGGTAACAGCTTGGTAATGTTTACGTGTGCGATGTGGCAGAATTTCTGAGGAAAACCAATATTGAGGGAGTGCGCTCTACAAAGTTTAAAATGACTTACAGTCTGCTCTGCTTGTCTAAATTCCAATGCATGAGATGCACGCACATGTGCAAGAGCATTCGACAGGCATTTCCACGGTTTTCATTTCCATTTGGGTGCCCCACAGACGCTGTAAACAATCTGTTTTCACCTGTTTGCTTTGCAAAAGTAAATGAATTAGTAAACCCGTTTCTCCGAGTGCTGTAGAATTTCTTGGTGGTGTAGAATGCCTTGGACACCGGAGGGAGAAATATAGTCTCTTGATTCAAATGGACAATATAATAGAAAGTGAACTGTACACAACAACATATTATGAATTTAGCCCAAGTAACCAAGGTCAAACCGTATGACTAACCTTAGTAACTACTTAAGTTCCAGAAGGCCCTACTCTTGTCTTTTTATATATTATTATAGAATGCCAACGGAGGCAATACCTCTTTGTAAGAAATAATTTACTGCTGACAGCAAATTATGTAACACTGTATAATCCAAACTGACGGGGACAGCGCCAGTTAATTGCTTCACTAATGGCTTTAATGTGGATAAATGTACCATTTCTGTGGGAATGTAATGGAAATGTATGTGTGATTAATGAGTGTCAAATAGCAGTTTGGGGGAGCGGGGATAAAAACTTCTGCTGCAATATTTCAAAAACTGTGAAATGACTGCAGTCAACACCCATCAGGGCAAATTATTCAAATTACAACTGAAACCAAATTTGGAATGCTTTTTCCAAGGGACTTTAAATGAGAATTAATAAAGATAGCTCTAGAATCTAGGAAGCCTGATACTCTGCGGAAAGTTACTCCATTCTCTTTCTTTTGCTTCACCAGGAAACTTCTAGAATTCCTGGTGAAATGTAACCTCAGGGGGTAAATGGTCCATCCTTTTACCCAGAGGTTACATTGATCAGTAAAGTTGCACTAGGATAGGGTGTAACTTACATACACAGTTGGCTGTGATGACTAAACTGTAGTAAAAATATCTAGAATATATTAATCTAATTTTCAAGCACTATTAATCAACAGAGCGTCAAGTTCAAACGGAGGTGATCAACTAAATAAAGCATGGAATTGGAATGATTCCTTTGCTGCTTGCATCACAGACATGTACACCAAGACAATCTTCTGTGCTATGCAATGTTTTGATACATTATGCAAATGAATTTAAGGCACTCTTTGAGGAGGAGCAGGAGCATTCCAGGTTATAATTTATCAAAGGCGCTAGTTCTAGCTGAAATGTAGGACGTTACATTGGACAGATTTTCTGATCAAAGCCAGAAGTTTTGGGTTGGATGGTGAGGGCAAAGATGGTAGACCAAAGGGAAGGACGGGTTTCACAAAACATTTTCTCAGGGTATTAACTGGTCAGTAGAGTCAATGGCAAGATGACCTATGTAATGTTATCAGTAAACACTTCATTTCCTTTCGTTGTTTATGTACTCCTATTCAATAGGGAAATGGAAGTATATTTACAAATAGTTTAACTGCGAAGTGAAGATTAAACCAAATAATGTTTCATGCTTCATATTTAAATTCAATAAAGCTATGCTTGTGGCTTTCATATTTGCTAACTTTTGGATTCTTCTTGTTTTTCTCCTCCATGGATGATTTGCCTGTTCCAACTACTTTTACATTTGAGGTAGGTTTTTGGTAAGGCCATATAGAATCCAAGAATCTTTTCACAGGTGGGGCAGGAGATACTCAATGGAACAAGCAGATAAGTAGCTTAGGAGGAGGTGCACTTCTTCCTCTGTCTTCACTGAGTGCTCCAATGAGTGGACCTCAGATCCACAAATGTGTTGAGTTGCCTGCTGTAAATAGGCTGTGTTTTGAAAATGTATACGGGCACAAAGACTACCACTGTCTGCAGACCATGAGGTTTACTTGAGGTATTGTACTTAAGGTTCTGATTCTCAAATACTGTTTTCCTCAGACGTTCAAAGGCTGAGGTGGAGCACAGATCAAGATGGCGAATTTCACAAACATTGTCCACCTTCACACAATCCTGAGATATGGGAAACAGTTCCAATTTCTTTGCAGACCTTAATTGTCAGAGGGGCAGACAGGTAGAGGATTTC
This sequence comes from Mobula birostris, assembly GCF_030028105.1. Taxonomy (NCBI): domain Eukaryota; kingdom Metazoa; phylum Chordata; class Chondrichthyes; order Myliobatiformes; family Myliobatidae; genus Mobula; species Mobula birostris. The sequence goes on from NC_092376.1 coordinate 33,009,380, forward strand.
TGTTTTGCATTGTTAAGTCCAAAGCTCATTCTCTTAAATGCTTTAATGAACAGGACAAAGGTGATTTGGAGCTCAGCAATTTAATGAACTTAACAGAACCACTGTCTAAACTTAAGCTCACTCAATGAAGTCGGGTCAGCTTGGTTTCAGGAAACAGTTAATGCTTCCATTCCCCCTATTGTTTAGCTCCATTCTGACGGAAGACGGTGAGGTGCAGCACCAAGCAAGAAGGAAGGAAAGAAAATTTGATGCAATAAGTAAACCCTCCTTGACCATGTGTTTAGGTGTGCTGTGGACTTAATAAGATCATGGCTTGTGTAATGTCACAAAGCAGATGTGAATTGGATAAAAATTCCTGTGGGCAGCCAAATCTGAAAATGATGTTCCACAGCCGCTCTCGACTGACAGAGTCAAACACTTTTGTGAGGTCAAAGTAGGATATATAGAGTAGTTGGTGCTGCTTCCTTCATAGGCCATGCAATTTAAAAAGCAATTCTTCAGTCAAAGGGAGGAAGGATTTGGAAGATACTGTTGATGATTTTCCCTGTGATAGAATGAAAGGTGACACTCCCCACTCTTCTTTAGTTACCTCAATGAAATGGACCTCAGGAGATGCTGTAGTTATGACATTTGGATGCAACAGTCCTCATTTGGAATGCTACAGCTCTGATTGCATAATACCTTGCTGTCGAACAATTCCATATCTTGTTTAGTATTCCACTGAACTAGTACTTCCACATCTGGGTAAGAGGTTAATGAATTTATTTAAAATAGTTAATTAGTATTTAAATCAGACTAACAAAAATGAATTTCCAAAAATCTTTAAAATTTAAAATATCAATTTAAACTGATCTACACTTAGAATCGCTAAGTGGTTATAATATAGAAACTTCAAAATGATGGCTACTAAATAATGAAAATAAAAACTAGATTACAACTTTAGCTAATGCACTGTTCTGATTAATTATACATAATTACAGTACTTGGACCATTGCACTTATTTCCATTCTGACCTGTGCCAGACACACCCTGTTTGGGGAGGTGAGAATCTTGTGCTCATAACTGCAAGCCAGAAGTTGGAAATATAAATTCTTAGTACCATTGATACTTCCTTTCCAAATGTTAATGAAATAATTTGTCCCAAGGTAGTGGTAATTGAGTTGGAATGATTTTGTACAACTTATTTAATATCTAACTTTGTGGGTACCCTCAGTGATTTATTAACCACAGGTGACCTCTATGTTAAGGAATAATTGTGTTCCGAGAAAACTGTTCATATCATTATTCTCCTTAAGGTAATATCTTTTTTTCCCTTTAATTCATTTGTTATAAGTGAGATATGTTCCTTCAGGACGTTCTTCACTCAACAGCAACAATAATACCACAGCAAACATGAGGAATTCTGCAGATGCTGGAAATTCAAGCAACACACATCAAAGTTGCCGATGAACGCAGCAGGCCAGGCAGCATCTCTAGGAAGAGGTACGTTTCGGGCCGAGACCCTTCGTCAGGACTAACTGAAAGAAGAGATAGTAAGAGATCTCTGACTAGCTCTTCTTTCAGTTAGTCCTGACGAAGGGTCTTGGCCCGAAATGTCGACTGTACCTCTTCCTAGAGATGCTGCCTGGCCTGCTGAATAATACCACAGTTATTGGTTCATGGTGGGGTGGGTGAAGAAGGGGTTATGACACAGGGAGGACTTAACAGGTTACCTTGTCAGTTTCCAGAGCAAATCTCTCATGTGGCTAACAGCTGTAATGTAACCCAGAGTAGGTTACATGGTCGGCATGACATTATGGGCCGAAGGGCCTGTAATGTGCTGTAGATTTCTATGTTTCTATGCATGAAAATGCACAGAAGAGGACAGAAACAGTTTACTTGGTTGAGGTAATCCATGTTGATATTTGTGTCTGACTTGAGCACCCTCCCAACCTTCTTCTTTTGTTCTCTATCAATATAACCCCCACCAAATTCTTCTTCTTCACATGATTCCAAGCTTTACACCAAATACATCCATAACATTTGCTCATTCTAACTATTCTTTGTGTAACTGGGCTTGCAAAAAAGCAGATTTTCAGTGTTTCCGACCTCTGTCTTTTACTATTCATACAAAAGCTAAGTCATGAGATATTATTTGCTAACCATCAGGTCTAAACAATTCAGCTTTATTTATTCCCAATAATGTAATATCAACAGCAACATGAGTTTATAGTTCAAGACAATGGTGATTCCCTGCTTTACTTTGAAGTTATGGGTTATGGTTAGATGCCAATTTTTACATTATCGATTTACAGGAATGTGTGTGGAATTCTAACATTTGCTTGTACCTTCAAAGTCTTCAAAAGAATTGTGGAACAGATGCTCTTCAGACTCTAGTAATTAGTTGTCTGGTATGAATTTAAGTATTGGAATTATAACACTCCTCTGGAACCCATAATTAAAACTAAAGAAACAGATTTTATCTGAAGTATGGAATGAGAATTTATATATTTGCCAACAGCCAACACTGATCTCTAACTAAGGTCTACGAATTAGCGATCTATCTTTTTATCTCAACTTGAATCATTCTGAAACCATTTTTGGATAGATATAGTCTGCAACACTGTTCTGACCAAAGTCAATTTATAAAGCCTCTCTTTTAACTTTGTATCACTTTAAAGATAAAGATTAGCTTTATCTGTCACATAAACATTGAAGCATCGAAACATACTGTGAAATGCTTCATTTGTGTCAAAGACCAACACAGCCTTAAGTGTAGTTATACTTCCAGTGCCAATGTAGCCACCTACAACTCACTAACTCTAATCCATACACCTTTGGAATGAGGGAGGAAACCGGAACACCTGCAGGAAACCCACGCAGTCACAGGGAGAATGTATAAACTCTTCACGGACCGAGGCAGGAAATGAACTCCAATCACTGGCATTGTAAGTGTTACAGTATCACTGTGCTACTGTACCACCACCACTGAGTGCATACTTAATGAGATCATAAGGTCCCATACATTGCAACCTTGGACATTTGATCTCACAATCTACCTTGTTATGGCTTGGCACCTTGTCTGCCTGCAGTGCACTTTCTCTGTGACTGCTTTCTTTTGTACTATATCGATGCACTGTTATAATGAAATGGTCTGTGGGGATGGCATGTGGAACACAGTTTCTCACTATACCACAGTACATCAACATTATTGTCATATACACTCAATGTCCACTCTGTCTAAGCCCTTCAATATTGAATACGTTTCAATGAAATCCACACTCCCCCATTCGTCTAAACTCCAGCGAGTATAGGCCATGAGTGATCAGATGCTGCTCATCCATTAACATGAGTGTAGAGAGAGCAGAGCACTTTCCCTGGGACCTCTGCAGTGATGAGGAAGGGACTCACGACTGCATCAGTCAGCTCCTCTCAGTGTTTGAGACACCATTAGTTGACAGAGGAAGAGGAAGGTCAAGCTCTGCCTCACACCTATTCACTCACCAGAAAGACTCACGGCTGCATCAGTGAGCACCTGTGTGAGGCAGAGTGTGGCCACCAATGGCTTCGCAAGTTTCAGGGCCCGGGTTTGGTCTTAGTGTAAGGAGCTGCATGTGAGGTGAGATTAGCTTAGGGACAGGGACAGGGACAGGATCAGGGAGAGGAACTGGAGCTGGCAAAGGCACCAGCTGACCCTTCTGCTCCAGTAAAAGGTGAAGAGTGTGAGGTGGAAACAGATTTTCCTCGTTCCCATGGCCAACAACAACTTCACAAGCACCAGGGAGAGCTCACAGATGCTGTCATCACCGCCGCTGCAGTTCCCAGTCAAGTCGTGGACCCTGGGCCTCGTAACTTCAGACAAACTAAAGACTGGAATGACTTGATGCGTTCATCGCTGTTGGTGGACAACTGGGGGGCGGCATCTTGCTATCAGCCGAGGAAGTGCCTGTAAGAACTTACATTGAGTGCCATATCCCCTGATGGAGACACAGACTCAGAAGGTGAGGCTGTTTCTGCTACCTCTCCATGCCAGGCAGAGGGAATACATCAAAGTGTAGCTGCTCCCTCATGCAGGAGACTGACCTCGCTTAACTCGCTCCACTGACCGAAATTGGGCTCTCCCATCAATTGAGGGAGAGGATAGTGTCCAGGAAAGATCTTTGGCACTCTTTCAACGTAGCTCAAGTTTATGGACTGACATGAGGCTGTGGGGAGAGAGTGGGCCAGTGGGATTCATTTAGGGACTGACAGGGCTGCGAGGAGAGAGTGGGCCAGTGGGATTCGTTTAGGGACTGATGTAAAATTTGTTGTTTGGTGGCAGCAGTACAGTGCAAAAACATAATTACAATTTACAATGACAAATTAACCTACCAACTGGGGAAAATACTGTTCCTGATGTTCTTTTGTAATATTCTGCTGCTTATGTTATTGACATAAAAAGAAGGTAATTGGGGATGGGAGCCCAGACATTTAGCTCTGTGATGTCCAAAAGTAAAAATGGTGTTGCACAAACACACAGTGTTAACCACAGTCCTGTTTTACCTGTGTTCCTGTATGAGGTAACACCAAGCAATCACATTATGTGCTGTAACTTGTATGCAATTGCATTGTACCCAAAATGAATTTCTGGTGAGAATTTCAACTACATTTATCTGAATCCTGACTGACACTGTTTACTCCCATCTCTCATTTCTTTAAACTCTTGAGAAAAGAGGACGTCTACTCAATATAGAGTCACAAAGACCAGTCCGTCTTTGGAAACTGGAGCATGGGAAAAAAGACTGTGTGCACTTACCCTACCCAGACCCCTCATGATTGTACACACATCTATAAGATCACCCCTCCTTTTCCTGCACCCTAATGATGCTCAACTTCTCTCTGTAATTCAGCCCCTCAAGTTCCAGCAACATCTTCATAAATCTTCTCCCTACTCTCTCCCGGTCAAAGGCATCTTTCCTATATCAGGGTGGCCAAAACAGAACACAGTATTCCAAATGTGGCCTCACCAGTGCTTTATACAAGATTATCTTGTATTTATTTACTTACTATTTAGTGATACTGCCGGATAAGGATTTCCCAGCCCCTTTGAGCCACGCCATCCCAGCAACAACCGACAAACAAGATTAATGCTAATCACGGGAGAATCTACAATGACCAATTAACCTACCCGGTAAGTCTTTGGGCTGTGGGAGGAAACTGGAGCACCTGGAGAGAACCCAGGCATTCCACAGGGAAGATGTACAGAGACTCCTTACAGAGCAGCGCCAGAATTGAACTCTGAACTCTGGAATGCCCCGAACTGTAATAGCATTGTGCTAACCACTATGCTGCTGTGACGTCCATCTTTTTGTACTATCACCACTGGGTCCAGTCAGCTCCTCCCTCTATCGCAGTACATGCTGCTTTAGTTGAGAAGAACAAAGCAACTATACATAATATTCTAATAGTGGACTCAAGTCCCTGTATAATCGTGGAACAATTTTACTTTTTCACTCAAGACCTTTTCCCAATATAGAATTTGCCTTCACACCCGTCTCCCACATCTGTATGTTAACTTTCAGTGACTAACAGCTTCATACAGCACAGAAACAGGCCCCTTGACCCAGCTTGTCCCTACTGACCAATGAGATAGTCCCATTTGCCTAAACTGGACCTGCATCCCTCTAAACATTTCCCATCTATGTTCCTGTTTAAATGCCTTTTAAACATTGTAATTATACCCACCTCTATCATTCCCCCAGCAGCTTGCTCCACATATCCAATACCCCCAGTGTGGAAAAATTACCCCACCCGTCCCTTTAAATCACCAGCTGCCCTCGAATCTGCAGGAACCATTCCTCAATCTGTGAATTTTGGAAGATAATTGCCTAAATAAATAAGTAAATAAATAATACCGGGAACATGATTTGTAGTCCTTGAAAGTAAAATTATATTCTGCTAAATAGCATGAATTTATGAAAATGAAATCATGTTTTATTAACCTATTGGAGTTTTTTCAAAGATTCACAGCTGTTAAACTCTACCATTTTAAATAATTCCATTGGCCATCTTAGAAATTCACTTTCACAGACAATTAAACATTTAGTGAGAAACCATGTCTTTGAAACAGATTAACGTGATCATGGATGCAGCATCTTAAGGCACTTATAGGCTTTAAACAAAAATCACCCAGAAGGGGCTGTCTTTATAATTATATCAGAACACAGCTGCCCACATTCCAACATAATTTACGAACAGGAGTCGACAATGCCTCATTGACACCAGCAGGTGCTGCAGAAGTTTCAAGTCCAAGACGTTTGTTTACACTTGGAAATTTTTGTGGCACAATGTGAAATTAAGCCTAAATTAAATTGCCATCTGGAGTAGGTTTTCTTGTATTCCACATAAGTGGGCACTTTATTTGATTCCCAATGTTAGTAACCCAACTTGCTTTCACAATTACTCCTTCTACTAGTTTTCATGTATAAAACAAATATTAACCCCATGTAACAAGCCAATTAGATAAGTCCCCTGAATTCTAAAACAATAGGCTGTATTCAAAGAAAATTATACTAGTCCATCCCATCCTCACTCTTCCATCTCAGTAAACAAGAGGTCTACAATTGGAATCATGTCACATCTGCCGATCCTATCCAGCACAAACCTAGATGGTTTGTGACGTGACCATTAGATATTGTATGTGTTACCTCTGGCACCAGCAAAGTTCAAAGTTCTAAGTAAATTTCAAGATTCAAGTTTCATTTATTATGAAAGAATACATAAATTATACAACCTTGAGACTTGCTTGCCCACAGGTGGCACAAAGCACGAAACCCGAAAGAACCCAATTAAACAAAAAAGAGAACAAAAATTAAAGACCAACCCTCAATGCGCAAGAGAAAAAATATATAAATCACATAAACAATTGAAATGAACAACAGCATTCAACCTAAAATCGAGCCCTCAGATCGGAACCCTGGAGCAGCCTGGAGTAGGCACCAGAGTGGGCTTATCAAAGTTACATATACTGTTTGTAACCATATACTACCCTGAGATTCATTCTCTTACAAGCATTCACAATAGGACTAAGAAATACAATAGAATCAATGAAAACTTTATGCAAGCAAAGATTGAAAAACAACTGTATGAATCCAGAAAATCCAGTGTTCACTCATTATATTAATAATTGGTAGGAATGATAACATTTCCAAGTAATTGCACAGAAAATGTGGAAGAGTGTTCAGTTTATGGAAATTGAAAATACATACAGTATGTCACAAAAATGAGAAAGCCTGCAGATGCTGGAAATCCAAAGCAACACACACAAGCTGCTGGAGGAACTCAGCAGGTCAGGTAACATCTGTGGAAAAGAGTAAACAGCTGACATTTTGGGCCGGGACCCTTCTTCAGGACTGAGAAGGAAGGGAGAAGATGCCAGAATAAAGACCATAAGACAAAGGAGCTGAAGTCGGCCATTCGGCCCATCGAGTCCGCTCCGCCATTTTATCATGAGCTGATCCATTCTCCCATTTAGTCCTACTCCCCCGCCTTCTCCCCATAACCTTTGATGCCCTGGCTACTCAGATACCTATCAATCTCTGTCTTAAATACACCCAATGACTTGGCCTCCACTGCCGCCCATGGCAACAAATTCCATAGATTCACCACCCTCTGGCTAAAAAAATTTCTTCGCATCTCTGTTCTGAATGGGCGTCCTTCAATCCTTAAGTCATGCCCTCTCATACTAGACTCCCCCACCATGGGAAACAATTTTGCCACATCCACTCTGTCCAATAAAAAGGTAGGGGGAGGGGAAAGAGGCTAGCTGCAAGGTCATAGGTGAAGTCAGGGACTGGAGAAAAAGGAATCTGATAGGAGAGGAGAGCTGACAATAGAGGAAAAGGAAGGAGGAGGGGACCCAGTGGGAAGAAATGAAAGGTCAGACTGGGGAATGTGGTGGGGGGTGGGGGGTGGGAGGTGGGGGTGTTGAAATTTGTTCACCAGAAGGAGAAATTGACATTGATGCCATCAGGTTGGAGGGTACCCAGACAGAATATAAGGTGTTGCTCCTCCACCCTGAGGGTGGCATCATCTTGGCACATTGGAGGGTAGCCTCATCTTAGGTAGAACGGGAATGGGAATGGGAATTAAAATGTCTGGACACAGAGAAGTATCACTTGTGGTGGAAGGTGTGGAGGTGCTTGACGAAGCAGTCCACCAACTTTCGTCAGGTCTCACCAATGTAGAGGAGGCTGGATCAGGAGCACTGGCATAATAGAAGGCCCCAGCATAATAGATGACATACAGCATGTACTTTGGTGAGTAATATCAGTTGTCACTTGTGAAAAATTCACGACTGCATGTGTGGCACTATAGGCCTCCCTCAAAGATGCAGTTTTCATGTACCCACACCAACACGTGACCCCCCCCCACCCCCCCATTGCTCTCATTTCCCCTGGCCCTCTCCTCCTGACGTACATCATTTTGACTTTCATCTCTCCTCTCTCTGTATTCAAGTTAGCATTTCTCTTCCTGTTTCCAGCAAATGTCTAATTACAGAACTCACATTATTTTGCAGTTGTGTAGTTGTACAGCAGAAGAGTTACTGCGGAATTGTGAAATTGTGTAGAACACGTTCCCTAAAGGCATCTAGTAAAAGGGATTGTTTCTAATAATAATAATAAATAAATAAATACTTTATTGATCCTGAGTGGGAAATTCTTTCGTTACAGCAGCAGTATTTAAAGACACATTGAGCAGTGTGTAGACAATTGATTAATAAAGTACAGAATAGTAATATACCCAATAATAACATACCAATGTTGAATAATGTATGGAATAATAAAGCAGAGACAATTGTACTCTGATGTGTGTTCTCCTGTGTATATAATAAATAATTTAAATAAAAACTTTCACATTCCTGTCATGACATCTTAATTTTATAGCCAGAGGCAATCTTCTAGTTTGGCACCCTGATGATTTGAGAACTAGCTACAAGCAACTACTTATGGAAGAGGTGATGTCAGAGTAAATGACCAACAAAGTTGTAACCGATGAGATTTGAAGAAGCTTTGACAGTAAAGGGTAAAGATAAGCAAAATGAAACATAGTGGGGGCAATCCCTACAGATGCTGCCTGTCCTGTTAGAAGTTCCTGTAGCATTTTGTGTGTGTTATTAAGCATTCTTAAGTATATTTAGATGTCTGTCACTTTGTAGGAAATGGCAGCCAGTCTGTGCATAGGCAAAGGCAATATGCTCATGCTCACTTTGCCTTACAAAGTGGGCATGATCCAACAGCAACCTTACAAGAATAACATTCACTGAGGAATAACAACTCGCTAAGGACACTGGAAAGAACTCCCCAATTTTTATATATATATTTTTTTAATCTTATCTGGTTTTCTAGAAAATAAATATTACTTATATGCAATAATTTTATTAAAGTTTATTCAATAACACAAAAGCTACAAATTACAACAATTCGTTAACATCATGAAAAGTTTTGTTACAAATGATAACATACGCACAGTAAGAAAACAAAAAAAAAAAGTGGTCTCAGTAATCAATGCCAAATACAATTCTACTGGAACGTAACAAATAGAAGTGGTGCCACAAGATCAAATAGTCTGGAAAACCTCTCAGTTCATATGACTAAATCTGTGAGTGTGTAGGTTAACTTCAGTCAAAGTGCAACCTTTATATGTTACATACCTGTATCATAGGTATAAAATGCCTTAAACACAATTTAAAATAGTTTCAACTGTTGGCGGTACTGGGATACTTCATTCAAGCACCAAAATATCCATTCATTTTAAGTAATTTCTTGTCTAACAGAAGCCAAATTACACACAAAAGGCTGGAGGAACTCAGCAGGTTGGGCAACATCTGTGGAGAAGAAGTGTCTTGGCCAGGAATATCGGCCATTTATTCCCCTCTATAGATGCTCCCTGACCTTGAGCTCCAGCATTTGGTGTCTGTTACTCTGGATTTCCAACATCTGCATAATCTTCACTGAGACTACTTTGCTGAGCACCTACGCTCCGTCTGCCTGAAAAAAACGGGATCTCCCAGTAGCCACCCATTTTAATTCCACTTCCCGTTTCCATCCTGATATGTCTATCCGTGGCCTCCTCCACTGTTGTAATGAGGCCACACTTAGCTTGAAGGAACAACACCTTATATTCCATCTGGGTAGCCTCCAACCTGAAGGCATGAACATCAATTTCTTAAACTTCCAGTATTGCCCCCCGCCCACTCTCCTTCGCCATTTCCCATCCCCTTCTCCCCCTCTCATTTTATCTCCTTGACCACCCATCGCCTCCCTCTGGTGCTCCTCCCTCTTTTCTTTCTTCAATGGCTTTCTGTCTCTTTCACCAATCAACTTCCCAGCTCCTTACTTCATCCCATCCCCTTACTTCATCCTTCCCCCTTCAGGTTTCACCTATCACCTGGTGCTTCTCTCTCCCTTCCCCCTACCTTTTAAATCTACTCCTCAGCTTTTTATTTCTCCAGTCCTGCCAAAGGGTCTCGGCCCGAAACATCGACTGTACTCTTTTCCCTAGTTGCTGCCTGGCCTGCTGAGTTCCTCCAGCATTTTGTGTGTGTTGCTCTCTTGTTTGTGATCTGCACAATCTCTTCTGCTGATGGCTGGGTATTTCATGTTCTCTATTAGTTCACCCATGGATCTACATTACAAGCCTTTCACCTGTTAGAATCTATAAATACTTCAAAATCAATGCTATGTGATAGCAGTTTGAAAGAACTTTTGAGCTTGAATTCAATTTTCTGTTGTGTTCTTTATATTCTGGGGGTGGGGGCCAGATGAGGTAATGAACATCAGTGTATAAATATTACACAATATGCACCATTAAGTATAATATTTGTACAGTGAATGCTCTGGGAAAGAGAGAAGCTGCATATCTAATAGTATCAACAAAGTATATTAGCACATTAAATCAAACAATGTGGTTTGGCAAGTGGCAATATTACGGGAGATTTGGCAGCTCTGAAAGGCCGACACTGATGGTGTTATAGGTGATAACTTTCATCTTATCATTATCCGTACATACTGTTCCTAAAGAATAATCCACATGACATTACTAACGCAATGTCATTCAGGTCAGAAACTTACTACTTTTACTGGCTAATCTCAAGGTAGAGAGTAAGTTTAGTTCAGGAAAAAGGAAGATAATCTCAGAAATAATAGTGTGGAAAATCTATCATCTGTAGAAATACAGCAAAGCCAGAGAAACTGTAAGAATTGGTTGAAACTGCTACAGGTATGTAGTGGAGAGTATATTGACTGGCTGCATCACAGCCTTGTACAGAAACAATAATGGCCTTCAACAGAAAATCCGAGAAAATGTAGTGGATACAGTCCAGTCCATCACAGATAAAGCCCTCCCAACCATTGAGCACATCTACATGAAATACTGTCACAGGAAATAAGTGTCCATCATCAGGGACCCCCACCACCTTGGACATGCTCTCGTCTCATTACTGCCATCAGGTAGAAAATACAAGAGACTCGGGACTCACACCACCAGGTTCTGGAACAGTTACTACCCCTCAACCATCAGGCTCGTGAATCAAAGGGGATAAATTCACTCAACTTCACTTGCCCTGTCACTGAAATGCTCCCACAACCAATGGACTCATTTTCAAGGACTCTTCATTTCATGCTCTCAATATTTATTGCTTATTTATTTATTATTATTATTATTTCTTCTTTTTGTAATTGGGTAGTTTGTTGTCTTTTGCACTCTGGTTGAACACCCTAGTTGGGTGTTCCTTCATTGATTCGTTATGGTTTTTATTCTGTAGATCTATTGGATATGCCCATAAGAAAATGAATCGCAGGGTTGTATGTGGTGACATATGTGTACTTTGACACTTTTTCCCACTTTGATAAAATTTACTTTGAACTTTGAGTACCCACAGGAAGCCAGATGAAAAGAGGTGCAATCATGGTATTTTAACTATTGTTATAAAGAGGATAACACAGCTGGGGGGGTGGGGGGGGAAGAAAAGACAACTCAGAAGCACTAGTGTAGTCTGTGCCATTTTAATCCTTTATCCAACACCCACTCATATCTCTGTTTTTGTTGTCCTATACTGTTCTAACAAGGCATAACATAAATGCAAAGAAAAGCACCCGATCTTCTGTCTGGGCGTGTTGTAGCTCACAGAACACAGTACCAAATTCAACAATTAACTAGCTTTTCATGTTTGAGTCAAAATCAACTGGCTCTGATGTTAACTCAGTTTCTCTTGCATTACCTGAACTGCCAAATATTTCCAGTATTTACTTTCATTTCAGATTTCCACTAACTGCTGTGCTCTGGATCTTTTGGATACTGCTTTTTATGCACTTTACCACTTCACGCAGCTCCCTACAACTCTTCCAGACAAAGTCACTCAGGATCGAAGGTTGTACGGACTGGAAGAGTGGACTGTGAGTGAGTTTGGCAGGGACATTGCTGTTGCCTAAGCCTGGCTCCATGCTCAATTCCGATAGATTTGTGTGTTAAGGTTGTGGACAGATCTGAGTACTGTGAGGAGATGAGTCAGCCGATTGCTGTACTGAAGTACAGAAGGTTTTTTTCAATGGAGGCCAGTCAAAATGAATGTGGTTGTTGTGGGGAAGAGGTCAGTTAAGAGGAGAAAGAAGCTTTGTTGCTACCCTATGACAGGACTAGGGATATCTCTTCTGGCCTGGAGAGGAAATGTAGTAGGAGAGGGAAGATTCAGCTGCCATAGATTAGCATTGTTACATGGTGAGCAGTAACAAGAATACTGAAATATTAGTTAATAAATATGAAAGTTAGGAGGTTAGAAAATAAATTATTTGCATGGACTTTAGAAGCACATTAAAAGAGAATTGGATAGTAACTTGAAAGTGGAATAGCCAAGAATGTTGGAATGACAAGGACAATAGGATTAGATTATTGATCTTAATGAAAATGTACAAGTGTAAAATTGACTGTCTAAATAGCTAGTTCCTCTTATGTAAAATTCCATGATTCCAATTGACAGTTGAATACAATTTCCCCAAAATTCACTTCTCAGCTGCATATTTACTGATTGCATTTGACTACTGCAATGAAATGAATTTTAACCGAGGTTGATATGACTACTTAATGTTTCCAGCACCACTAACCAGGGTAAATTTCTAGGTAATTGTTTAACAATGGAGATGATGTATCATGTTAAGTGTGTATTAAATGGAATCTTCATTTCGAAAAGATCAATGAAAATACAGTCAGTGGCCATGTCATCAGGTACACATGTACCCCTGCTCACTAATGTAAATATCTCACCAGCAAATCATGAGGCAACCGAATCATAAAAGCGTGCAGACGTGGTCAAGGGGTACAGTTGTTGTTCAGACTAAACTTTAGAATGGGGAAGAGATGTGATCTAAGTGGCCTTGACTATGGAATGATTGTTAGTGCCAGACGGGCTGGTTTGAATATCTCAGGAACTGCTGATCTCCTGAGATATTCACGCACAACAGTCCCTAGTGTTTACAGAGAATGGTGCAAAAACACAAAAGATCATCCAATGAGTGGTAGCCCTGTTGGCAAAGACAACTTGTTTATGAGAGAGAGGTCAAAGGAGAATGGCCAGACTGACAGGAAGGTGACAATAACTCAACTAATATGAAAGTCAGGAGGTTAGAAAATAAATTATTTGCTTGGGCCTCAGAAGCACATTAAAAGAGAATTGGATGGTAACTCGAAAGTGAAGGATGTTGGAACGAAAAGTACAAAAGGACAGAAGAGCAGTTCTGCATGCACAACACATTGAAGTGGACGGGCTACAGCAACAGAAGACCACAAACATACACTCAGCGGCCACTTTATCAAGTACAGGAGATCCCTAATAAACAGGACACAGAGAGTATAACATCTAGTTTGTGTGTGTTAGTTTTAATCAAAATGCAGCATGATATTGCCATTTTGTTAAATGCATCGCCTTCCTCTTTAATTAGGAGACAAGTCTGTGCAGAGCTATGGTCTAAACTGAAGTTTGCACATTTCATTTTCTGGTATGTTTTATTGACAAGACATGTAGCTGAAGGACAAAGGGAACAAACACTCAAGTTTCACTGGAATTATTTTTGGAAAACTAGTAAAATTTGTCAGCCACATTACCACGGATGCTAAATCTCAGAGTAGCTCTTGCATCTAAACACTTCCTAACATAAAGACAATTTATGAGTCCAAATTCTAAAATAATTGTGATGTTCATTTAATGGGACCTCAAGAGGAATTTCAATCACATATTTATATGTATGTATTTGTAACCAGGATATCTGAAAGCTTTACAATCTCACCCACATGAATGAGATTTGGCAGCAGTAGACTTTGAAACAAAATCAATTTGGTATTAAGTTTAATCATGCTTATATACTGTTAGTGCTTCAAAAAAAAAGCTGCAAATTTGAAACTCATGAACCAACATGTTGTAGGTATACATAGAAAAAACTACAGACATGAGAGATTCTGCAAATGCTGGAAGTCCAGAGTAACACATAAAAAATGCTGGAGGAACTAATCAGCTCAGGCAGCATCTATGGAAAGGAATAAACAGTCAATGTTTCAGGCTGAGGCCCTTGATTAGGACTGAAAAAAACAGAAAAAAAATAGTATTTGTAGACAATACACAAACAATATTTTAATTTAAAGCAGTGTATGTATTAATGGAAACAAAGAGACTGGCCAAATCTTTGATGAAAGTTCAATATGGTTTAGATATCAGTAGGTGTGAATTATTTGGGTCCGTCTTACTTTGAAAGCAGATGCTTTTAGAAAATTGAATTTTAATGGGCTCCAAAGGAAGGAAGCCCTTACACTCTGAACAAATCACCAAAGGTAAGGACCCAGACACATACCTACTAACACTCAGTCACCATTGAGAATGCCCAGGTAGCTCACACTTGCCTCTGACTTACCACCATGTACACCTATACAGAAAAATGATAATAAAATTGTTCCTCACAGTCCTTCACCTTCCCCATGAAGGCAGACAGTGAGGAAATGGAAGGTGGGCCGTTGCTTATTTAGTTCCTCATACTAATGATAGGCAGCAGAGAGAACACACTATTGAACTACCTCTATTGTTAGTGTGAAACAAACTTAGAGATCTGTTACACTATACCCTTTTGCCTTAGTCAACACCATCATTACACTCTGTGCAACTGTATCATCATGAAGATAATTTGGCCACAAAACTAATCAATAAGCTTCAAGACCTTTGTCTCAAGATCTTCTTGTGCAACTTCATTTCCTCATCTGCAGAGACCCAGTCAGTTTGGATTGGCAAAAATACTTCCTTCACAATCTCCATCAGCACAGGTGCACCACAGGGCAGTGTGCATAGCCCCCTGCTCTACTCACTTTATACTTATGACTGCGAGGCTAAGCACAGTTCTAATGCTATATTTGGGTTTGCTGATGACTCTATTGTCATTGGCCGAATCAAAGATGGTGACAAATCAGCATTCAGGAGGGAGATAGAAAATCTGGCAGTGTGGTGCCACAATAAAAAGTCTCACTCAATGTCAGCAAGACCAAGAAGCTGATTATTGACATCAGGAGGAGGAAACAGGACATCCATGAGCCAGTCTTCAGCAGGAAATCAGAGGTGGAGAGGGTCAGCAACTTTGAATTCCTCACTGTTATCATTTCAGAGGGTCTGCCCTGGGCCATGCATGTAAGTGCAATTACGATGAAATCACAGCAGCATCTCTACTTGCTTCGGATATTGCGAAGATTTGGAACATCTAAAACTTTGACAATCTTCAAGAGATGTGTGGTGGAGAGTATATTGACTGGTTCCATCATGGCCTGGTATGAAAACACCAATCCCCTTGAACAGAAAAGCCTACAAAAAGTAGTGGATGCAGACCAGCCCATCACATATAAAGCCCTCCCCACCAATGAGCACATCTACATGGAATGCTTTCTCAGGAAAGCAGCGTCCATCATCAAGGACCAGCATCATCCAGGCTATGTTCTCCTCTCGCTGCTGCCATCATTAAGGACGAACAGTAGCCTCAGGATGCACACCACTATGTTCAGGAATAGTTATTATCCCTCGAATATCAGGTTGTTGAACCAGAGGGGATAACTTCACTCATCTTCTCTCACCCCGTCACTGAAGTGATGCAACAACCAACGGACTCACTTTCAAGGAATCTTCATCTCATGTTCTCGATATACATTGCTTATTTATTCATTATTATTATTTCTTTCATTTCTTTCATTTTTTATTTGCACGGGTTGTTGTCTTTTGCACATTGGTTGATTGTCCATCCTGCTGGGTACACTCTTTCATTGATTCTATTGTGGCTGTTGTACTTACTGTGAATGCCCACAAGAAAACAAATCTCAGGGTTGTATATGGTGACACATACAGTTCTGTGCAAAAGTCTTAGGCACCCTAGATTTCATACATGGTTTCAGATGGTATGGCCTCCAGAGATTCCTAATCTCAACATCACTGAGGCTGTCTGAGTTATCTGGGGAGACGGAAGCAAGGGAGACAGCCAAAGTCTGCAGAAGAACTGTGGCAAGTTCTCCAAGCTGCTTGGAACAACCTACTAGCCAACTTTCTTATAAAGCTGACAGTGTACTTGAGAATTGATGCAATTTTAAAAGGCAAAGAGTGGTCACACCAAATATTGATTTGATTTTTTTTTACTGTTTTCTGCTCTTTATAGTATTTTTTTGATATTTAGAAACTTCTCATTTCATTATTTTTGAAAGCATCTTCACTTTACAGAATTTTATTACAAGTGCCTAGACTTTTGCACAGTACTGTACGTACTTTGAACTTCCCAGTGCATCTATCTTCCATTTTGCCTCTGCCAAGTTATCAATAGATGTCACAAGTTGCCACTTCTTAGAGGAGAACAGGAGCAGGAAGAGTGGAGGAAATGGAGGGGGCATGAGAGAGAGGAGTACGATGGTGAATGGTCAGACAGGAGAGGAGAAGTGGACTATGGAAGGATAGATGAAGGAGAGTGATGATGATCATATTGCATAGTATGTTATCTTTTTACTGGACAGACCACAGTACCACTCAGAGACTGATATGGGTGCCTGTCATTAAGAAATATCCCAGATGCTCTGCGGCTGCAACCCATAGTGAATCACATATCTGCATTGCTTCAGAGGACTCAGATGAGAGCCATGGTTGGGATGCTTTCATGAGAAGACTGACTTGACTTCACATTGAGCCAATTATCTCCTTGTCAGCATTTAATGCATGAGGTGACTGAATCATCAACTGAGGTTGGGTGGGACTACAAGCAGAGGTCGTGGGTTGAGTGTGAAACGTGAAAAGTTTAAGGGAGACATGAGGGGAAACTTCTTCACTCAGAGGGTCGTGAGAGTGTAGAATGAGCTGCCAGTGCACATGGTGCATGCAAGCTCAATTTCAACATTTAAGAAAAGTTGATAGCAGGGATATGGTCTGGGTGCAGGTTGATGGGTGTAGACAGTTTTAATGGATCAGCACAGACTAGACGGGGCAAAGCACCTGTTTCTGTGGTGTACTCTACGACAAGGAGCACAGAGGAGGAAGTCTTCATGCGCTTGCAGAAGGTTGAATGGCTCCACGTAGCCATACACGCTTCACAAGTGCATGATGATAATCTTGTTACAGCATCTACTGGTAGAAATGTTTTTTGCTCTAAAGACAGACATAGGCTGCTGTCTTTTTATCTCTTAAGCAGAATCATTCTGATTCAGCTGCAAGCCTCGTCTTTGCCACACAGGAACAGCCTGAATCTCTTTAGGAACAGTGATATGCTATTAGGGAGCTGCCAGACCTGTTAAATAAACAGCGGGATGAGACTTGCGAGTGGCTCTCTTTCCTATTTAAAACATATGATTCTCTGCATGAACAGAAGCCTGCTCTCAGTGAACACGGAGCTGCCCTCTATGACCTGCTGGTAGATCTCCAGGAGGAAAAGGATGTTGAATTTGAGCAGTTCACAGCTCTTCACAATGTTGCTTCACATCAGCAGTTTACTTCCCACAGCAGAGAAACATTATGTGTGAGGAGATGAGGAGATGAGGAGATATAGTACACAGGGATCTCTATTCTACAGGTACATGGACATGGGCTTCCAATCTTACAAACTTGTTGTTGGGAAAGTCCTGCTGAATTCTTCTTCACCTTTTCTTGGTCAATGCCTATATATGTCATTCATTTTCTTTTGCTATGCTCCTTATCACAGATATTCCTTAGTCCTTCCTACTTCTCTTTGTCTGAAATCTAAAAGATGGCTATTGAAATGAGTCTACCCAACTTGGACAAAAGTTCATCTGTTTCTATTTCAGCAGATGCTGCCTGACTTGCTGATTACTCCCGTTCTTATTTCAGATTTGTTAATTCAGTTCTTTTGTGTAAAAGATCAAGCACTGTGGAGGAAAAGGGTCAACATTTATGCTGTGACTTCCCTGTCTTTAGTTCCTTCAGTTCAAGTCATTTAAGTATGCATTGTTTTGTTTAGCCAATCATTACATTAAATCTGTTAACTGAAAGGAAATGCTATACACAAGACTGATCTCTGAATACATGTAAAAACATCACTTACATCCAGAACTAATCGTGGCAATTCAAAGGGGGCTTATTCATTTAATTGAGGTCAAAGCCTTACTTAAAAGAGGAAGTCAAAGTCAGCATAGGTTTGCACATAAAAAAATAGTTTGACACACCACAAGGTTATATAACTGTTCTACTCAATTAGGTTTTGTTCTTCTGCAGTTGTTCCAAATCTATATGCGCATATAGTTAAAGAGCAAATTCCAATTGGAGACTCCTGCACTATACCCAAAACCGTACCATGGAATGGGAATTTCAACACTGATATACTGAGTACTTCCAGCATTTTCCCTGTTTATTTCAGACTTCTGTCATTCATAGTATTTTTCCTTTCACAGAAAATGATCGCATGTTAATCAGGCAGCATCGATGGAAATTAATGAACAGTCGATATGTTGCCAAGACTTTTCTTCAGGACTGGAAAGGGGGAAGGCACCAGAATCGAAAGGTTGGGGGGAGGTGAAGGAGGAATAGCTAGAAGGTGGTAGGTGAAGCCAGGTGGGTGGGAAAGATAAAGGGCTGGAGAAGAAGGAATCTGATAGGAGAGGAGAGTGGGCCATAGGAGAAAGGGAAGGAGGAGAGGAATTGTGGTGGGGGGGGAGAGGAAGAGTAATAGGCAGATGAGGTGAGGAGAAGAGGTAAGAGGACCAAGAGGGAAATAGAAACAGAGGGAAGGTGGAGGGAAATAAATTACCAGAAGGAGAAATTTACGTTTATGCCATCAGGTTAGAGGTTACCTAGACAGAATTGAGGTCTTGTCCAGGTGGCTTCATCTGGCTAAACAGGAGGCCATGGACCAACATGTCAGAATGGGAATAGGGATAGGAATTAAAATGGTTGGCCGCCAGGAGATTCTGCTTTTGACAGATAGAATGGAGGTCTTCAACAACAGGTCCCCTGATTTATGTCAGGCACTTCTGCTTCCCCAAGTTACTTTGAACTTCTCCGCTCCTTCCTCCAAAAGCAAACTTTCCCAGTGATCCAGTGTAAATTATGGGACTACTTTGTTGAGCACCTCTGCTCCATCTACCAAAATCAGAAATTTCCATTGGCTCATCATTTTAATTCCAAACCCCATTCCCATTCTGACATGGCAGTCCACGGCCTTCTCTTTCGCCACAATGAGGCCACTCTCAGTGTGGAGGAGCAACATCTCATATTCCGTTTAGATAGCCTCCAACCTGATGCCATGAATATCGATTTCTCCTGGTATTTTTTTTTCCCCTTCCTCTCCCACTCTGGCCTCTTATCTCTTCTCCTCATCTACCTATCGCCCCCCATGCCCCTCCTCCTTCCCTTTCTCCTATGGTCCACTCTCCTCTCCTTTCAGATTCCTTCTTCTCCAGCCCTTTATCTTTCCCACCCACCTGGTTTCACCTATCAGCTTCTAGCTAATCCTCCTTCCCCTCTCTCACATTATTCTGGTACCTTCCCCATTCCTTTTCAGTCTTGAAGAAGTATCTCGGCGTGAAATGTTGACTGTTTATTCATTTCCACAGATGCTGCCTGACCTGCTGAGTTCCTCCAGCATATTGTATGTATTGCCCTGGATTTCCAGCATCTGCAGAATCTTCTGTGTTTATCATATTGAACATATTTAACCAAATATCCTAGGTGCCATGTGCTTGAGTTATAGGGAAAGCTTGGCCACACTGGATCTTTATTCCCTGGAGTGCATGAAAATGAGGGGGGCCTTACTGAACTTTATAAAATCCTTTAGGAGTATGGATAAGATAGATGATTATAGTCTTTTTATCCGGGCTGCGAGTCCAAAACTTGAAGGCATGGGCACAAAATAAGAAGGGAGAGATTTAAAAGAGACCAAAGATGTAACTAGCTTAGATAAAGGAAAGTGTGTACCTATAATGTGGAAGAGGTCGAGGTGAGTACAAATGAAACAGTTAAGAGACGTGTGGATAACTACAAGGAGGAAAGGAGCTTGAGGGTTATGGGCTAAACAATGGGCAACTGGGACTGGCAGGGAGGATGTTGCGTTCAGGGTGAAGACTGTACTATTCTATGACTCTACAAGTTCCTTAAAACACTCTACTCACAAATCACTTAGTTACAGCAAATAGCGGAAAACCAAATAGATTGGTAATGTACTAAAAAGTAATCTGCCTAACGTTAGGTAGGCTCCCTTACAGGCGTACAGGACAATCTATGCAGTATTCTGTTATTTGCCTGACCTTTGTTATCCACTTTTCCAGAATGCATACTCTTAAAAAAATCTTCCTTAGAATAGCAGACTAATCCTTTTAAGAAGTCATAGAGAAATTTCACTATTGGGTTCTAGATTTAAACATTTAAGTTAGGAAAGGTTCTATAATGGAGCAAACAATTGGAAGAAATAGGTTAAAATGAACTGAATGGTCTTTTGATATGACACCAATGCTGAAAATTTTTGATACAGCACCAAATGGCACAGGATATCTCATACCTAATTCAAGTCAGCCTCTTCAGTAGCCATTTTTCTTTATCGTATGTTCAGCCTTTGTGAAACTAGTTGCATGTATCAGGTAAGCGATCAGCATTTCAGAACATGAGCACACTTCAGTCCTTAAGTCCTCTATTACTTGAGCCGTTTTTCCTTAAAAACATCTGACAACACACAGATGCAGATAACCTTAAATTTTAAAGTTCGAAGTAAATTTATTATCAAAGTACATATATGTCACCATAATCCCATGAGTTTCATCTTCCTGTGGGCATACTCATTAATCCAATAATCATAATAGAAAGACCACACCATCTGGACATACAACTTGTGTACAAAAGATAGTACAAATATAAGAGAAATAAGCAATACATATTGAAAACATGAAATGAAGGGTCATTGCAAGTGAGTCCGTAGGTTGTGGGAACAGTTCAGTGATGGGACAAGTGAAGTTGAATGAAGTTAACCACTCTGGTTCAAGTGTCTGATGGTTGAGGGGTAATTACTGTTCCTGAACCTGGTGGTGCGAGTCCTGAGGCACCTATACCTTCTTCCTGATGGCAGGCAAAAAAATAACTTTGCATATATTCTTTTTTAAGAATTAATTTTCATTAATACTTAAAAAAAGATCAGTAAAGTTCCGAATCAAAAGCCATTGATAAGCTTATGTTTTTCCCCTGGAATGTATATTTATGGATGATTTGCAGCTTTGTTTGAATATTAACTAATTTAATAAATGAATTATTAGCCAGTGGCAAAACAATAAAGAGTTTCAATATTATGTTCATGCTTTCAGTTTTCCAGGTGATTAATTTTAATATTCTTGAAGGGAAAACCCCACACTGGTATTGAAATTATGCATTGGTTCTACATTCAGTAAAGTTAATAATTTTGATGCTTATAGCTATTTTGTAGATTGTATGTTTGATAAAGATAAGGAGAATTAGGATGTGTTAAGGCTAAAGTCAAACAGCAGTCATGGGATCCAGATGAAGTTAAGTAGGAATGTCAACTAATAAGGCTATCAGGGTAAGTTGTGAAATGTAGGTATTTCAGACGTGGGATGTAGATTAAAATTTATAAATCATTGCAGATGTTCAGAATAATGATGATATCCTCTTTTCAATAATGCTACTAATGAGGAGAAAATGCAAGAAGTCTACAAACATTAGGTTAATGAAATGTCATTTTCAGGGAAAAAAAGAATCTATAGAGAAGAGACCAGAAGTGAAGGAAGAGGAGTGAACGAGTAAAAAAGTGTATTTACCATATTTATAGATCATACAAAAAAGTTTTATGCACCTAATGAACTTGCTTCATGTCTTTCAGTCATGACTGATGATACCTACTTCATACTTTTCTAATGTTTTTTGACACATGACAATTTTGCGACCTCACATAAGCTGGCTTCTTGCACTTACTATCTCAAACTACTCTGAACTATCCAATAGACCTGTTGCAAATGGCACAAAATAGATAGTTCATAACTGCTAAATCAGCAACAACTGAAGAAGAACCACTTAAAGAGTAATCGTTATATAGCCCTGAAACAGGGCTTCTGGCCCAGCTCATATATACTAAACAATCTGCCAACCTAAGTTAGCCTTATTTGTCTTTATCTCTAATCCTTTCTATCTGTGTACGTGACCTGTAAACATTGTAATTTTACCCTCCTGTACCATTGCCTCTGGCAGCTTGTTCCACTTACACTCTTCAAAGGCATACTCATGCACATTGTGGCAGATTCATGATCTGCTCTGTTTCATGATATGGAAAATCAAGGGTTTAACTTTAAAGTTCCTTACATCCACTACAATCAAATATAGTCCAATCAGGGCTGGCCTGAATGAAACTGACAAACTCTGTATGCAAGATGGACACAGAGAAGCAAAGAAGGCATGCATAAAACACTACATAAAACATTAGCTCAGCCTCAGCCTCAAAGATGGAAATACCCTTTCCTTGTGCATTATAGAGACTGCTTTGTTAAAGACTAATGTCCAGCTTAAGGTTTCCTGAGTGTTTCAAATATAGCTGACATAATACAGTGCACAAGGCGTTGGCGTCAGAGTTGAGACATTTCATTGGGTGATCGAAGTGAGATGAAAGCAAATGCTCATTACCACTCGTGTTTTATTTTGACATCCCCAATTCTCTGTTTATGCTGCCACTGCACAGTTCATGTCATAGTGTACAATCTTCACAACATGCCCCGAGTGCAGCACTTTATCAAAAGTCTTTTCAAAGCACATGCACAACAAGCTAATTTCTCTTCAATAACACTTTATGCTAGCTTATCAAAAAAAGTTTACTAAGCCTGATTTTGTTCTTACAAATTGATGATGGTTTCCCCTGACTAATCCACAATTGTCCAAGTGATTGCTAACTCTGTGCTTGATTATCATCTGTGAAGGTTTCACATCATCAAGATTAAATTGGCTTGGAGATTCTTGGTTATTCTAATACTCTTTTGAATAACATTTACAATTCTAGGTTCCTTAGTCTGCACTCAAGTATCCATTGACATACCAAATTTATGGTCAATATTTCTATAATTTCCACCTTTACTTTGCTCAGCAACCAAAAATACACCCATCTCAACCAGGTAATTTATCCATTTTAAACGTAGCTCTGACAATTTTTAACTCGCTTAATACCACAACTGCAGTTTTGTTTGCTGAGACTTTAGAAGCCTTCTTTCTTGGTAAAAAAAAACCCCAAAAAAACAGGAGAATGAGGGAAGATTTCTTAAAGGTATGAGAAGAATGAGGGAAGATTTGATGGAGGTATATAAAATTATGAGAGGTGATGTGACGGCCTCCGTCAGTCAGTGTTGACCATGGATATTGCATCCTAGCTGTCTAGATATGCAAGTCTGGGCAGAGCAAGCTGTTGCCCCTGTAGCAAGCTCTCCCTCTCCACGCATCTGATGAACGCAAAGGAACGGCAGAGACTGATATAGTTTGGTACCAGGAGCATCGCAGGAGTTGCCAGTCAACATTGCACTCAATGTAGGACTGCCTTGTGGACTCCAGCTCCGGATTGTTCCATCTGGGTTTACTCCTGAAGCCTTCCCCATGAGTGGGTATAGCCGCAGGGCAGCGGATGTTTGAGATCAGAGTTTTCCTTCCCCTAGATGAGCTGCCTACCACAGCTGACAAGCCCCATCTTCCCAAAGTGGTATAGATAGGGTATTATGAGTGGTATAGAGAGGGTAAATGAAAGCAAGCTTTTTCCACTGAGCCTTGGTGAGACTAGAACTAAGGGGTCATGGGTTAAGGGTGAAAAGTGAAACATGAGGGGGGATTTCTTCACCCAGACGGTGGTAAGAGTGTGGAATGAGCTACCTGCAGAAGTGGTGGACGTGGGTTCAATTTCAACATTTAAGAGAAATTTGGATAAGTACCTGGATCGGTTTGTATGGAGGGAGGGTGGAATAACAGTTTGGCACAGGCAGGATAGGCTACGAGGTCCTGTTTCACTGCTGTAGTGTTCTATGACTCTAAAATAAATTACTTATAGTACCTCAGCCATGCCCTCTGCCTCCACAAAGAAATTTCCTTTTTTTTTTGGATCCTGATTATTACCACCTCTCCTCTTACTTCCCATTTAATATTTAAGTGTCTATAGCAATTATACTTTAAAACCCAAAAGAAACAAAGTAAAATATGTTCAACGTATCACAAAGCTTCCATAATGTCATTGCTCACAAGTATAAGAAAATGGGTTTCTATCATTTCCCCGGATTATGGCACACTTTGGATAGCCTATCATCCCTGACCAAACTTACCTTGAAACAGGGCTTGTTTCTCGTAAGTAAGATGTTTATGAAGTTGACAGAAATCTGCATTCAAGTATGATTCAATGCAGTGATTGAAAGAAAGATTTCTTTACACTTTTCAGTTGAAGAGAAACTCATTGGCCAAGACATTGCATCATAGGTTAGATAACACAGAGCTTCACTCTTCCAAAATGACAAAGAGCCAAGTGCTGTTTCATTCAAACATACTGTCTACCTTACAAGAAGAACTAAACCCCTAATTAAGAGAGTTATAAACACATGGATAAGACTTTAAAGAATCATTTTGCATTTGACAGTTTGAAAGATAAACTGTCATGAAGATAGGCAGTAACTCTGAAAACAATGGAAATATTTAAATCAATAAAATTTCTATAGAATTCAAAAAAATTTATGATTCACATGAGAGATTACAATGCTTGTTAACAGTTCACTATTCAGTCAATTATATGCAATTGTTCTGAGCTCCATTATCCGATTTCAGAAAATCCATTTTGGGTATTATCTTTTACCTTACAAAGGATGGAGGATGAACTGCCAAGTGCTGAATCCACTTTCGTTTATTAGCAAAGAACTCAGCAATTTTGAGATCAACTCTGACATGAACCAGCTTCCCTAAACTGGGTATGTATCATTCCTTGACAAGAAATCTAATCAACTCACCAAAGTAATTTATTAACACATTTCATTTTCCATATTCTTAATATCTTACTCCGTTAGAACTGTAATCCTTGCATTATAGATACATCAGTTCTTTTCTGGACCTTATGGAGATCATGATTACTATTCACTTAACATATATATCTAATAATGTAAAATACCAAAGTGCATACAACAAAGTTTTTAAAAAAAACTGAATTGTTTCTATCTAAGATGTTAGACAGAATATTAGTTGAGACTGCAGAAGTTACATTGATCTCAAACCTGTGGACTACACAAGACAGTTTTAGGCATCAACTGATCAATGCACCTCCTGCATATCCCATTATTACAGAAAATTCATCAACTGTGGAACAAGTATAACTAAATTTACTAGATTACCTGAAATCTTCTAAATTCGCAACAAGATGATTATAAATGTTCATATATTGAGTTACAAGAATTAAATCTGCAAAGATTGTGGGGGTTTCTTTTCATTGGATATGATTTCAAATGATTCAATTTCAAACATGGGGCATAACAAACAATTTCAGATCCGTTTATTTGTTGGTTCAGTCACCCATTAGTAAAATGTTATGCAGAAATGTGAAAATGATGTGTCTTACCGTCATTTGGATCTGGTACAATGAAAATTTGACTACTTGGATGCATTCCTAATCTGCCTCCCATGGGCATGCTCAGTGTGACATTAAAGGTCTCCTCATCTTCATATAAGGAATCATCAATGATGACCACCTGACACCATTTTTCCGATTCATCCTTATCAAACCGAATGACACTCTTGTGATCATCTGGACGAGTGATATAATCGGAGTAGGACAATACGCTGGATGGAATAGTACCAGTAGCAGTGCCTGAAAGGAAGAACATAGAACATAGAAATCCACAGCATGTTACAGGCCCGTTGGCCCACAATGTTGTGCCGACCATGTAACCTACTCTAGAAGCTGCCTAGAATTTCCCTACCGCATAGCCCCCTGTTTTTCTAAGTTCCATGTACTAAGAGGCTCTTAAAAGACCCTACTGTATCTGCTTCCACCACTGCCACCAGCAGTACATTCCACGAACTCACCACTCTCTATGTGAAAGGATCAAAGCATTTCACCTTGAACCATTTCGCCAAAACCAAATAATCAAATAGTTCATTCTCAGCCTCAAAAGAAATAAAAGCTTGAATAGGGAATGCAGACAAGCATTCTTCCAGTTATGCTGGTGCCATATGAAATTCTATCATATATTTCCTATTTTACTTTAATACCTCATTCACAGTAATGTCCTTCCTCAGCAACAAGATCAAGTTTGAAGTAATAATGACATCATCACAAAAGCAACTATTTCATAAATAATACATGCTAATCACAAAGTTATAGAACAGCAGCTTATGTAGTCTCTCTAACTCATTGCATATTTAATTAGGATTAATATGAATATGAATTTCTGTTAAAGTCCACTATATTCACTTGGCTGATTTGGTTAAAAGTACAGAACTTGACATGAACTGACTTGCCTGCATTGTAGGAAGAATCGTTGTGACTGAAGGGCGAAAATGAAGAATTAAATGTCCACAAATGGAGCAGTTGGTTGGGAGAGATGTTTCATGGATGGGTGGGAGGGACAATGTGTAATTGTGAAAAGAAATGACAGACATGATGAGACAAAGAATGCCAAATAGAAATGGAGAAACAGGCGGTGCTGGGAACAGATTTTGGCTGCACAGAGTATTGGAAAAGCAGGTAGCGGAAAAAAGTTGGGCATAATGGGATTGCTGATTGGCGTGACTCGAAGGGCCAGGAAGGCCAGTTCCACACTGTATCTCAATAAATAAATAAACAAATATTTTTGACCCCAGAACATTCCAATGGAGAAATAAAATTCGCTACAGATTGCAAAAACAGTGATAACTAGATTATTTGTAGCAACTTATCCTCTTACCTTGTTGAGTGAAACACATAACCATCAGCTCTTGACTTATATCTCCTGTTCTCACCACAGGAATCAACAATTCACCGACATCTTCATCAATGGCATAGGAGGATTGGGGGATGAAGACGGTTGACTCTGGAGAGAAAAATATAGGTTATTTTTAAGGGGAAACAAAAGTGAATGGATGTGATTAATTCATCCAGCATACTGGACTTTACACACCTGTACAGAAATTGGTTACAGTACAACTCTGAAAATCTGGCACTCTTAGGAATTTGGTGGCATTAGAACAGTAGATTTTCCAGATTACCTGGGGGGTACTTGTTTTAATATTTTAACACACTTTTAATACACTTTTCTGAAGATTTTAAACAATAGAGCAAAAAACCAACCTGATGAAATTAAAGTGAGAATGAGAAAAGGGACTCACCGAGTTTAAAGGGAGCATGGGAAAAGGGGCCCTGTGAGTTTAAATAGAGCCAGGGAAATAGGGCCCTGTGAGTTTTGAAGGCGGTATCTCAAAATGAGACCTGCTGAGTTTAAAGGTATCCAGAGAACAAGCTCCGGTGTGTTTAAAAGAAATGTTGGAAACAAGCTCGGGTAAGTATAAAGGGAGCCTGGGAATTGGGACCTGGATAAATTTAAAAGGAGCATGGGAAATGGGACCTCAGTGAATTTCAAGGGGATGTGAAAACAGGGCCCTGGTGATTTTAAAGGAAATGCAGGGTACAACACCCAATGTGGAGATGCAGAAATATCAGGATCTCTGAACACTGTGGCAGCAGGATTTTGGAGTTTTACTGTGTCTATAACAGGATAAAAATGATGCTTTGACATTCTGTGAGATTCTATTTCTATCTATATAATGAAAGGTGCAGTGAGAACCTATTCACATTTATAGCTTCCAGAGACATTAATGGATATCAGTTTGTTTAACCAGTTTTCTAAAGACTTTTATATTGGGAGAATTATGAACTAACCACTCCAAAGTCAAGAAATGTGCATTGACCAAACCTTTATAAAATATACTTACAGTATTTATTTAATGACCTTCACTTAACTTTTAGTGCTAGCTGGCAGCCTCACTTGTGCACCTCCCACGGTGGAAAGTATGCTTGCTTTTGTTCCAGAAACACACACGTGCACATGCACACAGAGGCTTCTGGCAAATTATCAAAGGAATCCTTCCAATCCCAAATCCTGATTAATCCTGACACTGCACATCAGAATAAACTAAATATTTGGGGGTGCTTTGCAATTGACACATTTATATAAACACAAGAGATAATTATAGTTTTTGTTATATTAATCAAAGTAACTTGAAAGACTACTTTTTTTTAAAAAAGAATCTTTTCAGTTTTTTAGCTAGTTGGTTACACCTGCAAGACTAAGAAATTTTACAAGTCACACGTTATAAAATTCAGGTTACTGAACAGCTGGTGAAATTTTTGTATGTCTGTATAGCAATGAAGACAATAAAAATGTGTCTGTTCCAAAGGGTATCAAAACTAAAAGATCAATTTTAAAGTTGTTTATATTGCTGGAAAAAATTAAATTCTGAATTTTTATACTCATAACCAAACAAAAAAAAACTGATCAAATCTTCTGATAATTTCCACCCTTTCATCAGGTTCAAGTTATTCGTCTCTAGCTTCTGCTTTCTACCTACATTTCAGGGGACAGATAGTGACTAAAATGTACAATAAACTCGCACAATTAACTCGACTGTACTTCTAATACCCTATTTTCTGTAAGATCTCCATGGAATTCTCCCAGTCTCTCCATTTCCTCACACCTATTCCGTCGGTGCCACTTTCCATACTCGTGTCTCAGATTCACATTTACTTATCCCATGCATCCTAAAACACACCATGAAATATGTCATTTGTGTTAACAACCAACACAACCTTAGGATGTGCTGGGGACGGCCTGCAAGTGTCACCATGCATTCCAGCAGCAACGTAGCGTGCTCACAATGTTCACAAGAACAACACTAGCAGCAGAAACAACTACAAAAACAAAAACAAACAACAACAGCAAAACAAGCCCTTTTCCCATCCTCCAGTCCTCAGGCCTGGACTCTCAGGTATCAGGACTCGTACTATGGACTTCACAAACCTCAGGGTATCAACCACAGAGCTTGCCAATCAATGGGTTTGAGCTTTGAGCCTCGACTTCCAGACTCACACGGACCTCAAACCCTGGTGGCCTGGAGGGCACCAGCCCTCGTGACGCCTGCCTGTGTGGACTTCTGGCCAGGGACTGGGTCTTGCTGACCTGAGGATGGCTGGTTCCTCAGAGCCTGCTAACCCTGTTGTGTCTGTGCACAACTACATAGCAATTAAATAAAAGCATACACACGGGAAATGGCCTTAACTGGTGTATTCACATTGCAACGAGAGAGAATGAGAGAACAGTGCAAGCATACATAGTGCTGGGGGGCGGGGGGGTGTCATTTCTCTAAAAGAAATAGATCCATAAATTACACATCCTCCCCCTTGAGATTAATGCAACATAAAACTGTATATGTACAAAACATTCCATTTCCCTTTCATAAGCCCATATGCTTTTACAATAACAGTCCATAACTAACTTCACAGTTCTAAAGGTCTTTTGGGTGGCGCTCTGTTTCTTTCAGGATAGCACCTCTAAACCTGTGGGGTGGCATCAGGTTTGGCAGGTGTCTTGTTAAGATAATGCACTTGGTTTCTGGGTGTCACGTTGTAGTCAGTGAGAGGTAGAGGTAAGAGGTAAGTATCATTAAGAGGTAGGTCTGGTGATTGCAATGTGTCCATTTTGTTGAATGCAGTCGACTCAGGTGTGTTCTTCGGTTGAGCATCCAGTATCTGGTCCACATGATGTCTCCATGTCTGATCTCCAACATCCACTGTGTACATCAGTGGTCCAATTCTTGTAGGGTGTTTGCTTGTCTTCTCGGTAATCACACACTAGGATTTCGTGTCCAATCTCAAAGCTCCTTGCTGCTTCACTTGGCAACTGGCTGAACTGTTTATTCTGTACTTCCCTCCAGAGGTCTGGTTTCAGGAGGTCTACGATGTGGTTGACTTCATTGGAATGATCTCCGGCCACTTTGAATGACCATCCACAGCAATCAGAAACATGAAGTCCATGAATGGCCCAGCAAAGTCAATATGTACTCTTTGCCATGGTGAAGATGGCCACTCTCACGGGTGTAATGGTGCCTGTGGGGGTGCATTTTGAACTTTTTGGCATCCTGAACAGCTTTTGGCCAAGTCTTCAATTTGTTTATCTATTCCCAGCCAGGTGAGACTCTTCATCTTGACTGTACCCAGGTGCCCTTCATGCAGATTTTCTAACACTCTGCTGCACAATTTCCAGGGAACCACAACATGAGATCCACACATCAGCGTTCTTTGACATACAGACAGTTGGTCTCATCTCACTGAGAACTCTGGAAACATGGGGTTACCATGAGCTGGCCATCCTTACATGGTGATTTCATAGACTTCTGACAATGTCGGGACATTCCTTATTTCTCTCTATATTTCAGAATTTGTTACCGGCAACTGGTCCACCAATGCAGTGTGGAACACTTCTGCTGGGTCACAGTATGAAGATTTTTGTTCAGTTGCCAATGGTGGAAGATGTGAGAAGCCATCAGTGTTGTTTGTTACCCTTGAACTCTATGTCATGAGTGTGGACTCCCAGGAATAGTGCCCAATGTTGTAACTGGGTAGCAGTCATCACTGAAATTCCCTTCCTGGGATTGAAACTAGACACAAGGGGCTGGTGATTTGACACTAGTGTGAACTTTTCTCCATAGAGATAGTGGTGGAACTTCTTTATTACCCATACTAGACTAAAGGTCTCTCGGTCGATCTGTGCATTCTACGCTTGTCAGTGATCTTGAAGCAAATGCAATCGGATATTCAGATCCATCTTCCATAATTTGTGACAAAATGGCCCCAATGCCATAAAGGGATGAATCACACACCAGTCTGATGGGCAGGGTGAGTCATAATGGGTGAGCAGTTCATCGGATGTTATTAGTCTCTTCAAATAATAGGACAAAATTATTAGTTTCCTTGAATACCTTTTCATACCTTTCTGATCATTCCAACTTTGTTCCTGTCTCTAACAGTGCGTTCAATGGATGCACCACTATAGCAATGTTTACATGGCCCAAGTATGACCTAAATTGTGACACATTTTCCAGTTGGGGTGCTTGAAGGACTGTTTCAATTTTCTCTTGTGACTTACGTAAGCCATGCTTGTCAATGACATGTCTATAATATGATTTCGTTCTTGAAAAACTCACATTTCTCTCTCTTTGCATGCAGACCATATTCGCTCAGCCTGGTAAACACTTTGCCAAGGTTCTGGAGGTGCTCTTTACCCAGGAACCAGAGTGAAAAGACTCAGGATAGGACAGATGGTACAAAAGCAAAATAAGCGCGCAATCAGACTGTCAGGAAGGGCAGGGCAAATAATAGGACAAAATTGCAGCCAGCAGGGTGAGTACCAGTGCATTAGGGATGCAGAATCATAAAGATTAGCAAATACAGAACTCAAAGTGTTATATTTCAATGCACGGAGTATAAGAAATAAGGTGGATGACCTTGTTGCACTATTACAGAATTGATTTTCAGGTAAGATGTTGTGGCCATCACTAAACTATGGCTGAAGGAAGATTGTAGTTGGGAACTGAATGTTAAGGTTACATATTTTATTGGAAGGATAGGAAGGTAAGCAGAGGGGTGGTGTGGCTCTGCTGGTAAAGAATGGTATCAGATCAGTAGAAAGGTGTGACATAGGATCAGAAGATGTTGAATTCTTGTAGGTTGAGTTAAAAAACTACAAGGGTAAAAGGACCCTAATGGCATTTACAGTATATATAGGCCTCTCAACAGCTGCTGGGATGTGGACGACAGATTACAATGGGAAATAGAAAAGGCATGTCAAAAGGGCAATAGTATGATAGCCATGGGAGATTTTAACATGCAGATCAATTGGGAAAATCAGGTTGATAATGGATCTCAAGAGAGTGAGTTTGTTGAATTTCTACAAGATGGCTTTTTACAGCAGTTTGTGTTAAGCCTACTAGGAAATCAACTATATTGGATTGGGTATTATGCGTTGAACTGGAGGTGATTAGGGAGCTTAAAGTAAAGGAACCCTTAAGAGACAGTTATCACAATATAATCGAATTCAACTTGAAATTTGATAGGGAGAAAGTAAAGTCTGACGTAGGAGTATTTCAGTGGAGTAAAGGAAATTACAGTGATATGAGAGAGGAGCTGGCCAACGTAAATTGGAAGAAATACTGACAGGGATGACAGCAAACAGCAATGGCGTGAGTTCCTGGGGAAAATGAGAAAGATGCAAGATAGATGTATTCCCAAAACAAAGAAATACTCAAAGGGCAAAATAGTAGAACTGTGGCTGACAAGGGAAGTCAAAGCTAATGTAAAAGCAAAAGAGAGGGCATGACAGAGGATTGGGAAGCTCTCCTACAGAGAGCAGCTAAAGGAATCATCAGGAGGGAAAAGATGAAATATGAAAGCAAGCTGCCTGACAATATCAAAGTGGATAGTAAAAGCTTTTTCAAGTATGTGAAAAATAAAAGAGAGATGAAAGTGGTTATAGGACCACTAGAAAATGAGGCTGAAGAAATAATAATGGGGACAAGAAGATGGTACATGAACTAAATAAGTAGCTTGCATCAGTCTTCACTGTAGAAGTCACTGTGTGCCAGATGTTGTCGTGTGAGAGGGAAGAGAAGTGAGTGCAGTTACTATTACAAGAGAGAAGGTGCTCAAAAAACTGAAAAATCTAAGGGTAAATAAGTCACCCAGAGCAGTTGTATCTGAGATGCAAAGGAACTTGGGAGCTATTATGCAGAAAACCCTAAAAGTTAACTTGCAGGTTGAGTCGATGGTGAGGAAGGCAAATCCAATGTTAGCATTCATTTCAACAGGTCTAGAATATAAGAGCAGGGATGCGATGCTGAGGCCTCATAAGGCAC
The DNA here is from genome assembly GCF_030028105.1 of Mobula birostris. Lineage (NCBI taxonomy): Eukaryota > Metazoa > Chordata > Chondrichthyes > Myliobatiformes > Myliobatidae > Mobula > Mobula birostris. The sequence goes on from NC_092376.1 coordinate 33,042,783, forward strand.
TGGTGAGGCCTCACCTTGAATATTGTGAACAGTTTTAGGCTCCTCATCTAAGATGTGCTGGCATTGGAGAGGGTTCAGAGGAGGTTCATAAGTATGATTCTGGGAATGAAAGGGTTATCATACAAGGAACGTTTGATAGCTCTGGGTCTGTACTTGCTGGAATTTAGGAGGATGGGGGGGGGGGGAATTCTGATTCAAACCTTTTGAATGTTGAAAGGCCTAGACAGAGTAGATGTGAAAAGGATGTTTCCCATGGTGGGGGAGTCGAAGACAAGAGGGAAGAACCTCAGCATTGAATGGCATCCATTTAAAACAGCTGTGGAGACCAGGTCGTTGGGTGTATTTAAGGCAGAGATTGATAGGTTCTTGATTGGACATGGCATCAAAGATCATGGAGAGAAGGCCGGGGAGTGGGGCTGAAGAAGGGAGATAGGGATTCAGCCATGATTGAGTGGTGAAGCAGCCTCGATGGGCCAAATGGCCTAATTCTGCTTCTATGTCCTATGGTCTTCATCATTTTTGCCAGCCACGATGATGTTATCAAGATAACATTGTGTTCCTGGGATATTTTGGAGAACTTACATAGAAACATAGAAAACCTATAGCACAATAAAGGCCCTTCGGCCCACAAAGCTGTGCCGAACATATCCTTACCCCAGAACTACCTAGGCTTACCCATTGCCCTCTATTTTTCTAAGCTCCATGTACCTATCCAGGACCCTATCATTTCCGCCTCCACCACCACTGCCAGCAGCCCATTCCACACATTCACCACTCTCTATGTAAAAAACTTATCCCTGACATCTCCTCTGTACTTACTTCCAAGCACCTTAAAACTATGCCCTCTCGTGCTAGCCATTTTAGCTCTGGGAAAAAGTCTCCGACTATCCACACAATCAATGCCTCTCATTATCTTGTACACCTCTATCAGGTCACCTCTCATCCTCACTTGGTCCATTGCCCTTTGCCAAATTGCTGGAGCTGATGTGACACCAAGGACGAGATGATTATATTGGAACAGTCCCTTGTGAGTGTTGATTGTGAGGAACTTCCTGCTTTGTCTCCTCAATCTCCATTTGCAGATAGGCTTGTGACAAGTCAATATTTGAAAACCTCTCCCTGCCCACCAAAGATGCAAAAATGTCATGGTAGGGGATACTGCACACACGCAGCACCTTGGAATCCCCACATATGCAAACAGCTCCGGCCTTCCTTTCTTGATCACTGGGACAATGGGAATAGCCTGGGACACTTCTTTACCTTCAATCAACGTTTCTCTTCCCCTGTAGCTGACAGAGGATTTCATGGTGCTTATCAAAATTCTGACCTCATCTTCCACACCAGTGGGCTCCACATCCGATAAATAATTCTTTGTCATTTCCAGCACCTCCAGTATAGCACCACTACTTGAAAGCTCTTTTTTTTTCCTTTCAGCATTCAACAGGGACACTTTACTCCATAAAACATAAGCTCACTACAGAATTACTAGCAGTTGTTTTTCATCTATGAATGGCAGCTTTCTAGATACAACACTTTAAGTGTTGCATGTAGGAAGTGTATTTACACTCACTGCTCACTTTATTAGGTACACCTATACACCTGCTCATTAATCCAAATAACTATTTGGCCAATCATGTGGCAGCAACTCAATTATAAAAGCATGTAGAAATGGTCAAGAGGTTCAGTTGTTCAGGCCTAACATTAGAATAGGGAAGAAAAGTGATCCAAGTGACTTTGTCCATGGAATGATTGTAGGTGCCAGACAGGGTGGTTTGAGTATCTCAGGAACTGTTGATTTCCTGGTATTTTCATGCACAGGAGTCTCTACTGTTTTCAGAGAATGATTCAAAAAACAAAAAAAAGGCAACATCTGTAGTCCAAAATGCCTTGTTAATGAGAGAGGTCAGAGGAGAATGGCTAGACTGGCTCAGGCTGACAGGATGGCGACTAATTCAAATAAACATGTTACAACAGGTGTAAGAAGAACATCTCTGAAGGTACAACACATCAAACATTGAAGTGAATGACCCACAGCATCACAATACCATGAACATACAGAAATACACTCAGTACAGTATTATGTACTGTACCTCCTGTATTTAAGAAATATCTTTGTAGGGTGGATCAGAATTTACATTTTGAATGATTTGTTTTAACCTAAAACATTAATTCTCTTTCTGTTTCTAGCTGCTGCCTGACTTCTTGAATATTTTCAACATTTTCTGTTTTTATTTAAACCTTACAACAGTTGCATTTACATCTACTTTGAGAGGTCAGTTATGGCCAGAATCAACTCCTACCTGAGCAAGGACCTGGACCGCTGTAATGTGCCTATCAGCACAGTAGGTCTACAGCAATGCAATCTCATTGGCTCTCAACTTGGCCCTGGATCACCTGGACAATAGCAATACCTACGTCAAGTTGCTGTTTATTGATTACAGCTCAACATTCAACACAATTATACCCTCAGTTCTAATCAACTAGCTCCAAAATCCAGGTCTCTGGACATTCCTCTACAACTGGATCCTAGACTTTCTCACCGGGAGGCCATAGTCAGTGCGGATCAGAAATATAATTCCAAAGTTCAAAGTACATTTTAAAGTATATGTACTTCATATAACCTTGAGATTCATCTCCTTACAGGCAGCCACAAAACAAAGAAACCCAACAGAACCCATTGAAACAAAAGAAGACCGTTGAACATCCAATGTGCAGAGAGGAAAAACAAACAGATTGTGCAAACACTAGAAGAAAGAAAACAGTGTTCAGAACTGAAGTTTGCCGGAGTCCACGGTCAGGCATCACTGCAGCCGATACAGAAGCCTGTTAGTTGCAGACAAGTGAACCTTGTGGATCAGCGAGGTGAACTGGCCTGTCCCTCACCTTTGCCCCTGAAAGTCTGATCTTTTCAATCTGGCCTAATGATTAAATCATCCAAACCTCAGATCAATCCTTGTGCTTGGACCTGGGCCCTACTACTTCGATACGCTCTCAGGCTCAAGCCCTGCCGTTTCCATTCAGCTCATACCCGACCTTTCCAATTCAGTTTGGCACTTAAATCAATCAAACCTCAGGTCCCTCCTCGCACTTGGGCCCAGGCTTCCCGTTGCCTGCGCTCACTATGCCTCTGCTGTATCAAATTGCCTCTGAGTCTGCTCCAACAATGGCCACATAATGGCTCATTTTCTGCTCTCTGGCCCATACCCCACCGCCTCGATTTGGCCCAAGTACACCATCTCCTGCACTTTCAAGACTTCAGTTCACACTGCAAGATGCCAGGTCAGACAGGCAGCTCAAAAGCTCGATGCCAACAGGGAAGTTAGAGGTTTTTGTTTGCAGTGATTGTTTACCAGAAAAAGTGTGATTAATAAAGTATTTAGTTGTTTCCTTTGTTTTATTTGCCACCAGCAAGTAGTCACTGAGCTTCACCAGTGCCATCTTAAACTGATATAACATTTCCTCCTCACTGACAATCGACACTGGTGTAGCTCAAGGATGTGTGCTTAGCCCACTGCTCTATTATCTCTACACCCATGACTGTGTGGCGAGGCACAGCTCAAACTCCAGTAACGATGATTACATACAATATTAATGTTCAGTTGGAAAGGCAGGGATTTCCAAACACATGTCATTGTATATTTCAATGTACATGTGATAAATAAATCTGAATCTGAAGATGTAATGGCTTCACTGGGGTCGGGGAATCTAACCAATTGGACTGACTATTCCAAAGAGGTGACAAAATGTACTGATGAGGCAATGCTGTTGATGTAGTCCATATGGACCAAGACAAATTACCATATTGAAACCGAATAGGCTTGATAATGGGATGCAATAGGGTGCTGGTGGAGGTTCTGGATTGAATTTTGAGATTGAAAGTCTGTGACTAATGGTGCCGCACAGATCTGACGTGAGGACGTTACTGTCTGTTATGTAGGTTAAGGATCTGGATGTGAATGCAGAAGGTAGAATCAGTAAGCTAGGGTGGATAAATCCTCAGAACTTGATGAGGTGACACCTCAGACCCATTTCTGTGCTGCAGAGCTCTATAGCTCTATAAGACAAAATGTTATATTGTAGGCTACAAGGTATTATTGGTCTGTTGGTGAAGTGGGCAGACAAAAGGCAGATAGGATTTTATCCTGATAAATGTGAGGTGATACACCATAGGAGGTCTAATAACAATAGGATATACTGTGAATGGTAGGGCCACTGCCTGTACAAATTCAAGGATCCTTCAGCACAGGAGGATAGAAGGTATGCAGGGCTTTGAGAGCCACAGCATTGCTTATGTGCAGGAAGGTAATCGTAGAATTTTATATAATATTGGTTAGGCCACTGCAGTTGGTTAAGTTAAAGAAAGTAGATTTATATTTGTTGGACTTTGGAAGACTGAGATAATAAGATTCTTACTAGCCATGACAAGGTGTGTTTTAAGATGTTTCCAATAGCGGGAAAAATCTCAAACAAAGTGGGATTGTTACAAGGTAAGTCATAAAACTTCTTATGAGAATGCAGGGGGGAGACTTCCGGTAGAGCTCATGGAGTGAAGTCGTGTTCTTGACGCGCTCCATTACCTCTGAGTTTTTTTTCTTATGATCAGCTATATTTTAATTAACCATTAAGGTATCGACTTTTACAACATTTTGAAATAAATTGGGCTCTTTGATAATCGGATGCGTTTAAGGTCTGCTATGTCTAAGAATGGAAAAAAACGGGAAGAACGGCAAACCTCCGGTTAGACCGAAAGGTACTGATTTTCCTCCGACTGAACCACCGTTGACTTTGAAAGCTATATCGGAGCTAATTCAAAGGGAAATTTCAACCTCTGTTACGGAGCTGATTCGTGCGGAAATTTCAATTAATTTCCAGAAAATTGCCAATTCAATCGATAAGATACAAACATCTATTACGGAACATCAGTCGGCTATATTTGATCTTCAAAAATCCACGCAACAAAATGAACTTAAGATGGAGAAACACACATCAAAGTTGCTGGTGAACGCAGCAGGCCAGGCAGCATCTGTAGGAAGAGGTGCAGTCGATGTTTCAGGCCAAGACCCTTCTTCAGGGTCTCCGCCTGAAACGTCGACTACACCTCTTCCTACAGATGCTGCCTGGCCTGCTGCGTTCACCAGCAACTTTGATGTGTGTTGCTTGAATTTCCAGCATCTGCAGAATTCCTGTTGTTTGTGTTAAGATGGAGAAAATCGAAGAAACAATTAATGTAATGAAGAAGAACCTTGACTTTCTGACCTTTAAAAACTCTGACTTAGAATCCAGAATGCGACGGCAGAATCTTCGAATGATTGGGGTGCGTGAAGCTGTTGAATCTGATAACCCTATGAAGTATTTTTCTCAACTTTTAAAAGATGCATTTCCTACTGTATTTCCTGACCAACCACCGTTATTGGATCGCGTTCACAGAGTTCCATCATACTCGTCTAAGTTAGGTAAACCTCGACATGTCATCTTACGCTTTCATTACTTTCAAGACAAGGAGAAACTGTTTCGTTTCGTTCGATCTAAAGGTTACATTGATTTTTTGGATCTTAAGTTCCGATTCGTGGAGGATTTCAGTAAACCAATTCGGGATCAATGGGTTCGTTACAGATCTGTGATGTCGGAACTCTACAAGATGGATTTAAAACCAGCGATGCTTTACCCTGCACGTCTAAGGATTCGTACGTTGGATGGACTCCTCCGTTTTTTTGAATCTCCATCGGATGCCCAGAGTTATCTGGATCAATCTTCACCTTCAACATCTTAATCGTAATTTTTAGCTATCTCCGTTTGATCGGAGGTTGTGAATTTGTCAGTCTTAATTTTTTTTTTGCCTTATATGGGCAGAAAAGTTTATTTTTGAATTAATTAATATGGTTGCTAAACTTTCTTTTTATCTGCGTCATTCCTTTCTTTTTCCCAGGGGATTCTGGGTGGTTATTCCCTCACCGTCATTCTACGTATTTCCTTTGAGAGCTTAAATTTTGTAGTTTTTAAATCTACTTCTTTTTGTAGGTTTTCATAACTAGTTTATGTTAATAATTTCATTTCTTTTTTTGTTTACTCATAGGGTCTGGGGTTTGTTGCGGTTTTTTTTATATTTTCTGGCTTTTTCTCTGTTATATTAAATGTTTGTTTTAATTGATTTACCTTTTTTTTATTCTTTTACTGTTTTATAACTAGCTGATCTTTTTTATATTTACACTTTTGATAGGGAGCGTATACCGGAAGTCATGGGGGTAGTTTTAATGCTTGCTTCTTTCTGGCTGGTCTGTGTTAGATTTAGCCATGGGGTCATGGGGTGGGGGGTGGTGGGAGGGGCTTCACGTTTTAGTTTCTTTCTTCTTGGGCTATGTACACTATTGAAGTATTGGTTGCGTTCTCTTTCCCGGTATCTCTTATTTGTTCTGTTCCCTTTCCGGGTTCGTGGGTCGAGCCTATCGTCAATCCTCCTTGTTGCGGGTTGACTTTAGGGTTTATGGAGTCTATTATTAATTTTGTCTCCTGGAATACTAAAGGTCTTAATCATCCTATTAAAAGGAAAAAAACTTTTTAAAGTGTTCCGGAGACTTAAAGCACAAATTTTATTTTTACAAGAGACCCATGTGCGGAGGGGGGACAGACTACGTTTTTTTAAATTCTGGAAGGAACATCAGTTTCATTCAAACTCCAACGCTAAGATTCGAGGCGTCTCTATTTTTGTAGACTCCTCGGTTACTTTTATACAACATGATATTATTTCTGATCCGAATGGTAGATTTCTACTGGTTAGTGGTCTACTATTTAATAAAAAGGTAGTTTTGGTTAATGTTTATGCTCCTAATATGGACTGTCCGGAATTTTATAAATCATTATTCAATCAGTTCCCGAACTTGAATGAGTTTTCATTGATCTAGGGCGGAGATCTTAATACCTGTTTATCTCCAGCTTTGGACCGTTCGGCTCCTCTACGGACCTTAGCTAATAAATCTGCAACCTTGATTAATTCATTCCTCTCTGATTCTGGGTCGACGGACATTTGGCGTTTTTTGTATCCTCAGGAAAAAGATTTTTCTTTTTTTTCACATGTTCATCATTCCTATTCAAGAATTGATTATTTCTTTATTGACTCTCATCTTATTTCTTCAGTGATTAAATGTGATTATGACTCTATAACCATTTCGGATCATGCTCCACTTAAGCTTTCTATTAAAATTCAGGCCAATACACAAAATAATAGACAATGGTGTTTTAATTCGCTGTTGCTTCAGGACTTGGACTTTGTTAACTTTATGAATGAACAGATTGATCTTTTTTTTTACAATCAACTATACAGAGGATATTTCTGTGAACATTCTTTGGGATACTTTTAAAGCTTATATTCGTGGTCAGATTATCTCGTATTCTGCTGCTTTGAGGAAGAAGCTGAAGCAGGAGGAGTTGGTAATTGTGGACAAGATTAAGGAAATTGATAAGAAATATGTTACAGCTCCCTCTGAGGAGTTATATAAACAAAGAACTGAACTTCAAATGGAACACAGTTTATTACTTTCGTCCTCGATTGTAAACCAATTAAAGAAAACGAAGTGAATTTTAAGTACACAGTGACAAAATTGGCAAACTGCTGGCTAACCAATTGGAGTCTAATTATGCTAAATCTCAAATTAATCAGATTTATAATCAAAATGACCGACTGATACTTGATCATGCGGGGATTAATCAAACCTTCTGTGATTTTTATTCTTCCTTATATCAATCAGAGTCTCCTCAAGACTCTAAATATATGAATGATTTTTTAGATAACCTAGACTTCCCTGAGATTTCACAGGATATGTCTTCTATGTTAGATACTCCCATTACCACTGATGAGATTAAGAATGTTATTTCCTCTATGAATTTGGGGAAAGCTCCTGGCCCTGATGGGTTTACCGTAGAATTTTATAAATGTTTTGCACCTTCATTTATCCCTTGGCTCTGTAGGGTTTTTGAGGCTTCATTAAAACTTGGTAAACTTCCCGAATCTTTCAATAGAGCGTCAATCTCTCTAATATTAAAGAAAGATAAAGATCCTGCTCAATGTGCATCTTATAGACCAATATCTTTATTAAATGTTGATTCTAAAGTTTTTTCTAAATTATTAGCAAACAGATTAGAAAAAGTACTTCCTTTTATTATTTCGGAAGACCAAACGGGTTTTATTAAAGGTCGTTACTCTTTTTATAACATTCGCACACTGTTAAATATTGTTTATACCCCCTCACAAAATGTTCCTGAGTGTGTTATCTCTTTAGATGCTGAGAAAGCTTTTGATAGAGTAGAATGGCCTTACTTATTTAAGGTGCTTGAAACGTTTAATTTTAGCTCGAAATTTATATCCTGGATCAAACTGTTATATCATTCTCCTGTGGCCTCGGTCCGTACTAACTCTCTAAACTCACCTTTTTTCCCTCTTTTTCGAGTTAGCCCATTGCTTTGCTTTGCCTTTAGTTAGTTGCACGGTGGTTTTTTTGGGGTTTTTTTTTCCTTTTCTCTATTGATATATATATATAAAAATTAGTATACTATTATGTTACCTTAGTATGTTATGTTTAAATTACATTGTTTGTATCATTTTTTTGTATTAATATCTCCTGTAATTTTATTATATTCTAACAGTGTATTAGTGCCTATGGCTTACCTTTTTGTATACTTATTCAATAAAAAGATTTAAAAAGAAAGAAAAGAGAATGCAGGGTGACTTGGACAGGTTGGGTGAGTGGGTAGATGCATGGCAGATGCAGTTTAATGTGGATAAATGTGAGGTTATCCACTTTGGTGGCCAGAACAGGAAGGCAGATCACTATATGAATGGAGTCAAGTTAGGAAAAGGGGAAGTATGACGAGATCTAGGTGTCCTTGTTCATCACTCACTGAAAGTAAGCATGCAGATACAGCAGGCAGTGAAGAAAGCTAATGGCATGTTGGCCTTCATAACAAGGGGAGTTGAGTATAGGAGCAAAGAGGTCCTTCTGCATTTGTACAGGGCCCTGGTGAGACCACACCTGGAGTATTGTGTGCAGTTTTGGTCTCCAAATTTGAGGAAGGACATTCTAGCTATTGAGGGAATGCAGCGTAGGTTCACGAGGTTAATTCCCGTGATGGCGGGACTGTCATATGTTGAAAGATTGGAGCGACTGGGCTTGTATACGCTGGAATTTAGAAGGATGAGAGGGGATCTGATTGAAACATATAAGATTATTAAGGGATTGGACATGCTAGAGGCAGGAAACATGTTCCTGATGTTGGGGGAGTCCAGAACCAGAGGCTACAGTTTAAGAATAAGGGGTAGACCATTTAGAACGGAGTTGAGGAAAAACTTTTTCACACAGAGGGTTGTGGTTCTGTGGAATGCTCTGCCTCAGAAGACAGTGGAGGCCAATTCTCTGGATTCTTTCAAGAAAGAGTTAGATAGAGCTCTTAAAGATAGCGAAGTCAAGGGATATGGGGAGAAGGCAGGAACGGGGTACTGATTGTGGATGTTCAGCCATGATCACAGTGAATGGTTGTGCTGGCTCGAAGGGCTGAATGGCCTAGTCCTGCACCTATTGTCTATTGTCTAAAACGGAAATGCTTTGGAACTTCTGCTCAACCTCGAGAAGTCACTATTCTGGAGAATTGTGCAGGGTAGATCATCAAGAGTATTTAAAAAAAGGAAAGAGATAAATTCTTTGAAAGATTGGGGAAATAAGGATGATAAGAGTCCGGCACAGAAGAGGAGACAAGACCAGGGACAGAACAACCATGTTCAGATTGAATAGTGGGGCAGGCTTGAAGAGCCAACCAGCCTACACCTGTTGTTTATATATGTTCTTATGTTCACAGGAAGAATATTGTGCACAATAATGGTCACTACACTATAGGAAGGAAGATGATTGCAATAGAAGGTATGTAGTGAATATTCATCAGAATGTTATAGGATAGAGAGTTTTAACTTTTTTTGAGGAGAGGCTGTGTTTGTTTCCTTTGAAGCACAGAGGTGAGCTGACACGCATACACAAAGTTGTGAGGGACAGATAGTGGAAAACCTTTCCTCTGAGCAAAGGTGTTGGAACCTAGAGAGCACAGGTTTCGGACAGGAGGTAAAGGGAACACTAAGAGGAAGGTGGTTAGAATCTAGAACATACTTTATGAAATAGAGCCAGATACTGACATTACATTGAAGTAGTATTTAGATAACCACTTCAATTGCTAAAGCATAGAAGATTACATATCAATTTCTGGCAAAGAGGATTAACTTTGAGGGACAGCATGGGCCAAAGAGCTTGCTTCAGTGTTGAATGACACTATGACTTCAAACAGCAATAGTTGCTGCTTCTCCCTGCGGGGATGCGCTCTGGCAGCAGAATACAACCAGAACTTTAAGCTGTGATCATGGAATTGGAGAGGGATGGGGAGGGGGTTGTGGGAGTTGGAGAGAATGAAGCGGGTTGTTGAAACTTCCAGCTGGTACTACAGATGCATGCTTTGACTGTGCTTGTTGGATTTTGAAGCCTTTCTTCTTGTGCCACAGACAGCACTGCAGCTCCCATTCAATCACAAGAAGTGGCAAATGAGCCAATTCTTTATCTGGTCAGTTTGCTGCCAGGAATACCACAGGCAGATGCTCTTTTTCACTCTCTGTTACTATTACATTGCATGCCAATTATGACATTGGGTTGTAGCCTTCATATGTTGATTCAGATATAAACCTTGCCAGTGACCTGATTTGCCCTTGCTGGGCTTTAAACAAGAGACTCTTTAACTTAAAATACAAGGATCAGGTTAAAGTTTTAAAATTCTTTTTTAGGGATCTGAGTGTCACCGATAAAACCCTTAGGATGGTGTCAGTGACCTAACTTCCTGAACTACTCTATTTCTTCCATAAGACCATAAGACAAAGGAGCAGAATTAGGCCATTCAGCCCATTGAGTCTGCTCCACCATTCCATCGTGGCTGATCCCAGATCCCACTCAACCCCATACACCTGCCTTCTCACTGTACCCTTTGATGCCCTGACTGATCAGGAAACAATCAACTTCCGCCTTAAGTACACCCATGGACTTGGTCTCCAGCACAGTCTGTGGCAGAGCATTTCACAGATTCACTACTCTCTGGCTAAAAGAAAAATTCCTCTTTACCTCTGTTCTAAAAGGTCACCCTTCAATTTTGAGGCCGTGCTCTCTAGTTCTGGATACCCCCACCACAGGAAACATCCTTTTCACATCCACCCTATCTAGTCCTTCAACATTCAGTAAGTTTCAATGAGATCCCCCCGCATTCTTCCAAATTCTGACGAGTACAAGCCCAAAGCTGCCAAACTCTCCTCATATGTTAACCCCTTTATTCCTGAAATTGTCCTTGTGAACCTCCTCTAGACCTCCTCTAATGACAACAGATCCTTTCTGAGATATGGGGCCCAAAACTGTTGACAATACTCTAAGTGTGAACTGACTAGTGTCTTATAAAGCCTCAGCACTAGATCCCTGCTTTTATCTTCTATTCCCCTTGAAATAAATGCCAATATCACATTTGCCAAAGGGTATAGGCCAAAGTGTCCACTGTACTTTTTTTCATAGATGCTGCCTGGCCTTCTGAGTTCCTCCAGCATTTAGTGTGTGCTGTTTGGATTTCCAGCATCTACAGATTTTTCCTTGTTTGTGATTTGATCACATTTGCCTTCTTTACCACAGACCCAACTCGTAAATTAACCTTCTGGGAGTCTTGAACAAGGACTGCTAAGTCCCTCTGCACCTCTGATGTTTGAACTTTCTCCCCATTTAGATAATTGTCTGCACTATTGTTCCTTTTACAAAATGCATTATCATACATTTCCCAACACTGTATTCCATCTGCCACTTTTTTGCCCATTCTTCCAATTTGTCTAAGTACTATTGCAATCGCATTGCTTTCTCAGCATTACCTAACCTTCCACCTGTCTTTGTATCATCTGCAAACTTTGCCACAAGGCGATCAACTCTATCATTCAAATCACTGACAAACAATGTGAAAAGTAGCAGTCTCAATACTGGCCTCTAAGGAACATCACTAGTCATCGGCAGCCAACCAAAAAAGGTCCCCTTTATTCCCACTTGCTACCTGCTGCCTGTCAGCCATTCCCCAATCCATGCCAGTATCTTTCCTGTAACACCACAGGATTTTATCATGTTAAGCAGCCTCACGTGTGGTACCTGTCAAATGCTTCCGAAAATCAAGTAAATGACATCCACTACAGCCCCTTTGTCCACCCTGGTTGTTACTTTCTCGATGAACTCTAACAGATTTGTCAGGCAAGATTTCCCTTTACATAAACCATGCTGATTTTATCATTAGTCTCCATTGTTAATAATAGACTCCAACACTTTCCCAGTCACTGAGGTTAAGGTGTTCACACAGTGTAGTTGGATAAAGAGTTCCAAGACTTACACCCAGTGATATATCTCCAAATCAGGATGGTGTATGTCTTGAAGGTCAAGGTGTTCTCAGGCACCTGTTGTCCTTATCCTTCCTGGTGGAGAAGGTTGTTATTTGGCAGGTAGTAGCTGTCTGAATAACTTCAGTATATTTTGTTTCCGGTGTACTCTACACCCACTAAGCACTAGTGGTGCAGAGAATGAAATTGGTGCTAATCAAGAAGGCTGCTTTTGGAGGGTGACATCAAGCTTCTTCAGAGTTGTGGAACTGCACACATCCAGGCAAGGGAAGAGTACTGCATCACACTCTTTCTTGCACCTTGTAGATATTGAAATGGTTTTGGAGTGTCAAGTATGAGACACTCAACATAGGTCTGACCTGCTCCTGATGACACAGTATTTATATAGTTGATCCAGTTACATTCAATGCAATGCTGTCTTAGGATATTGATGGAGATGGGTCAGGGAGGTAGAGAAGAAGAATGTGATGATGGTAATGGTATTCAGTGTCAAAGTTAGGTGGTTAAACTCTATTGTCTAGGAGAAAGTCACCTTTGAGGCACAGATGTTCCTTCCCTTATATTAGCCCATGACCTGAATGTTATTCAGTTCAATGTCATGTTATATAAGCACGGGCTGTTTTATTTGCTGAGAAACTGCACTTGGATTTGACCATTATGAGGTAATTGGCAAAGATCCTTACTTCTGACCTTGCAGTAGAAGAAGATCAATAATAAAGATGATGGTTGGATCTAAGACACTGCCCTGAGGTTCTTCTGCAGTGTTCCACTCAAACTGGGATGACCAAGCTCTGACAGTCACAACCATCTTTCCTAGTGCAAGGTCACACTCCACCACTAGGGGTTTTTTTTCCTGTTGTTCATTGACTTCAGTTTTTCCAAGCGCCTTACTGTCATACTTGGTCAAACATTGCCTTGATGTCAACACACTTCTGGAATTCAGGTCTTTGGTACATGTTTGGACCAAGGCCATGTTGAGGTCTGGAGCTGAGAAATGCTGGAAAAACCCAAACTGGGCACCAGTGGGTTGATTACTGTTGACCAACTGCTGCTTGATAACAGTTTCCATCACTTAACTGATGATTTAGAGCAGATTGATTGGCTGAGAATTTTTTTTTCTGAATAGGCAATTTCAACTCAAGATGCTAGTGCTGTAACAGTATTGGGACAGATCAATCAGATATTCCTTACTTACAAAATTTTAATGATCTTCTGTCAATTGTTGGATGATAATAATCAAAGTCAATGAATCAGTTGAATCTTGATTAATTTTTAGTTTTCTAATTCATGAACATTTTACCTAAATTACAATATTGCATACAATGCAAATATCTAAAGCCAATGTCAGCTAGACATTTATCATTACCCATTACCCCTAATTATTCTGCCATAATGTCAGCTGGCCATGGTTGACAGACTGGGTTATCAAATTCTCAGATGAAAGCTTGAACTTGTTATATAGTTATTATGTTTTACTGATTTACAATACATTTACTATTTTAGCATTTACTCATTTTCCATTTACAATCCTAAGTCCACACTATAAACAATATACTCCCGAACGCATTCCTACTTCAGATAAATCACTCAGTAGGAGTAATGCTATTCACCTAAGGTTGGGAGGGTATTTTCCTTGGGCTGGTAAAACTACACATCATTGAGGCTTATGACTTGGAAAATGTGTCCTGCTTTACATCATAGAGAATATACCAAGGGAAAGGAGTTAACCAAGTGATATTCAATAAATTCTCAGTTTTCTAAACTAGATTGGTCAGCTAATTAACAAAGTGTGACAGGCTCTGACTGATCCCACATGTGAGCTAATCTGCTGCTTCACATAATATTTGGTATTCACTTAATTAACCAAACTATAGGAATTGTTATTTTTTTGCAGCCAAATGTTAACTTTCTTGGAAGGAGACTACAGAGTGGGTTTGATGAATTTTGGAATATTCCTGACAAAGGAACTATAAATGCAAGCTGACAAATGAGGGATAGAGAAATATCTCATTATTTTGCTGAACACCAGAATGTTGAAAAGAAAAATAATGTTTTTACCACTTGTCTTTCCCGTTGTCCAAAAAGACAGGCTTGTTCCTTTTCAGGTTTAGTCAGCATTCAAAAATTCTTTCAGCATTAAATTACACTGGGTAACATTTAACCAACACTCACAAAATGCTGGAGAAACTCAGCAGGTGAGACAGCATCAATGGAGGGAAATAAACAGGTGTTTCAGACAAAACCATTTATTGGGTTGAAGGCTACCCAGAGGGAACGAGATGTTGCCCCTCCAACCCAATTTTGGCCTCATCATGGCAGTAAAAACTGCCATGGACTGATACGTCTGAATGCACTAACCAGATTGATGAGTAACAGTCACACAGGTCACCAGTGGTGGCCTTAAGCCATGAGCAGCTCTCAGCCATCACAGAGTCAAAGAGACATACAGCATAGACACAGGCCCTTCAGCCCAAATGGTCGGTGCTGGACAAGATTCCCACCTGCGCTAGAACCCATTGCTTGTGCTTAGCCCATGTGCTCTAAACCTTTCCTATCCATGTCCCTGTCCTACTACCTTTTAAATAGTGTTAACTACTGCCACTCACTCATATACTGACCACACTCTGTGTGAAAAATTTGCCTCTCTGATTCCTGTTAAATCTCCTTCTTCTCACCTTAAACCAACAGTTTCTACTTCTTGATTCCCCAGCCTTGATTCTCCTTACCTATGTCCCTCATGATTTTATACACCTCTATAATATCACCATCTCATTCTCCTAAGCTCCAGTGAGAAAAGTCTCAGCCTGCTCAAGTGCCTTCCATAACATAGTCCTTCAAGTCCTGGCAATGTTCTTGTAAATCTCCTCTGAGTAATGTCATCTTAATGGCACCTTTCCAAAAGCAGAATAACTGAAGCTGAAAACAATATTCCAAAATAATACCTCACCAATGTTGTGTCCAACTGCAACATAATATCCCAACTTCTAGGTGCAGTGCCCTGACTGATCAGTTCTGAATGCCTCCTTCATTTTTATGCAACTCACATTGAGCTTGGGCAGAAGCTGAGTAAGGAAGTGGTTCATTTTATTTGTAACGCTTCTCCAGCACAAATGATCAATTCCTCCATGACTGATATTCAGGTTTCAATATGTATCATGGTCAGGACATACGAGGACAGGACATTCAGCCTGCAGAGCAGAAGTCAACACCCTGACACAGTGGTGCCAAGAAAATAACACAATGTTGGAAAAAATGCAGGAGTTGATCGTGGATTACAGGAGGAACGTAGACAGGCTAGTCCCTATTGATATCAATGGGACTGCAGTTGAGAGGGTGAGTTTCACGTTCCTTGGTGCACATAATAGCAGCTGTGTAGTGAAAAAAGCACAACAGACAGCTGAAGAAGTTTGGCACAAGTACCCAAATCCTCAGGACTTTCTACAGGGAGCTTCTTACTTTCACCAAGAGCATCCTGATTGGCGGTGTCACCATCTGGTAAGGGAACTGTACTACCCTTAATCATAAGGCACTGCACAGAGTGCTGCAGACAGCCAAGTTTATTTATGGATGTGGACTTTCCTCTATTCAGGACATTTTCAGCAGCAGGTGCATAAAAAGGGCCCAGAGGATCATCAGGGACTCCAGCCACCCCAACCATAAACTGTTTCAGCTGCTTCCATCTGGTAAACAGTACCTCAGTATTAAGGCCAGGACCAGCAGTCTATGGGACAGCTTCTTTCTCCAGGCCATCAGATTCACCAATACACATTGATTTGATTACATATCTGACTGTACATACATGTATACAAAACAATTATGCATACAATGTTAATGTTTGGGCAATATCCTCCCACATTTCCCTTCCTTACTGCTTGTATAGAGACGCAACATAAAGATTTTTACTCACTCATCTTGTGAGATGGATGAAGGAGATAAAATTCTAATTCTAATTCTACAGAAACAACAAGCGTCTCATTGAGGGCACCTCACAAACCTGAAAACTTTTCCATCTTAAAAGAACATACACTCAGTGGCCGATTTATCAGATAAAACTGTACACCTGCTCAGTAGTGCAAATATCTAATCAGCCAATCATGTGGCAGCAACTAAATGAAAAAAGGCATGAAGATACGGTCAAGAGGTTCAGTTGTTGTTCAGACCAAACATGAGAAGAAAAAATGTGATCTAAGTGATTTTGACAGTGGAATAAGACTATAAGACCATAAGATATAGGAGAAGAATTAGGTCATTTGGCCCATTGCATTTGCTCTACCATTTCATCATGGCTGATCTAATTTTCCTCTCAACCCACGTCTCCTGCTTTCTTCCTGTGTCCCTTCATGCCCTGACCAGTCAAGAATGTATCACAGTCGGCTTCAAATATACATGAAGACTTGACCTCTACAGTTGCCTGTAGCAAAGAATTCCACAGATTCACCACTCTCTGGCTAAAGAAATTCCTCCTCATCTCCATTCTAAAAGGACACCCCTCTATTCTGAGGCTGTGTCCTCTGGTCTTAGACTCTCCCACCATAAGAAACATCCTTTTCACATCCACTCTATTGAGGCCTTTCACCATTCGCTTGATTTCAATGAAGTCACCCCTCATTCTTCTGAATTCTAGTGAATACAGGCCCAGGGCCTTTTCATATGGCAAGACGTTCAATCCTGGAATCATTTTTGTGAACCTCCTTTGAACCCTCTCCAGTTTCAGCACATCCTTTCTTAAATAAGGGGCCCAAACCAGTTCATAGTACTCTAAGTGAGGCCTACCAGTGCTTTATAAAGTCTCAACATCACATATTTGCTTTTATATTCTAGTTCTCTTGAAATGAAAGCTAACATAGCATTTGCCTTCCTCACCACAGACTCAACCTGCAAATTAATGTTTAGAAAATCCTGCACAAGGACTTCCAAGTCCCTTTGCACCTCAGTTTTTCGTATTTTCTCTCCATTTAGAAAACAGTCAACCCTTTCATTTCTCCTGCCAAAGTGACTGACCACACACTTCCCAACACTCTATTCCTTTTGTAATTTCTTTGTCCATTCTCCCAATCTGTCTAAGTCCTTCTGTAGCCTTTCTATTTCCACAAAGCTACCTGCCCTCCACCTGTCTTCATATCGTCTGCAAACTTTGCAACAAAGCCATCAATTCAAATCATTGACATACATTATAAAAATAATCAGTCCCAACACAGACCCCTGTGGAACACCACCAGTCACTGGCAGCCAACCAGAAATGTCTCCCTTTATTCCCTCTCTTTACTTTCTGCCAATCAGCTACTGCTTCATTTATGCTGGAATCTTTCCTGTAATACCATGGCTTCATATCTTGTTAAGCAGCCTCATGTGTGGCACCTTGTTAAAGATCTTCAGAAAAATCCAGGTACACATCAACCAATTCTCCTTTGTCTATCCTGCGTGTTATTTCTTTAATAAATTCTAACAGATCTGCCAGGCAAGATTGTCCCTTGAGGAAACTATGCTGACTACTGTCTATTTTATCACGTGCCTCCAAGTACCCTGAGACCTTACCCTAACAATTGACTCCAACAGCTTCTCAACCACTGAGGTCAGACTAACTGGCTTATAATTTCCTTTCCTCTGCCTCTTTCCTTTCTTAAAGAGTGGAGTGACATTTGCAATTTTCCAGCCTTCCAGAACCATTCCAGAATCTGAAAGATCATTACTAATGCCTCCATGATCTCTTCAGTCACCTCTTTCAGAACCCTGGGGTGTTCAGCATCTGGTCCAGGTGATTTATCTCCCTTCAGATCTTTCAGTTTCCCAAGAAACTTCTCTCTAGAAATGGTAACTTCACACACTTCATGCCCCCGACACCTGGAACTTCCACCATACTGTTTGTGTCTTCCACAGTGAAAACTGATGCAAAATACCTATTCAGTTCATCCATTACTTTTGTCCCCCATTACTACCTTTCCAGCATCATTTTCCAACGGTTTGATATCTACTCTCACCTCTCTTATTACACTTTATGTATCCGAAATAACTTTTGATATCCTCTTTAATATTATTGGTTAGCTTACTTTTGTATTCCACCCCCCTCTTCTTAAAGACATATAAGTTGTCTTCTATTGGTTTTTAGAAGCTTCCCAATCCTCTAACTTCCCACTAATTTTTACTCTATTATATGACTTCTCTTTGGCTTTTATGTTGGCTTTGGCTTCTCTAGTTAGCCACAGTTATGTCATCTTTCCTTTAGAATACTTCTTCCTCTTTGGAATGTATATACGCTCTGCCTTCCGAATTGCTTCCAGAAATTCCAGCCATTGCTGCTCTACCATCATCTCTGCCAGTGTTCTTTTCCAATTAATTCTGACCAACTCCTCTCTCATGCCTCTGTAATTCCCTTTACTCCACTGTAATACTGATACATCTGACTTTAGCTTCTCCTTCTCAAATTTCAGGGTGAATTTGATCATATTATGATCACTTTCCCCGAAGGATCTTTTACCTTAAGCTCTCTGATCATTGCACAATACCCAATCCAGAATATCTGATCATCCAGTGGGCTCAACCTTGAGCTACTCTAAAAAGCCATCTTGTCTGCAATCTAGAAATTACCCTTCCTGTAATCCAGCACCAACCTGCTTTTCCTAATCCACCTGCACATTGAAGTCCCCCATGACTATTGTAACATTGCCCTTTTGGCATGCAATTTCTATCTCCCATTGCAATTTGTAGGAATGATTATTTGTGCCAGATGGGGTGGTTTAAGTATCTCAGAAACTGCTGGGATTTTCTTGCATCCTAGTCCCTAGAGTTTACAGAGAATGGTGTGCAAAACAAAAAAAAAACATCCAACGAGCAGCAGTTTTGTGGGTGAAAATGCCTTGTTAATGAATGAGGTCAGAGGAGAATGGCCAGACTGGTTCAAGCTGACAGGAGGGCAACATTAATTCAAATAACCATGTGTTACAACAATGGTATGCCAAAGAGAATCTCTGAATGCAGAACACATCGAATTTTGAAATGGATTGGGCTACAGCATCAAAAAGCCATAATACTGTATATTATGTGCAGATGACAGACAGCTATCACACTCCATCCCAAACTGAAAATAGATTGGATTCTGGTTAATTGGGACACATCAGGACAGTACATTTTGGTCCAATTAAGCAGCTGCCTTAACTAGCTAAAGTTTCATGGAAATAGTTAAAAAGGTATTAGTAAGACAATCTGTCATTTAATTGAGTAGAACATTATGTACTTGAATAAAATACAGATCAAATTAGAACACTATCAATATTATTACCATACTATAAAACCATGTATTAGTTCCAAATAGTTATCAAGAGGAATTTGTCCAGTATACATTGTGTTCTTTTGATTGACTGCAAATGAATAAAATCAGCACTGACACTTAGTGCAGAAAATGAACTGCCTTTTGACAATTGCATCCTCCAAATCTTCATTTTCAATGTGGCATTTAAGATTATTATTGATACCTTCAAATTCTTCATAGTTCCTGACTTGTTGAAATAGTGAAATCATGACTAATGACCATACAAGTGCATGTGACTGACGCTAGTTAGAAACTGTTCAGCTGTTGCAAGTACGAGGCTGAGGACAAACCAAAGTGCAGGACACAGGCGCAGAGGCAGAGTCGTGAGGTGTTAGCACCACCATGAACAGGGAACCAGTATCCAGGAGAGTCTTTATACAGAGACAAGGTTTACGCAGAGTATCCAAGAAATGATGCAGAGCATAGAACTGACAGCCCCAGGGAATCAGGAAACAAGGTTTACTCACACTAGAGTCAACCAACAAACTAGCAAAGCATGGCTGTGCCGCCCGAGTTTTATCCTGTGTTCGCTAATGGGAACCAGGTGTGCTGTAATTAGTGGAACTGGGAATGACTGGAAATCAGACGAGGGGATTAAGGCCCAATTAAGAAGGTAATAGCAAGATGGGGAATTACCAGATGGGACCATGACATCAGCAAGCCTCCTGTCCCAATTAAGTAGCATAGTATCCCAAATAAACAAAAGGAATCCCAGTTATTTCCTCGATTAATGTTTGTTCTTTAAGAGTTGTCCCAAATAATTGGCTGCCCCAATGAACTAATGGCTCAATTAACCAGAATCCACTATATAGCATTGTTCCTTCATTGTCATTGAGTCTAAATCTGGAACTCCTCATCAAAACACAATGCAGGAAGCCAGGACTACAGTGGTTCCAAAAGATAGATCACTAACACTTTGTCTAGGTCAAGTCTGGATGGGCAATAAATGTCAGCCATTCTTGGAACATCACGAATAAACGAACTACAACTCATGCCAGAAGTGTGGCCAATGCATGTTATACTAACATGCATAAGGAAACTAAATATTTTTGTGAAAGCTTATCCCTATTCCTTTCATGATATCATGAAGAAGTAGAACACTGATAAAGATAAAGGAGAAGGAACCAACAATTGATCCTTGGGTGATCTCAAGTTAATTGGATGCAACAGAAGGAGATTCTGGCAGCAACTGATATGGTTACATTTGGGCAATTAGCATGAAACCACAGAAGTCGATCCATACAGCTAGAAACTGATAGCAAAGATGGAATAATTACAGAAAATTGCAGCAGGGAATCTAGAAGAAGGAAGACACAAGGAGGATGCCATTCATGAGTGTGCTAATGAGAATTTTAGAGAAATTTGAGAAGAAATGAATTACACTGAAAGGTTTAAAGCAGGAATTGTTGCTAGAGATAAGCACAAAATTAGAGATTAAATATTTTCTTGAATAGAAAGGTCCTGGAAGAAAGATGCAGGTGAGCACTTAAGCTTGAGAAGTTAGAGGTATAACAAGCGTAAGCAAGATCCTCCAATGAGATGTAGGATTACAAGGTACCTATTAGTCTCTCTGATGACTACATCTGTAGCAAGTGCTTGCAACTTCAGCTCCTGACTGACAAATTCAGGAAACTGGAGCTGGAGCTAGATGGACCTGAGTACATTCACTTGGCTGAAAACCTCATAGATGAAACTTGAACTGAGGTGGTCACACCCAGAATACAAGCCTCAGATAGTAGATGGGTGATCACCAGGAGAAGTAAGAGGAGTAAGCAGTCAATGCAGGATTCCCCTTAGCAACAAGTATACCCCTTTGCATACTGCTGGAGGTTTGAGGAAATGATCTATCATGGCACAGCAGCAGCAGCCAATCCAGTGGCACTGTGGCCAACCCTAAGGCTCACCAGGGAAGCGTAAAGTCCAGCAGAGTGAAAATGATAGGAGACTTGATAGTTATGGGGATGGGAAGGATACTCCGTGGCCACAAAACAGGGGCCAGGACTATCTGTTGTTTCCCAGGTGCTTGGGTCTAGGATGCTTCAGAGCGGCTGCAGGAGATTCTGAAGGGTGCACACTGGCACCAAAGACAATGGTAGAAAGAGGAAAGGGGTTCTGCAAAGTGACTATAGGGAGAGAGGGAAGAGGCTGGATAGCAGGACCTCCAACGTAGTAATCCCAGTAGCACATGGTAATCAGGGCAGGAATAGGATGATAGTACAAATAAATGAGTTGCTGAGGAACAGGTGCAGCAGACAGGGTTTCAGATTTCTGGATCAGTGGGATCTCTTCTGGGAAGTTTGACCTGTACAAAAAAGTCAGGTAACAACTGAATCAGAGGGGAACTAACATCCTTGTGGGCAGGTTTACTAGAGCTGTTGGAAAGGGTTTAAATTAATTTGGCAGGGGAATGGGAACCGGAGAGATAGGGCTGAGGATGGGGTAGTTGTTATGCAAGTTGATGCAGTGTGTATTGAGACTGTGAGGAAGAACAGGCAGATGGGTAGGGCAAAACTGCAGTCAGTGGGATGAGCTGAGGTGGAACATGGGGCAAAATTGAAAGGGTGACGAATATAGGACTGAATGTGTTATATTTGAATGCACACCATATGCAGAATAAGGTAGTTAGATGATCTTGTAGTGCAATTAGAGTCTGACATGTATGATATTGTGAGCATCACAGAGCTCTGGCTCAAAGAAGGTCATAGTTGGGAGCTTAACGTCCAAGGATACACATTGTATCGAAAGGACAGGTAGGTAAGCAGAGGGTGTGGGGTGGCTTTATCGTAAAAAATGAAATCAAATCCTTAAGGAAAGGGTGACATAGGACAGGACAGTGTAGAATTCTTGTGGGTAGTACTAAGAAATTACAAGTGTAATAAGACGCTAATGGGAGTTATATACAGGCCTGCGGACAACAGCTAGGATGTGGGATGTAAATTACAACGGGAGATAGAAAACATGTTACAATAAGTCATGGGGAATTTCAATATACGGGTAGACTGGGAAAATTAAGTTGGTGCTGGATCCCGAGAAAGGGAATTTGTAGAATGCCTACAAGATGGCTTTTTGGACCAGCCTGTGGTTGAACCCACTAAGGGAAAGAGAATTCTGGATTGTGGGTATGTAATGAACGATACTCGATTAGAAACCATAAGATACAGGAACCCACAGGAGGCAGTGATCATAATGTGATAGAATTCACCCTGCAGTTTGAAAGGGAGAAGCTAGAGTCAAACATATTAGCATTACAGTGGAGTGAAGGGAATTACAGAGGCATGAGAGTTGGTGAGAAGGGGACACATGAGTTAGGTGTACCATGGGGGCAAAATTGAAAAGGGTGATGAATACATGACTTAAGATGTTATATTTGAATGCACAGAGTATGCAGAATAAGATAGATGATCTTGTAAAAAGGGGACACTGGCCAAAGCTGATTGGAGGGGGACACCATCAGGGATGATGGCAAAAACAGCAATGGCTCAAGTTTTTGGAGGCAATTCAGAAGTCGCAGAATAGATACATCCCACAAATTAAGAAGTATTCTAAAGGGAGGATGAGGCAACCATGGCTAACAAGGGAAGTCAAAGACAGCAAAAGAAGTGGCATATAATATGGCAGAAATTAGTACGAAGTTAAAGGATTGGGAAGCTTTTAAAAACCAACAGAAGGCAACTAAAAAAAAGGCATAAAGAGAGAAAAGGTGAAGTATGAAGGCAAGCTAGTCAATAATATAAAAGAGGATACCGAAAGTTTTTTCTGACGTAAAAACAGTAAATTAGAGGTGAGAGTGGATATTGGCTTGTGAGAAAAAAAAGCTGGAGAGGTAGGAATAGGGGACAAAGAAATGACAGTTGAACTTAATAAATATTCTGCGTCAGTTTTCTCTGTGGAAGACACTAGCAGCATGCCAGAAATTCAAGTCTCGGGGGCAAGATTCAATGTAGTTGCTATAACTAAGGAAAAGGTGCTTGGGAAGCTGAAGGAACAGAAAGCCAATAAGTCACCTGATCAAGATGGACTACACACCAGGGTTCTGAAAGAGGAAGCTGAAGAGATTATGAAAGCATTAGTAAGGATCTTTTAAGAATCACTAGATTCTGGAATGGTTCCCGAGAACTGGAAAATTGCAAATGTTACCTCACTCTTCCAGAAGGGAGGGAAGAAGAAGAAAGGAAATTACAGGCCAATTAGCCTGACTTCAGTAGTTGGGAAGATGTTGGAGTCCATTACTAAGACTGAGGTATCAGGGTATTTGGAGGCACTTGATAAAATGGGCCAAGGTTGGCATGATTTCCTTAAGGGGTAATCTTGCTTTACAAATCTGTTGGAGTTCTTTGAGGAAATAATTAGCAGTATAGACAAAGGAGAGTCAGTGGATGTTGCTCATTTGGATTTTCATAAGGCCTTTGTCAAGGAACCACATATGATGCTGCTTAACAAAATAAGAGCCAAAGATTACAGGAAAGGTACTTGCATGGAGAAAAAATTGTTTGACTAGCAGGAGGCAAAGAGTGGGAATAAAGGGGGAATTTTCTGGCTAGCTGCCTGTGTCTAGTGGTGCTCAACACGTTTTAGTATTGGACCGCTTCTTTTCACTTTATATGTGAATGATTTGGATGACAGAATTGATGGCTTTGTGGCCACATTTGTGGATAATATGAAGTTAGGTGGAGGGGCAGGTATGTTGAGGAAGCAGGGCGTTTGCAGAAGGACTTAGACAGTGGAAAATGGGCAAAGATGTGCCAGATGGGAAAACAGTATACGGAAACGTTTGGCCATGCACTTTGTTAGAAGAAATAAAAGTTTAGACTATTTTCTAAATGGGGAGAAAATACAAAAATTAGAGGTGTAAAGGGATTTGGGAGTCCTTGTGTAGGATACCCTGCAAGTTAACTTGCTGATTGAGTCAGCGGTAAGGAAGGCAAATTCAACGTTAGCATTCATTCAAGAGGACTAGAATATAAAAGCAAGGATGTAATGCTGAGGATGCAACGACCTTACAAGAAGTATTCTGAGCAGTCTTGGGCCCTTTATTTCAGAAAAAAATGCGTTGGCATTGGAGAGGTACCCGAGGAAGTTCATGAGAATGATCCCAAGAAAGAAAGGATTAACATTTGAGGTGTGTTGGTTGGCTCTGGGCCCATACTCTCTGGTATTTAGAAAAGTGAGGGAAGATCTCATTGAAGCCTATTGAAGGCCTAGATAGAGTGCATGTGGAGAGGATGTTTTCTATAGTGGGTGAGTCTGTTACCAGGGGGCACAGCCTCAGAATAAAGGGACATCAATTGATAACAGAGATGAGGAATTTCTTTAGCCAAAGGATGGTGAATCTGTGGAATTTATTGCTACAGATGGTTGTGGAGGCCAAGTCATTGAGTATACATAAAGCAGCCATTGCTTGGCTGTTCATTAGGTAGGGTGTCAAAGGTTACAGGGAGAAGACAGGAGAACTGGATTGCGAAGGATAATAAGTAAAAACTGCATTGGGAATTGATCTCTTCTTTAGACTATAAGAATTAGGTCATTCATCCCACTGAGTCTCTGCCATTCCATCATGGTCTAAAAAAGATAAATTCACAATGCAGTTTTTAGGGTGGATAATTCCCCAATTATTTTAAAGTTTAGAGAGCAAGCCTGAATTTAAAAAAAACTTTTAACAGCATCAGTGGATTTCAGGGAACTTGCATTATGTTCAAGGAATAGACTTATCACCATCACAAATCTGAGATTATCCAAACACACATTTAAAGAAAATAATGGGCTGTAATTTGCACAATTTGAATTTTGTTAAAACAGTCAAAGGTTATGTGTTCTCTCTCGGGCTGCCCAGATCCCAAAACCAGTTAAGAAGCAAACAGTGTCGGCCTCAATGAAGAGACTGAAATTGGAAAATGCAGAATAGAGTCCGAGGATCAAAGTCAAAGCAGGAGGAAGACTGCCTGCTTCTCAGACAGTGGGTTTGAGGAGTAATAGTCACAACCACATAGACCTTAGAGCTGAGGTAATGCAAGAATTGTTTATTCCTTGAAAACGACAATGGAGGAAGTAAGGAAAGGCTTCTTTGACTATGACTACAACTATGACTAAAAGGTGATTCTCATTGAAAAAAAATGTCTTCGGTTATTCTTATTCATTGCAAATAAGGAACTTGCCAGAGGATAGTGAGATTAAGTTTAACATAAAATGGCTGAGCCAACGACTGAAGGATTAATCCAGAGGTGCACCATATTTTTGAGGTCGGATCTGACTAAATCTGTATGATGATGACAAAGGTGACATTAAAAATATCTGTGACTATATCAGACAGAGAAGATTCAAAACTAAACAAAAGTTTTTTTCTGGATATGCTCCACATTCTCGCTTTTTAGATTACTATATTTTGAAAATCTAAATTTAGTTGGAATGCAAAGTATGTTAACTAATTCCAACAATATGTAATCACATACATCTGGGGCAAGAATACAGAAACAAAGTGCTCTTAACAATATTCACCATCATCCGGGTCGACAATCTCCACAGTTGCAATCTCCGGGAATTCCAGAACAGCCATTACTGGCTCCGACAGTACAATCTGGAATGTTTCAGATCGTTCGTATTCATGATCTGTCAAAATAAGTACTCTCCAAGTTGCTGTGGATTGACCTGGATTGAACTGCACCTGCTTTTGGGATTTCCCCCTGAAATCCTTATCCTTCTCAGCTGTGCCATCTTTTGTACCAATGCCTGTCAATCGAATACAAAGAACAGCTGGGTCAATATCCAAGTAAATCTGACATATATTCCTGCTGTACTGGTAAAACAAGTGGATGAATTCCTAGCTAGCATAATTTTAATGCACAATTAAGGCAAACAGTGGACTTAATCTGCATTAAATTAAGGGGATCAAAAGTAGTTTCTATGCTGATTGCAACACACCAAACTTTCCTGAAGATATCTGCACTGTAATCCAATGCATGGAAAGCAGTCAGAGACAAGCAAAAACAAAGGTGCAGGGAACAAAGGACAATGTAGACTATACAGCATCTTCTTTTTTAATTTATTTTTATCTTATGATAGATAATTTGAAGTTTATGCACATAAAGCAAAATGTTTAAATAAAATACTATGTTTTAAAGAAATTGCAAATATAATGTAAAACTTTTTGTTACAGCTTTTCATACTATATATTCTTATTCTATTGCTAGCCATATTCTAACATACATCAAGTTTAATTCCTTTCTTCATCTGACTGACCTACGTTGTTTCTCGGTTGAACAAAAGCTCAGTTTTCAAATTCCCACTCTTATTTTCAAATCTCTTCATGACCCAGCCTGCTTATGAACTGTTTGACCCACTTACATTGGGGAAGGAGTTACACAATATCCATGCCAGGATCACTAGACTCAAAAGCACTTAAGCCTGATTTATACTTGTACGTACGGGCTATGCGTAAGCCTGATTTATACTTGTGCGTACGGGCTATGCGTAAGCCTGATTTATACTTTGGATACCCCTACGCCGTAGCGAGCATGCGTAGTTGTGTCTGCGTTGCTCTGCAATTCACCGCCAAAACGCTAGTTGGCGGTGGGGTTTCTATGCCACTGTGTTGCGTTTCTTCGTGAGAGACATGGACGAGGAGATGCATTTCAAATATTTTTGGATGTTGGCAGGTAGATTTGACGATTTGGTTCATCGTCTCCAACCATTTATTTTGCCTCAGTGTACGGACATGACGGAGAAAAGCAACCGGAAATGCAACGCTACCAAGCGGACCAATCACAGTTGTTGCGGTCTGCGTCGCCACGACACGCGAGTTACTTTTTTGGGGAGGTGCATGTCACCCTACGGCATAGGGTACACGTACCTTCGGCATACATTTGACGCGGAAGTATAAATTGGGCTTTACTTCCCCCAAGGCGTCAGGCTGATCACCATCTCCACCCCATCACTACATACACTTCACCTAGTGTCACCTTATATATATAACAGTTCAATTATTTACATGGTAAGTAATTTACCATGTTTTGTGCACTTTATGTAGTCCTATGCAGGTCTGTAGTCTAGTACAGTTTTTATGTTGTTTTACGTAGTCTAGTATAGCCTTGTGCTGTCTCACATAGTCTAGTGTAGTTTTGTGTTGTTTCAGGTAGCACCATGGTCCTAGAGGAACGTTGTTTCGTTTTTACTGTGTACTGTACCAGCAGCTTGTGGTCGAAATGACAATAAACTTGACTTGACTTGACTTGATGGTGTTTTTATAGGATAACTTATATATTTATATTTATTGTGTTTGTTATACTTTTTTATGCTGCATTGAATCTGGAGTAATAATCATTTTGTTCTCCTTTACACTTGTATACTGACGAAAGGCAATAAACAATCTTGAATCTTGCCCTACCCCCTTTGCGATTGCGACCTCCTCCAGGTGTACATCTCCCTTAGATATCTGTAGTTCTCCAATAATAGTTCAACTTACATCATTAATTTCAAATAATAATCAAAGAGTAAACATTTTTGTAGTTTGCTTTTGGGATATGGAGGATACTAGTGTCTCTATTTACTCCCTATCCTGAGTTGTATTAGATGCATTGAGAGTTAATCATTAAGTGTGGTCTGAAATCAGATGAGATAAATGTAAGTACCTTTCACTAGAGGACATGAGGGAACCAATCTTCCAGCACTTTGCATTATTCTACTGGTTCACCTTCACAAACTAAATTTCACAACTCGCAGTGGTGGAATTTAAAAACAAGAACCTTTGTGTTGACAGAATAATCAGTAGGCTAACTGCAACTGCATTGATTCTATATTGCAACTACTTAACATTCAATCAACCCTTTCATAACAGAGCACATAGGAAAAACCTTAACCTATTCGTACTGATGCCAGAAGTTGCAAAACTACCTTTAATTTGTCCTTTTGTTCTCCCATCTAAAGCTAAGGAGAAATTGTATCCAAAATCAGAAAAGAGGAATCTCTAAAATCTTGCTGGATAATACAATTTGAGAATGAATATAATTTTATTTCCACAATACAATTAATTATTTATTTTTTAATTAGCAAAATAAGTAAATATTCTAGAGCCTGTATTGAATTTTAGCTGAAAGCATTGTAAGAAAGAAACCATTATTACATCTAATAAATCTAAGTGCATTTTATCAACATGAAAGCAGATGAACAGAACACCAAAGTTGAAACCTGTGCCAAGCCATTGAATATGATAGCTCATCCTCCTGGATTTTTGGCTACGCGCACAACCTGGAAACCTTCCACATAACCCTTGGATTAAACGCACCTCTCTGCTAGAACTGAATGAGAAGCGTTTATTTTCCCCGGGCTTTTGGTGTAAAACAAAATGCTGAATCCTGGGTTGCAAAAATCTTAAAACAAGTTTTTTCAGACAACTGAAGTATCAGAGTTCAGTACTCAGTGGCTCAAATAGTGGAGGAAGAAATAAAAGCAATATTAGAATGGTATTCAGTATTATTCTGCAAAATTTAATACTTGCGTTTTTTTTGAGCAGATGCAGTGGAATTGCAATAAGTGTACTCAGCTGCACTGAAAATGCTTTGACATAAATACAAATATTTATTGCCGGTGATCTTTAGTTTCATTTTACAACTGAAAATACTATGATTTTATTTTACCTAAACATAATGATTGCTTCAGCTTCGAAACTTAAACTGCTTAGGCCAGGGCCAACTTGGTAGGTAGGCTTCAAATGCATATTTTTTTCTACATTCAGTAGCAACCCAAATGTTACATTTATGCAGACTGGCTTTTAGAGATGTGTTTGATTTAACACTTAAATATTGTTGACAGTGAACTGTCTCTATGGAAATTGTCATTGTGATATGACAATGACAAAACAGTCACATTGAGATTAATGATTCAGTACCAGTTATCTCTAAAGGAATATTACTAACATTACATCATTTTTGGATAAGAAATTTGTGAAACTTTGGATCCTTCTTTCATGGTCATATAGATTCAGCTGTTAGCAAAGAAACTCCTTATTACACAGATGAAGAATAGGTAACTTCTAATATTTTTCTAACCATTCTATTTAGACAATTCAGCCTAGAGAAAAAATAGAATATTTAGCCTGGCAGATAACACTGACAGTACAAAGGTCCTTTGGAGATATACATATGTCTTTCAGTTAGATGGTATTTGTGTAAATAATGCAATCATATGTAATTCCGTAACAGTTTCAATTTCTAAACGGTACCTTACCAACAAATGAAGTTTCTCCAAGAAAGCCTCTGCGCTTCAGAGTAACCTCCAGAAATTTAGAACTCTCATCTATTAGGTAGTATTCCTTCTCCAGAGAAATCCAAGCCCAGTTTAAACGGAAAAGCTGATTCTTCAACTTATTACCACCTGCAATGAAAATTGGAGAGAAAACCAATTTAAATGTGTACCATAGAATCAATAAATTGATTGTCACAATATTGAGGACACACATTCAGTGTTTCCCAGACAACTTCTTCCCCTTTGCCATCAGATTTCTGAATGGACAGTGACCCCATGAACACTACCCCACTCTCTTCTTGTCCTCTCTTTTTGCACTACTTACTTAATTTAATTTATGACATTATATATACACATATATATATCAATATCAGAATCAGATTTATTATCACTGGCATGTATTGAGAAATTTGTTAACTTAGCAGCAGCAATTCAATGCAATACATAATATAGAAGATAGATAGATAAATAAATAAACAACAGCTATGTATATTGTAGATTAAAAGTCATGCATAAACAGAGATAATATACATAGAAAAAGTGAGGTAGTGTTCACGGGTTCAACGTCCATTTAGGAATCGGATGGCGGAGGGGAAGAAGCTGTTCCTGAACCGCTAAGTGTGAGCCTTCCGGCTTCTGTACCTCCTACCTGATGGTAACAGTGAGAAAAGGGCATGCCCTGGGTGCTGGAGGTCCTTAATAATGGACGCTGCCTTTCTGAGACACCGCACCCTGAAGATGTCCTGGGTACTTTGTAGGCTAGTACCCAAGATGGAGCTGACTAGATTTACAACCCTCTGCAGCTTCTTTCGGTCCTGTGCCAATCTTAATGTAATTTACAGCTGTAAAAATTCTGATGTAATGCAATTTAATGAAAACAACAAATTTCAAGACATGTGCCAGTGATATTAAACCTGATTCTGCTTCCTCTCTGTTACCATTTCAGAGGATTTGTCCTAGGTCCAGCACATAGGTGTCATTACAAAGAAAGCAGAGCAGCACCTCGAATTCCTTTGAAGTTTGCAAAGATTCAGCATATCATCTAAAACTTTGACAATGTGCGGTGGAGAGGATATTGACTGGTTGCATCATGGCCTGGCACGGGAACAACAATGCTCTTGAACAGAAAAGCCTACAATTAGTAGTGGATACAGACCAGCCCTTCACGGGTAAAGCCCTCCTCATGCATCAGCACATCTACATGGAGCGTTGTCTCAGGAAAACAGCATCTATCATTGAGGACTCCACCATCCAGACCATGCTCTGTTCTCACTGCTGCCATCAGGAAAGAGCTGCAGAAGTCTTTGCATCCTCACCACCAGGTCCAGGGACAGTAATTAACCCTCAAACATCAAGCTCTTGAATCAGAGGGGATAACTTCACTCAACTTCAGCACTGAACTTTTCTCACAACCTATAAACTCACTGTCAAGTACTAGAAACATAGAAAACCTACAGCACAATACAGGCCCTTCAGCCCACAAAGTTGTCCGGAACATGTCCCTACCTTAGAAATTACTAGGGTTACCCATAGCCCTCTATTTTTCTAAGCTCCATGTACCTATCCAAAATTTTCTTAAAAGATCCTATCGTATCCTCCTCCACCACCGTTGCCGGCAGCCCATTCCACACACTCACCACTCTGCGTAAATAACTTACGCCTGACATCTCCTCTGTACCTACTCCCCAGCACCTTAAACCTGTGCCCTCTTGTGGCAACCATTTCAGCCCTGGGAAAAAGCCTCTGACCATCCACACAATCAATGCCTCTCATCATCTTATACACCTCTATCAGGTCACCTCTCATCCTCCATCACTCCAACTCTTCATATAATGCTCTTCACATTTATTACTTATTTATTTGCTGTATCCATGTATGTTTGAATGACAATTAAACTTGAACTATGAACAATTAATTATTATTTTTCTTTCTATATTTTCACAGTTTGTTGCCTTTTGCACATTAGACATTTGTACTGTTGGGTGTGGCCTTTTATTGATTCCATTGTATTTCTTGTATTTACTGTAAACGTCCAGAAGTAAATGAACCTCGGGGTTGTACACAGTGACATATATGTACTTTTATAATAAATTGATTTTGAACTTTGAAATTCAACTCTGTTCTTGCAGGAAAACAGTGATTCTTTATCAGCTTGCTTCCAGCTCCAGAGAAGCTGATAAGCCTGTGAATAAGTTCATTTAGATAAATGAATAATAGTCAAATAGCCATCACAGACCTAAATCTTTAGGCAAAGTACTGTTCCAGGCCTGAGTCTCTTTCAGTAAATGTAAATGAACAAAAAAGAGCACCAGATGCCAGAATTATCAAGAAGGGTCACAGAGGCGAAATACTGTTGCCTGCCCTATTAGATTTTTCCAAGCATCTTCTGTTTTTTAATGTTTCTGAATGTTTTGCAACCCTCCTGGTTTACAGCACAGATCAATTTTCCAGCATTAGAGGCCATGCTAACTACAGACATCCCACCTCTCCCGGAAGTTCCGGGCGTCTCCCACATATTGATAGTGGCTCCCCGATGCCCAGAAATTATATACAATATCCCGGAAATCGATTTTATTTTGAGAGGGAGAGGGAGGGCGAGAGCGAGCATCCTGATTGATCTCTCTTCGTGCTAAGTAGACCTATCGGTTTTCTCCGTGGGTGGATTTACAGTCGACCTCAAAAATAATGACAGTGTTGCTCGCTGCACTGTTTGCAACCACGAGGAAATCTGCAGATGCTGGAAATTCAAGCAACACACACAAAAAATGCTGATGAACGCAGCAGGCCAGGCAGCATCAGTGACATTTCTATTTCCCATGGTGGGTTAAAACGTAAAAGACATGTTGAGGTGAGTTTAACAGGTGACATTCGTTCAGTAGCAGTTATTTAAACTAGCTGGCTAGCTGCTAAGGAGCTACTCTATTGATGTCCTACATGATGAGGCCAAACTCCCTGTAGACTTGCTTAAAGTTGTAATTGAATAAACATGATAAAATAATATAAGTACATAATTTAATGTCACATTTTCTGCATGTACCCAACTTGGTTTACGGATTAGACAAAATCACTAAACAAAGTATTACATACACCCTTGGAGGTCAACCGGGAGGGGGGTGATATGGGGTTGCTGGGGGCGGGGGTGCTACCTCCCTGAAATGAGTTTTTGCAGGGTGGGATGTCTGCAACTATGAGTTGAAATCATCTCTCTGACCCGCTCAGTATTTCCGGGATCATCAGCTTTTTAATCATATCAATATAATTCTCATTCTTTGTATGAAACATGATCTCTGCATTCAGAAACAGTACAATGATTTTTGTTCTCTTAAAATGTCATATTGAGCTAGTTACTATTACCTCCCAAAAACGATAGGTTTCCAAATTCCAACCATCCTCACTCAGCTTCAGTACCCTCTCCGAGCCAGCATAAACACTATTTGTGTCACTTGGATTCTTTTGGTCTACACTAATCACAGAGGTTCCCTATGCCCTCCTCACCCTTCTCTATTCATGCACCTCAAAATATATTTCATTTCTAATTTTTCTTGAAATGTTATCTACCCTTTTTAAAACAGATGTTACTTGGCCTGCTAAGAATTGCCATCATTTTTTAGCTATAAATATTGTTTTGAAATGGACCACAAATTGAAAGAATACCTTGTAAATCAAAGCATGAAATAACTTGAAATATGATCTTTTTTCTTCTTGGGATCAAGGAGAACTTCTTTCCACTCTTGTTCTGTGTACTTTGACATGATTAATGAGACCAACATAGGGCTCACAGATCCTACTACAGAGGGGGTGAGGGGGTGAGGGATGTTTGATGGAGGGATAGGAGGGTGTAGTTTGCAAGATGTTATACTCCTGTCATGTATACCAGGCTTCTATGCAGTCTCAATACATCAATTTGATGTTCTCAATACCAAGAAAAATGTGTATTTTCCACTTTTAAGCAGTCATGGATCAGCACTTCCCGGGAATAAATTTTCAAAGAAGCTTTGAAACATCTGTTCACCTGACAATCTCTTCCTATGACAGTTTGGAATAGAAAGTGTGTTTCAAGAGTCTGATGCCAAGACTTTGAATATTGTAGCTACGAATAGACTGAATGTAAATAGGGCTTCAAACCTATTGTTTGAGGAGAGGATGATGAACTTAGCTCACTTAGCCTTCCAGTGGATTTCTCAAATATTATAGGGACAATGTTGGAGATATCTCTTCAGGGCTTTGAGGTATCTACCTATAGATTTTTTTATAACAGTATTTAATGTAAAATGGGAATTCTGTGAACTACAGCTTTTGAAATACCCAAAGCCACTCCACAAATTTACACTGAGGAACTGAATACTTAAATCATTCCATGCTTATTCTATCTCAATCCTCAATTAAATAAGAATATGAAATTAACATGTTTATTTATTTCATTCATTCATTCAGATACAGCACGGAATCAGCCCTGCTGGCACTTCGAGCCACACCACTCAGCAACCCCCAATTTAACCCTAGCCTAAACATGGGACAAGTTACAATGGCCAATTAACCTAGCAACCGGTACATCTTTTGTCTACGGGAGGAAACCAGAGCACCCGGAGGAAACCCACGCCGTCACGGGGAGAACATACAAACTCCTTGCAGACAGCAGTGGAAATTGAACCTGGGTCGCTGGTACTGTAAAGTGATGTGCTAACCACCACGCTACCATGCAGCCGCTACTAGGTTCTACAGATTTATCCTCTACAAATCATCAACCATTTTATAGACAAAGCAAGAACACATCAGAATTCAATGCATTTATCAACCATTTTGCTTGCAGTTCAAGTGAAGTCAAGTCAAGTCTATTGTCATTTAACCATGTACATGTATACCATCAAACAGGACTTTTCTCTGAGTCAGGGTGTGAAGCATAGTAGTAAACATAACACACAATAATTTATGAAAGTAAGGACAAAATATACAGATGCATTACATATAAATAAACAAACTAAAGTGGAGAAATTAAATATTGTAAAGTACAGAACAGATTAACAAGTGACACTTTCAATGTGATGTGGCAGGGAATTCAGAAACCTAATGGTTTGAGGGAAGATACACTAGTTGGAGTTATACCAGTTATAAAGAGAGCTAATATTGTAGACATTAACCTAAAAATTGAAAATAAGTTGCATCTGATTTCTCATTCTTGTTGGGTCACCAGCAATATATCCCACTTGTGACAGACTAGATCACCATAGACTTGTAAGCAGATAAACTGCATTGGTGAAAATTGATACCTTTTTGTGAAGACAATGAAAATCACAAGACATACAACCCAACATTTAACGTTTGCCGAACTTCTAATTGTGTGATATATTATCAAACAGGACATACTTGACAGAAATACTAGTCAGTTTTCATATCATAAATTTAATGAAGGTTAAGACAAGTGAAGGGAGAAGAATGCCAAATGGAGTTAAATCAACTAGAATAGGTCACTAGTGAACTTATTAACTGGAAACTCCAGTTAAACAATTTTACACCATTCAGGCCATTGTAAAGCCAGAAACATTTCTACTGTGCAATTGTTTAATATGTCTTTGTAAGCATTGATGAAATTCTAATCACTTGTTCTCCAGTTAATAAAGTGAGGAATGTTACTATAGTACAGATGATTAACTAGATGGAGGATGGAATATTAAATATGAACCCTTCATCCCTAATTATGCTCTTGAAAGATACGTTAACAAAGTATTACATCAGCGGCTTGATATCTCCCTTTGTAAATAGGAATTTACGTTTGAAATAAATTCTTGCTCATTCTATCTTTTGAACAGCAGGTACTGAAAAGGTTACAAGTTATATTGGAAATGCAGGGTTTCATCCCATTCAATCCAAAGAGTAATTAAAAATAAGTGATTGGAAATCTTAACATGATCATCCCACAAGACAAATTTCTGGTCCATTTCATGTAACAATAGTAAACTCTCATTTGCAAATAAAATTATATTCAAAGATTCAAAGTACATTATTATCAAAGCACATATAAATTATACACCTTGAGATTTGTTTGCTTACAGGCAGCCACAAAACAAAAAAACCTAAAGAACCTGTTTAAAAAAAAATGAAAGCCCATAACCACTATGCCACTATGCAGAGAAAGAGGAAAAACACACACACACACCATGCAAACAATAGAAGTAAACGACAATATTGCAAACCAGACTGAGTCCTTGAGCAGCCAGAGTAGCCCCAAGCCTCGATCTCAGTTCATCATATTTGCAGGGCAAAACCTCAGCAAAATGCACTGCGATGACAGCCACCAGAGCAGTCCAGAGCCTCAGCGCCGTGGAAAAAGGAATGAGCTCATTGCGGGACAGCGAGCAGAATCAGCCTGACCCTCGCCTCCAATCCTGATACTTGGGCTTTCCGGTCTACCTGGGCCGGCGTTTAAATTGTCCGTGCACCGGGTAGTGCCTCACTCTAGGACCTGGACCTCGGCATTTCAACATGCTTGGGCAACACAGCCCAGAGCCATGCTCAATCTCACCAAACCGGCCCAGCGCTTGGAGCGATCCAGCCCCACACCGGGTTAGGAATGGGTATCGAACCCTTCCACATTGATTCCTCTCCAAATCATTCACTCCAACAGTGACAACGACACCAGCACTGCCTGCAACCCAGTCTTGAACGCATTGCATTCCATCTTTTCACCAGCAAGGCTCGTCCTTTGAATCAGCTTTGCCTCCACTTGCTTCTTCATTATTTTCAGTGATAGTTGACTTCAAATATATCATTTACTGCTCTGAAACATATTGACTTAAGTTCATCTATCATACAACAGCTTAATTTTACTTGGATTCCTTTTGGTTTGTGTTTCCAAAGACAAGTTTGACTTTGCTTATTTGAAATATTTGTCAGTTGTTACAAATCAAACTAAGATTGGATGTTTGGCAATCTTGTTCTTTTGTCCTCCCTCAGCTAAGATCAGAGTAAAGCATCAATTATTCTGTAAGTTGAATTGGGTCAGTGAAGCCATAGAAATAGCTCACAGTTTGTATCATTAACTATTCTTTTAGCGAATCAAAATGAAGAAGCCTATTAAAACTTCTGATAATCCTCTCTAATGTAATTGGCTGTACACTTATTTTGGAATTAACATATAAATCATAAAGGAAAACTATTAACACTTTGCAAGTCCAATTATATTAATTCAATTTTGTTCAAAGAATTGAATTGAAAATACACTTGGACTAAGATGTTAACTGTCCTGTGCTATCACCAGTGGGACCATCAGTTGATCTGCCACCTGTCTTCAGGAGTTTCGGCCTGCTTATGATCAAGACTCCCTTGAGGTGGTGGGCCAGCAGTGCTAAAGCACCACTTCCCACTGGTGAGCTTAAAAACTTGGCATCTGCCTCTATCATTTAATATTTCAATATGAAATATTAAATGGTTCTGAGATCTTGCAGTTTTATTGGTACATATTATTTATTTTTAAAATATAAATTAATGACCCAATGGTAAAATATAAAATCTTGCATGGCTACATTTTTCTATTACAAACTTGCCATGTTAATAATTATTCACATGACTTTGAGATCAATTAGAAGGAGGTAAAATTCTACTTGTGCAAGTTTGGTAAAGGTAACTTATTTTCTTCCAACAGCTTCTCGGAGTTTCGATTACCGTCAACAGTTCTGTATCACTAAAATGAGCTTTCCCATTATTTGAATTTACAAGATTATGTAATACTTTATCCAAGCTTATTGTTACATAGACTTGTATTTAAATAAATCTCCTCAAATAAAGAAAAGCCTTAGAAAGCCAAAAAGAAACTATTTTTTTCTGCTGACTTTCAAAAGAAGAGTGTATATGACAGGACACAGCCACTCAAAACTTTAAATGGGAAAACAAGACTCTATAGGGGACTGGATAAGTGCTGATGGTTAAATTCAGTACCGACCAGGCTCAAAACAAGTTCAACCTCATTAAGTAAACAGGAAGGTCGGTGTTAATGAAATGCACATCCTACAAAGAGTAAAACAGATTGGCTTTTGGTTTTGCCAGTTTTAAGTTGGAGAAATGATGTCTCAAAGACTTACAGAAAACCGGAGTGGACAACTATAATCCCTGTGAAAATTTAACTGGAATTCATTAAGAGAACTCTATAATGCACCTGTGTTATCATCTTTTTAAATGACATTGCCCCTATGCCCATTTCAATTTCATTCTTGGCTGAACGGTCATTGGAAGAAAGCAATGAGGGAGAAAATGGACAGGATTACACATGGGCAGTTACATTTCCTGCATCACTGATCGTGTTCCCAAAGAGTCAGATTAATTGGTACTGGTACCCATAGGCTCCAGTGTTCTGCTCTCCTGCCCTTTGGAGAAATTTTGCTGAATATTGCTTTATTTAAAATGGTCCATATTTTCAGCATTCTTTTCCAGAAGCAACCTAGAACCATCTGGCTGTACGAAGGTTGACTGATAAAATTAGTCATATTCATTGGACAATAAACTCAAGTATTTTCCTTAAGGCACAACTTAAAGAATTTTAATTTTGCTCAATGTCAAGCTAGAAAATAATTACCACCAATTTTGCTTTTTTTTGTTACAATTGACAAATTACTCATATACAGTATTGGAAAAGAAGAAAAGCCAATTTGAGAAGCTCCTAACATAGCCTTCAGATATGGTAGCCCAAACAACAGCGAGGAGCCACGTGTTGTCACATTGCATAGAAATATCTCAGCGAGTGTTTCCTCACATAGATGCAAAGCTGTCTGTCTGTGGGGCAGTTTGTTGTAAGATTCCCATATTCCACGATACACGGCATACAAATAGACAGGCTGGCAAAGGATCCACTTGCTACACTTGCTTCATTGTTCAGGGCAATGAGTACAAGTGCTGAGATGTCATGTTGTAACTTGGTAAATCATTGCTGAGACCCTGCTTGAAGTATTATGTGCAGTTCAGGTTGCCCAGCTATGGGAAGCATGTCCTGAAGCTTGAGCAACACACATAAAAAATGCTGGTGTACGCAGCAGGCCAGGCAGCATCTATAGGAAGAGGTACAGTCAATGTGTTGGGCCGAGACCCTTCGTCAGGACTAACTGAAGGAAGAGCTAGTAAGAGATTTGAAAGTGGGGGGGGAGGAGGAGATCCAAAATGATAGGAGAAGACAGGAGGGGGAGGGATGGAGCCAAGAGCTGGACAGGTGATAGGCAAAAGGGATACGAAGCTGGAGAAGGGAGAGGATCATGGGCCTAGGGACAAAGAAAGGGGGAGGGGAGCCCAGAAGATGGGCAAGGAGTTATAGTGAGAGGGACAGAGGGAGAAAAAAGAGAGAGAGAAAAAATAATAATAATAATAAATAAATAAATAAAGCATGAAGATTGACTTCTCTAACTTCCCCACCTCCCCTTCGTACCCCATCCGTTATTCATTTGTTTTTTTTAAAGCCTGCACTATTTGTAAGTTACATAAATGTGACAAGTTAGTCATGAAATTGTGAAGAATACTATCACTCCATAAGCGACATGCATGTACATAACACACACAGTGGACAATACGACAATTAATGACAGCATGTCATGACAAAGTAAATAGGTTTCTAATGAAAATTATTTCTATGGTGCACGAATAAAATACATTGAGATACAGAATTTTTCAGCCAATGCTTTATAAGACAACCTTATATTGGCAGGAAAAAATACAATACAATATTTGGCTTTAGGAATACAATTTATAGAACAGTAACTTCTGGAGTACCTACAGGCAATAAAATAACATCATTGGGTTTGCTTGATAAGTACAAAAAGCTTGTGCTTTGAAAGCCATGGCACTGGAAGTACCTCCTAATCAACCTCAATTTCCATATGGTCGAGAAGGATACTCAGAGCACTTACCAAGAGCTTTCCAGAAGAGCTGCTCACTAAGGCAGATATAGGTTAAAAAGGGCCCATTGTAATATTCAGATACTGACTACTGTGTAAACACAGCATATTCTTCCACTGATAATTGGGGCAGACAGTCCTAACTAGAGGTCCTCACATGGACTGTTACAAGTCACACTGTGAAATTGTTCCACTTTTAAAATTGTTTCTGTGGGTTTGAAAATACTTAAGTCACATTTTTGATTTGCAGTGATAAAATGGACAAACAGAACAACATGCTGCTGCTTTCTTGGAACTTAAAATTACTGTAGTTTGACAGAGATCTCAAAAAGACATAGTTAACTTCATAAAGTACAACGCAGTGCAAGACTGAACTATTTATGCAATGCAAGCACTATCACCTACAAGTACTTTAATAAACTCTTAGATACAAACATTTAAGTCATAACTTACATGTACACAGCTACTGATGATCAGCACGATGAGAGGTAGGTATTTAACATAGAACATAGAAATCTACAGCACGTTACAAGCCCTTTGGCCCACAATATTGTGCTGACCATGTAACCTACCCTAGAAACTGCCTAGAATTTCCCTACCGCATAGCCCTCTGTTTTTCTAAGCTCCATGCATCTGGCTAAGAGTCTCTTAAAAGACCCTATTGTACCCGCCTCCACCACTGTCACTGGCAGTGCATTCCACACACCCACTGTCGTCGTGGCTATCCTTTGAGGTCAAGGATGATGGTTTTCGTTCTGAAGAAGTGGCCCACAGAGCAAAGACACCTGTGCGTGTATTTGTTTAACGTGTACTTGATGTTGCACTCCAAGAAGCACATGATACTTCACAAATCAACCAACTAATTCCAATAGCATGGAAACCACGACGATTGGAGCCGATGGATTTGTTGCAGCCTTCATCCGCCTTCACAGCCGTTGAGTTTGAAGTAACTTTGTCCACCTATTCCACCGTTGAGGTCATGGTTGGATTGTTCTTTGTCAGGGACCTCACCCTCGACCTTACCGCCATGGGTGACCCTACCAGGAGCAGAGCTCCAGACGGCATTGCTCTCGGGATCACAGGACCACACAAGCCTCTCCACCATGACAAGGTGACAATCCGCGGAGAATCCACACACCCACCACTCTCTGGGTGAAAGACTTACCTCCAACAAAAAACTCTGTACCTACTTCCAAGCACCTTAAAACTATGCCCCTTCGTGTTAGCCATTTCAACCCTGGGGAAAAAGCCTCTGTCTATCCACACGATCAATGCCTCTCATCACCTTATACACCCCTATCAGGTCACCTCTCATCCTCCATCGCTCCAAGGAGAAAAAGCGCAATTCACTCAACCTATTCTCATAAGGCACACTCTCCAATCCAGGCAAAAATTAGTTTTATTTACTTGCATCATTTTCCTTTACTTAGTTTAAAACCAAACTTTATCTTTAACCCAAACACTCATAAAACTACTTATTGATGATATACCTATTAGCATTGCAGTTTATACTTATGCTTTCTCTCAAGACAATAGGGGGCCAGTTTCCACATCACCTGATACTATGCAGCAACATAGCTAACTGTGTGCACAAGAAAGGCTTTGCTTCCTGGAAGCCGTGGAGTGCCTGGATTTCTGGCAGGTTTCATAGACAAAGGGAGGGCACATTTGTACTTGTGAAGACAATAACTGGAGCGGACCACCCAGTAAACAGGCTGCTAAAAGGGGCCCATACAAGAAAAGGCATCTGCAAGTAACTACTGCAGATGTATACGTATATTAGCCCAGGGTTTTTCAATCTAGAGATAAAATGCTGATTTCAATTAAGTTATCAGATTGTTGAAACAAATCTTGCTGTGCCTGTGAATTTGAAATAAATATGGAAACGAAAAGCAGATAATGGTAAATTTGTCACAATTTGTGACAACAAGACTGGTTTTACTAAATCCATTCTGAATGACTCTAATTCCACATTGAGGTAGTTGTATGGCCATTGTAAAATTTGGATCCCCTGTACTACACCGAGAACAAAGCTGAGTGTAAAATATCATTTAAGCAACATCAGAAAAAGCAGAGTGGAGAGGGTTGTTCGACACAGCAGACATCCCACCTCTCCCAGGAGATCCGGGAGTCTCCCGCATATTGATAGTGGCTGCCTGATGCCCGCAAATTATATACAATATCCCAAAAATTGATTTTTTTGAGAGTGAGCGTGAGAGCGAGCGAGAGAGAGAGAGCACCACGGCAGAGTGTTCCAAAAAATGAAAATATTAAATGTACGTCACCCCAGACTACACTAAAGTGTACCCCTGCCTAATAGGGGTCAAAAATAATGACAGTGTTGCTCGCTGCACTGTTTGCAACAGTGACTTTTCTATTGCCCATGGGGGGTTAAGACTGTAAAAGACATGTTGAGGTGAGTTTAACAGGTGTCATTCATTCATTAGCATAGCTAACATTATTTAAACTAGCTGGCTAGCTGCTAAGGAGCTACTCTATTGCAGACATCCCACCTCTCCCCGAAGTTCTGGGAGTCTCCTGCAAATTGATGGTGCTACCTCCCTGAAATGAGTTTTTGCAGGGTGGGATATCTGACACAGTCAGCTTGCAATTGGTATCAGCTTAAAAATTAAGAAGTAATCAAAATGAATGCTGTGATTTGAAATTGCTGTTGAAATGCAGTTGAAAACAAGTAGTCTTGACATTTAACTTAGAGCAGCACAGTAGCATAGTGGTTAGCACAGGCAACCCAGGTTCAATTCCCATCACTGCCAGTAAGGAGTTTGTACATTCTCCCGTGACCACATGGGTTTCTTCCAGGTGCTCCGGGTTCCTCCCACATTCCAAAGACCTACCAGTTAGTAGGTTAATTCATGAATGTAAATTGACCTGTGATTAGACTAGAATTAAATTAGAGGATTGCTGGGCAGCGTGGCTCAAAGGGCCAGGAGGGCCTATTCCGGGCTTTATCTCAGTAAAATAAAAATTAAAAATTAAATTAACCTAGTCCCTTCACTTCCCCAACCCCAAATTATCTTTGCTTGGTTACTCATTAGGGAACATGAAAACCAGACAATGTTTAGTTCTGACCATGAACAACATTTTTTACACCACAATAATGAAGTTCATATGCTGCCACTTATTTGAAATCCAAATTTCCATCATTTCAACTGCGACTACAAAGGCAACCACAATTGAATAGATTCGCAGCAGTCAGTATTAAGACACCATGTATCTATCTTAAACGCATCATGGTCTCAAAATGAATTTCAACTTTTTTATGTTTGGCATAAATTTTAATTCTGGGATCCCTCAAGAAATAATGAATTGAGTCTAAAAGCAGTTTAAAACATCATTAGAATAATTTGCACCAAGGTGAAGACCAAAAAAAATACCTGACCAGGCATGGGTTAAATTTAGCGCAGCTATTGACAGAGTGCAGTGCAGTGACCAGAAAAGATGTCATCATTTTAAAGACACATTTCACCATAGCAGCTAGATTGCAACAACACCCTATAACTGTCATGAAGAATGAGGCTGCAGAGAGAGAAAGAGAGAAAGGGAACACCAGGTTTAGTGAGGGGAAAAAAAAACAAGGAAACCTCATGCATGAGGTATTTAGACCATAAGACATAGGAGTAGAATGAGGCTATTCAGCCCATCAAATCTGTTCCAGATTTGATCTTAGATGATTAATAATCCTTCTCATTGCCATTCTCCTGCTTTCTCTCCAATCTTTGACACCCTTTCTAATCAAGAACATATCAACCTCCATTTGTCAGATTAGGTACTTCGCTTACTCCATTACCAGAGGATCCACCAAGGCCATTACTAGTAAAGCTTGGCAGGATGTGGCTAAACCTCTCATAATCAAAAGATCAATGCTGCAAATAATTTCATGATCCAAAATTTCAACAATTCTTTTCCTTCCCAGATGCTGGACAACCTGCTATTTCCATGATTGTATCTTCTGTTTAGTCTTTGTGTCGTATCTGGAGTCTCAGGCTTCTCCAACGAATACCATAAATCATAGTAGGAGTAGAGAGGAGGAAGGCAGGATTCAGAGATGAAGTTCAATTCTAACTGGAATTCTAAAATTTCCAAACTACTTCTATGTACAATTTATTTATTTGGAACAAAGATTCTTTCAGAGGATGTTAGCATTACTGGTTCTTTGTGCAACCAACTCCAGGATCCATCAGCCATCCGATGGCAAGCCCGGTAACTATATAATACTTTATACTTTATTGTCGCCAAACAATTGATACTAGAATGTACAATCATCACAGCGATATTTGATTCTGCGCTTCCCGCTCCCTGGAGTACAAATTGATAGTAAATATTAAAAATTTAAATTATAAATCATCAATAGAAAATATAAAATGGAAAGTAAGGTAGTGCAAAAAAACCGAGAGGCAGGTCCGGATATTTGGAGGGTACGGCCCAGATCCGGGTCAGGATCCGTTCAGCAGTCTTATCACAGTTGGAAAGAAGCTGTTCACAAATCTGGCCGTACGAGTCTTCAAGCTCCTGAGCCTTCTCCTGGAGGGAAGAGGGACGAAAAGTGCGTTGGCTGGGTGGGTCGTGTCCTTGATTATCCCGGCAGCACTGCTCCGACAGCGTGCAGTGTAAAGTGA
Source organism: Mobula birostris (assembly GCF_030028105.1). NCBI lineage: Eukaryota > Metazoa > Chordata > Chondrichthyes > Myliobatiformes > Myliobatidae > Mobula > Mobula birostris. Next base: position 33,087,261 of record NC_092376.1, read on the forward strand.
GTCCAAAGACGGAAGATTGGTTTGTGTGATGTGCTGCGATGTGTTCACGATCTTCTGCAACTTCTTCCAGTCTTGGACAGGACAACTTTCATACCAGGTTGTGACGCACCCTAGAAGAAAGCTTTCTACCGTGCATCTATAAAAATTAGTGAGGGTTTTCGGGGACAGGCCAAATTTCTTTAGCTTTCTCAGGAAGTAAAGGTGCTGGTGGGCCTTCTTGGCAGTGGACTCTGCTTGGTTGGACCAAGTCAGGACATTTGTGATATTGACCCCGAGGAACTTAAAGCCTTTGACCTGTTCCACTTGCGTACCACCGATGTAAATTGAGTCGTGCGGTCCGCTACTCCTTCTAAAGTCAACAACCAATTCCTTCCTCTTGCTGACGTTGAAGGATAGGTTATTGTCTTCGCACCATGCCACCAGATTCTTATTCTAGTATTTCAATATTCCAGTATTTTAATTAAAAACCAATTGACAAAAAAATTTGCAGTATCTTCCTAGATTCTCACACAAAAGTGGACCTCACTCAGCAACCAGTAGAGTGGAATATTTACACAAAGCTCCATAATTTATCAACTAAACTATGTATTACTTATGTATATCATTCCTGGTGCAGTGGCCAAATCTGTTTGTGATCTTCCCCAATACTGATAGGACTTGCATAAATAATTCATTAGTGTATTAATATATTGAGCCATTAAATCACTATGGATATACAAGTGTACCTTTTTTTCTCATGATTCTTACTGAATTATTCACATTCCTGTTTTCACTGGTTCCAGATTAGTTGGTTGAACTAAGTGCTCCAGACTTTTGTCTTCTCCACTGTGCCTCTTCCTGTTCCAGTTATTGAAGAGTGAATTTTAAGTCAGAATTTAAATTAAATCTCCTATTGATCATTGCTAATGAAGTTATGATCACTTAAGAGTTAATTTGATTTTTTTGTCAGTGTTTTATTTGTTTGCTGGATTTTCTTTGTTTTTTTTGTTTAAGAATTAAAGAACTTCCTCAAATAATAGCTTTTATTAACTCAGATCAAGACTGGAAAGTTCTGAACAACAGCTAGCTAGTGGTTGACAAACTATAAATTTTGCTGCCTAACAATCAACCATTAAAGCTGTTTTTATCTCTGTATTACTAATTTCTTATTTTGCTGATTGTACTTATTTCCATTATCTGATAATACACAACTGTCTCTAGCTCTTTACTGTTCTACTTGATTACTTCCTTACTTATAGCTAAAAGATAAGGGACAACGTGTTGAAGTTGGCATCCACTTCCACAAAAGTAATGAATTATAGATCTACACTTACTTAACACTATGCTAATCTGTTAATTGCATCTCAAACACAGAGCAGGATTTTATAACGTCCGTTCTAAATGTTCAAAGTGAAACTTGTGGGAGGGTTATCGTGCCCAAGAGGGTGACAGTAACCTGCCTCAATGAAGGCAGTCCTGGGGCACTGACCTCCACAATAATGAAGTGCTTTGAGCAGTTGGTTACAGATCTCATTAAACCCCATCTTCCTGCTACACTGGACCATTTCTAATTTGCTTATTGCTCAAATCAGTTCACTGATAATGCCATTGCCTCTGTATTCCACTCCGTCCTGTCCCACCTGCAAAATGGTACCTGATATGCCAGGTTGCTGTTTATTGACTTCAGCTTGGCACTTAATATGATTATCCCTCAGAAACTGGGGGGTAAGCTGTTCTTGATGGGTCTCAACACCCCTCTCTGCAACTGGGTCCTGGACTTCTTGACAGAAAGGCCACAGTCAGTCCATGCTGGCAGAAGCATCTCTAGTTTCATCACGGTGACCACTGGTGCTCCCTAGGGTTGCCTGCTCCTCCGCTGCTGATGCATGGCTACATTGCTAGATCCAGCTCAAACCGAACCATCAAGTTCTTGGATGACACAACAGTGGCTGGCCTCAAAACAATGACAACGAGACAGTGTACAAAGAGGGAGCAGAGTGGCTGGTAGAATAGTGCGATAACAACTACTTTAGTCTCAATGTGGACAAGTCCAAAGAGATGACTGTGGATTTTAGGAAGGTGCAGGCTGGTCACTCTTCACTGCAAACACACAGCTCCTCCATGGGTGAGTTATGAGCACCAAGTTTCTGGGAGTGCGTATAGCAGCCAATTTCACCTGGTCCCTCAGCACCACCTCTTTGCTCAAAAAAGCACAAAGTGTCTCTACTTCCTGAGGAGAATGAGGCAAGTGAGACTCCCACCCACATCTCCCCCCGCTATTTTAAATAATTTTTACAGGAGCACCCTTCCACCCATTAGAGATATTTATCAGAGGAGCTGCGTATGCAGGGCTCGTAATATTGTCAGTGATCCCTCCCATCCATCCAACAATCTCTTTGACCTCCTACCATTAAGCAATAGGCATTAGGACAAGAACTGTTAGGGTGGGAAACAGGCTCTGTCCCCCAGGCCATAAGACTACTGAACCCCCTGCTACCATCCAGGTCTCATCACATATTAAATGCCAGGAGCACTATACTGTTTACATTTTAACTTGTATTGAATGTCCACCTTATTATTGGTTAATTTATTTGTGGTAATCTTATTTCATGTGTTATGTGTGTGACTTATATGTATATGCCTACAGGAGAATGACAATAACCTTGAACGTGAACTAGAGATAAGTAGAAGCTAACAAGTAGAGAAAAGTTCTGTGAGTTGCTTGGTCTGGTATTTACAAAGTGCATGCAATAGCAAGCACATCATTTTTTATGGCAGCTTAATCAAAATAATTATAGTTGTCTATATATACATATATATATATGAGAAGAAAACTTGAGTTAACACTGAAATAATCCATGCTGATCATTTTTTTTTGTGCAGGAGAAGGGATCTGGGGGTCAATGTGCCTGTTCCATTTTAGTTTGTTTTTTGTGCGGGGAGGGGTATTTGGGGGTTGATGCGCCTAATCAGTTTTGATTTTTTTTTGCAGGGAGGTGGGATTTGAAGGCTGATGATCGGGCTGCCTTTCTTTTCATTCTTGGTTTCATGACAATCTGGAGAAATAAAGAATTTTAGAGTTGTACACTTTGATAATGAAATGAACCTTTGAAATAATAAAACTATACATTTAGCTTTCACATCAGATTAAACACATTTTGCTTCTTATCAATAACTTTATCAAAAATATGAAATGGATTTAAATACTTTTTTTTAGGTGGAACATTCAACTTCAAAGATCACAATTTTTAACAAAAACCACTGATTTTAATTTCAGGCATTTCTGCAACCATACTTCCCTCGTAATGAAGCCAAGTAATGTTTAACCTTTCTCCTTATTTTCATTTGTCTCCCAGTGGATGTTATCTAAAACCAGCAGGAATTATGTAAGAGCTGGCATTAGAGAACAGGGAATTGGACAGAAGCCCAACGCAGTTGGGAATTGAAGATTATAGTCTTTAGCATAAGTGTATTGCTTGGAGTGGAGGAGGTCTCCAAGGAGATGAAGGTGGAATGGTAGGGTGAAAAGAACAGGGCTAGGAGCCAGAAAGATTTCTTGAAGGGAGGCTTGGAGAAGCAAAATTCACTAAACCTAAGTGATCTTCTCTGGCAAGTCAGATACACTCCATCAGGTTTCCCTGGCAGATTTGACGCTGATCAGGTCTTTCCTAGTTTCAAATTAAAGTGGTACTGAGCTGTCATTTTTTTTTCTAAACTCTTCCCCTACCCCAGGTGGTCAATAGTTCTCATTGTACTCAGTCTAACTCATGCCATGTGTAAACACAAGAAATTGATCCATCTCAAACAACAGAAAATCTGCAGATGCTGGAAATCCAAACAACACACACAAAATGCTGGAGGAACTCAGCAGACCAGGCAGCATCGATGGAAAAGAGTAAACAGTTGACGGTTCATGCTGCGACCCTTCAGCAGAACCCATCAAGGGCTTTGTATATATGCGGATACTTTTTCCCACCTATATCCACTGCTTCTAATATAGTTGCCAACATATGGACCCCCTGTCTATTCAGAATGCCATTGTTTTTGCTATTGCCATTTACAAAGTGCCCTTTTTTTTTACCTTTTTTCTGTCCGAAGTGCATGATTCTACATTAGTTAACTCTAAAAACCATTTACTACAGTTCCATCTGCCATCATTGGTACTGTCCCATAACTTTATGCTTCTGTTTCTACCTTGCTTCAAAGGCCATCGCAAATGGTTACTTCTCGATTCATATATTTAATTGCATGTGGATAGGACATTGTTATCTAATTTACTCCTCAAGGAAGCTGATTATCAATGGCCTCACCAATATCGCCCTTCTATGGGATTAGGATGACAATACTGACATTTCCCAACTGCCCAGGAAAAGCTGGTGGTGAACAGCTTTCTTGAACTGGTGCAGTTTTCTGGAGATGGTTCTCCCACAGAATCAAATCCAAGTTTGCTTAATGTCATTTCCAGTACACAAACGTAAAGGAGATTGAAATAATTGTTTCTCTGGATCTGATGCAGTACAAAAAAAAACACAATTAGAAAAAGAGCACAATAATAAAAAAGCACGATAAAATAAATACATAAGATAGCTTATATAGATAGATTGATTGTATGTCCATAAGGTGATGCCAGATACAGGAGTGTCTGTACATAAAGCAACTGACAGGAAATGATAAAGTAGTGGTGTTTAGGATTATGGAGGGGTGGTTAGTGGTATCAGGGAGCAGGTATTGATCAACCATACTGCTTGGTGAAAGTAACTGTTTTTGAATCTGGTGGTCCTAGAGTGGATTCTATGTAGCCCCCTCTCTGATGAGAGTGGAACTAACAGTCCATGAGCAGGCTGGGTGGGATCCTTCATGATATTGCTGGCTTTTTTCCGGTACCTTTCTGGATATCTGGTCACAAGGTAAGAGGAGGAGTTAGACTTAGGAGGCAGTGATATACAGTTGAAAGTCAGGATGTTTTGTGAGCTGGAGTGGATCTATGGTTGATGCTATAAATTAGGTTAAATGTCCTGATCTCACTCATGTTAAAAGCTTGCACAGATTAATTTTAAGTGGAGCTTTTTGCTATTTTATGAGAGATGCTTTACATAATGGACTCATGCTGCAAATAGATTGAAGTAAACATACTAATTCCTGTAGCACAAATCAAAAATAAACTAATTTAATCAAAAGGTTAAAAAGGTGTGCCATTTTAGTGAAACCACTTCACTCAATGTCAGTAGATGTAAGGAGCTAGTTGTTGACTTCAGGAAGGGAATAGAGAGAGAACACGTGCCAGTCTACCTTGGGAGATTGGCTGCAGAGAGAGTCAGCCACTTTAAGTTCCTGAGCATTAACATAGTGGATGGCTTACCCTTGGCCTTGGACGTAGATGCGATCACAAAATATGCCAGTGTCTTTACTTTCTTAGGGGATTCAGGAGGTCTGACTTTCCAGTGTTTTCTGGTTTATTATAAACAATGTTTCGAACCATTTGCCCCCACTTCTGATGGAACTCGTCCCCGTTAGGAAGCTGGACTGGGAAATTCCACCCACAATTCATCCTATGCGGATGTCACTGCCTTCTTGTACCTTGCACTTGTGATCATGTACAAATAATGACATCATCAAAACATATTTCAGATTTGGTGACAGAATCTAAATCAAAATATCATGGTCCACAATCTTTCTCGTTCACTACAGCAAAATAAGGAGCTCATTTTGGGGGCAATCATGTGAATTAAAGGATCCATTAATGACATGAATGTTACATTTACTGACACCCCCATATTGATTTACAGGTACTGCCCTTACGCAGACAAAAGTCACAGTCTCTGTATAGTAAATGCTGCATTAGATTCCGCAATGGGTGATCATAGTGGCAGCACAAATGGTTTCCCTTATACTATGTGACTGCAAGGAGAGAACTCCTTAACTCTGACAACCCACTTTCCAGGGGGTAATGTGTGAATGAGACACCAGCTCTGAGCTCAGACAGCATCTGCCCTCTTTCCACGCACAAGTCTATGTTTAATACTGTTAAATGAGAGAAAATCATGTCAGCATTTCTTCAGATTGCAGTTGGTCTGAAATTAGGGCAAAATGTAGCACCTCAGAAATGTATGAAACTTAATTTGTAGTCTTCAGTTCTTCAGCACATTCCACTTTCTAGCTGGAGGATGGACCTCCAGCTGGAGAGCTGAGCAGGACAATACGCTGTTATCTGGCTCACTGTCACTGTTATGTCAGTACTGTAAATGCAACTCTGGCTGCAGCAAGTTTTGTCAATCGTTTGTGATCAAATGTGAAGGATAGATCTTTCAATGATAGGTAATAGCATTTAATAAGATATGCACAGCTGTTTCAACTGGCCAAAAATAGCTGGTGTCCTCAATTTGTTCTAAGCTATTCCTTTGAAATTGATATTCATGTTCATGACCAATGTCTGGCTCTACTTGTCTGAGAGAAGCTGCAGTCCAGGATAAGCAGGGCAGCATAAGTGATGCGGGTGTGCTGAAATCTGATCCAGCTTTATACGGTATGGTCACTGATACAGTAACCATAACAGTAATTAGACTGGGCATTGTAGAGACGCAGGCAATTAGTACATACACTGAAAGCTGATATTAGCAAACACAATACAAGTAATCACTGCATATTAAACAGGACATACTGCAATTACTAAAGAATTCTCTATTTTTATTATTGACCTATCAGACAGTGACCTTAATTTAACACTTATGTAACAAGGACACTACAATAGGCCTCTCTTCCAAATGGACTGGCTGCCTTTATGACTTTGAAATGGTGAGCAGGGATGCAGTCCCCTATTTTAACCCCTTTGTTCTCAGAATTAGACATCTGAATTTTTAACTGTAACCTGTTACAGTTGTCAATATTTTGACTCAGACCAAATTTAGCTGTCTGGAACATACATATAATACAGACCTTTGGCCTGCTAAATATGTAAATCTAGGTCTTATACAAATAACACAAGTTGCCAAAGGGCAACATAGTCTGTCATACACAGTCCACCCAACCACTCTAAGCCTTTAGCAAATTGACGACAAACTGTAGATAACTATTGAAAAGAAAAAGGCAGCAAATTTTCAGGTGCATGTGATTAGGCCTGGAAGATATAGAACCTTTGAGATCACATTAGCAAACTGATCAACTCAACACAGTATTTGGCACTCAACAGCCAGAGAGCTGCCTTTCTATAGTTTGTCCTCATTAATTAAATGAGAAACAAAAGCCAAATTTGACTATGGTAGTTTGGCCTCAATGTACACTAGGCTACAGAATATTTTTGCACTGAAAAATCCTCATCTTGTTAGCAACTCATTAAGACATGTTAAAGAAGAAAAAATCCTCCTTAATATCATAAGGTCATAAAGCCATTCAACACTGGAAGAGCCCCTTTGGTCTCCATGTCCATCAAGCACAGACAAAGGAGATGCAGTAGACGTGGTGTACTTGGAATTTCAGAAGGCCTTTGACAAGGTGCCGCACATGAGGCTGTTTAGCAAGATAAGATCCCATGGAATTACAGGGAAGTTACTAGCATGGGTGGAGCATTAGCTGGTTGGCAGAAAACAGAGAGTGGGAATAAAGGTATCCTATTCTGGCTAGCTGCCAGTTACCAGTGGAGTCCCACAGGGGTCGGTGTTGGGGCCACTGCTTTTTATGATGTATCTCAATGATTTGGACTACAGTATTAATGGATTTGTGGCTAAATTTGCTGATGATACAAAGACAGGTGGAGGAGTTAGTAGTTTTGAGGAAACAGAGAGACTGTAGAGAGACCTAGATAGTTTAGGGGAATGGGCAAAGAAGTGGCAAATGAAATACAGCATTGGAAAGTGTATGATCATGTACTTTGGTGGAAGAAATAAATGGACAGACTATTATTTAGATGGGGAGAGAATTCAAAATGCAGAGATGCAAAGGGACTTGGAAGTTCTTGTGCAGGATATCCTAAAGGTTAACCTCCAAGTTGAGTCAGTTGTGAAGAAGGCTAATGCAATGTTAGCATTCATTTCTAGAGGTATAGAATATAAGAGCAGGGATGTGATGTTGAGGCTCTATAAGGCACTCGTGAGACCACACTTGGAGTATTGTTTGCAGTTTTGGGCTCCTTATTTTAGAAAGGATATACTGACGTTGGACAGGGTTTGGAGAAGATTCATGAGAATGATTCCAGGAATGAAAGGGTTACCGTATGAGGAACGACTGAAAGCTCTTGGGCTGTATTCCCTGGAGTTCAGGAGAATGAGGGGGGATCTCAGAAAAATATTCCGATGTTAAAAGGCCTGAACAGATTAGATATGGCCAAGTTATTTCCCATGGTAGGGGATTCCAGGACAAGAGGGCACGACTTCAGGATTGAAGGGCATCCATTTAGAACCGAGATGTGGAAAAATTACTTTAGTCAGAGGGTGGTAAATCTATAGAATTTGTTGCCACAAGCGGCTGTGGAGGCTAGGTCATTGGGTGTATTTAAGGCAGAGATAGATAGGTTCTTGATTAGCCAGGGCATCAAGGGGTATGGGGTGAAGGCAGGGGGTGAGGATGACTGGAAGAATTGGATCAGCCCATGGTTGAATGGCGGAGCAGACTCAATGGGCCGAATGGCCTACTTCTTGCTCCTGTATCTTATGGTCTTATGGTCTTAAGTACTCATTTATACCAATACTGTTTACCAGCACTTAGTTCATAACCTTAAAAAAAAGTCACAAGATCTCAATTGGCACAAAGAGTCAAAGAAATTCGAGGAAAATTGTTCTCCTCTGACGAATCCACTTTTCAAATGAACAGCATCATGGGGATGGCAGATTTCAACATTTCTATTCTCACGTATTAGTGATTGCACATGTTGTTGGCAGATGTGATTCATTATCAAAGCGAGCATTAATAGCCTCATCATTATCCTCAAACGGGCTACTGCTTGTATTAGAATGTTCATTTGTTATGTGACTGAATATTCATTATTGATGATTGATATTTTAATGAGGATAATGAATGGAAGGATGCAGGCTGTGAATGTTCAACTACTGTTACTACAGGGAGGAATTTGAAATACACAATTAAGCCAATGACTAGAATGTGGCATAATGTTACAGCATATTTTAAATGACCTTTCCCTCTATTACTCAGGAATACATATACACAATTAAACCCAGAAGCAGAAATGACAATGTTTAATTTAAGACGTAAATTTTAAAAAAAATATCAGACAAGGCAAATTAATTCTACACTATTCCATTACCTTTACCGCTTTGACTGTCACCTGCATATTGCATTCTCCTTAATCTTTTGCCAGTGACAGTCTGGATGCATGGACAAGAGACCAATTACTTGTTCTCAGTGACTCATTGCCAATAAGACTAACTATTTGCAACCAGCGATTTCATGATTGATTACCCTCTGAAAATTTTCCTCCAAGGAGAGATGAGGTGAAGATTGATTGGTATGTTCACGTTTTATTTAGGATTACAGAGGATACAGACATCCAAAACATACCACTTGGTCTAACCAGTCTATACCAACATTCATACTTGAGTCAACCCTCTCCTGGTATTTTCTCATTTAAGGTTATCAGCATAGCTTTCTATTCCCTTCTCCCTAATGTTCTACATATGATCCAAAATTAGCAATGGTTGCTATTATGCTTTTGGACTGTATGTTAAATTTATTTCGTTCTTTATATGGCTTTGAAAATAGACTGGTTGGTTTCTATTTCTAATTGGTATTATCTGCAATAAAATACTCTGTGACTTTATGCTTTATCTATTATTTCGACACACCCTTTTCTCTGTGAGACTGTCATCTGTTGTCTAAGTATCATTTACAGTATTTTTATATTTCTATGATACCCAAGGTCATGCCAAATTACTAAGTCTCAGCATTGGTTCATTATTTTTGACTGTAGATAGCAGAAAGACACAAAATCCAAGCGATGACCTGGGAAATATATTAAAAGAGTATAAAGTCAACACATTTTCTCAGTAATATTAATATAATTTGCATACATAAGCCAATTCAAAGAAATTAAAACAAAATTTTAAAAAATGAGGATAGAATAAAAATTACAGGACCCATAATGAAAGAAAAGGAACTGGAGGAGAAATTCTTCTGGCCAGACAGCATCTATGGAAATGAATAAACAGTCGTCATTTCAAACTGAGACCCTTCATCAGATCTGGTGAATGGACTTGGCACAAAAGGTCAACTGTTCGTTAGTTTCCATAAACACTGCCTGACCTGCTGAGTTCCTCCAACATTTTCAGTGTGTGTCTCTCTGAAAACCTATGCGTAAAGAAATTCTTCTTCCTTTTCTTAGGGAGAACCTCAGGATTTTGCTTCCACTTTGGCTGAGTGGGTTCTTCGGAGACTGAAGGCTGGTGCACAGCCAAGTGTAGGAAAGTGGGCAAGGTGTGTGACTGGAGAAAGAATGTGGATTACGTGCAACTTCCGCTGGAGCTGTGAAGCTGCGGGTGTGCAGTCTGACCTGGGGACTGGGAGCATGGGTCAGTGTGCCTTAGAGTCAGGAATAGATATTTAACCAGAAGAAGCAGATAGAGATGTGTGAAGCTGAAGCCAGAGCCTGAAGTATAAGGTAAAGAACTGATGAAAGAGAGACAGAAAAAAAAGATACCATGCCAAATGTAAAATGGTTTTGTTAACTTTTCACCCCATCTCATCCTGAAACTTAGCAGTCAACTAATTGTATTGATTCATCCACAAGTAAGTTCTAATTGTCCATTCCACATATTCTGATCTCAATAAAATTAAATTATCACTGAATTCTTATACAGTGGTGGAATAGCATGCCAGCTGTGAAATATTTCAAACATCTAGCCAGTTCAATTGATTGCTCCATTATCCCAAAATTATCAAAATACTTGTCCAAAATTCAGCAGCAGATCAACAGAAAATTCCTTGAACTAAATACTGGATAGATCAAACCCAATGAGTGATATCTGCCCACATTCAAGTATTGTTGACATCTTGCTGCATAAAGACATGAACTGCCTCATTTGCTGAGGAATTGGAAATGAGCTGAACTGCTCATGATGTATGATAAAGGTTAAGTCAACGAAGAAGCAACCAAAATGTTTGTGCCTAAGATACAATCCCAAAGTGTTCCTGAGGAGAAACCCTGGAACTGGGATGATTGACTTCCATGTGAATTTATGACTCCAGTTACATGATATGATATGACTTGTGTTTTTCCTTGATGCCAATAGATTTATTTTTTGCCAGATATTCTTGATGTCACACTTAATTATTCCTATTTCTCCTCTGAGAGCTTTATGGTGCATGATGAAGCCTGGGGCTGTGGTCTAAGCAAGACCTAAATTGGGCATTTGTGAGCAGATTATTGGAGTGCAAATGATATTTGCTTTCACTGTTGATGACTTCTTGCATCATTTTGCTTGTGGCAGGTTTGTTCCTGAATAATATTAATGAACGAGGTGGCCTTTTGTACAACAATGCTAGCTGTTATCGACATTAGTAATGAATAAATTTCTTTTCTTCAAACAACTGAGTTAAAATTGCACAATGAGCAAAGTGGTATTTGAACTCAGGCACCCTCTGGATTAGTAGAGTACTGATTTAACCAATGCATTGTCATCATTAGCATAGCTGTGACGTTATGTCCCATTCACAATGGCAGTCCGTGCATTATTACAATGTCTCAGAATTTTAAAAAATAATACCAGTCCATTTTAGCTCATGGTCTAGAAACTTGCCTCTGTTGTTCTGCTTCAGAACTAGTCTAATTTCTCACATTTCTGGCATGTATTCTCACAGCTTCCACTGAAGGTAGCAACACTTAAAGAATCACACCAAAACATAAGTAACAATCCTCCAGCTATTTGGGACGTGAAAACATGCTCTAATGCTGGGAAGGAATGGATTGGTGATGCAAGGTTCTCAAAGACAGCAGAGATGACTATGTAAGCTGTCAGGAGTGTCTTCCTTTATGCCAGCATGCTTCTGGCTGAAGGTTGCCAGGCAGCCCTCCCTGAATATCTGTACTTGGGGAATTCCGCAATTTGCCAAATAACTTTGCCAGTTCTGAATGCTGAAGTCAAATTAACCAAACATTGGAATTTACCTGCCATGAACGTTCAGCGTTCTTGATGGCTTCTGCAACAGTCAGCTGCCAAGTATCCTCTGTAGCATAAATGAGGGAAAGCAAATCGGAAAGACTTTGTTGCTGGGTGTCTGAGAGCGAGGGTGACTTTGACTTCAGGATCAGTGCGGGCATTTAAGAGCTATTCTGAGGTTGCAGATGCAAAAGGAGATAGCCTTCTGGATGAAAACTTTGCATAAATATTGCTCCTGCAAGAAGTGAAATGAGGGTGACTATATATGAAGACTAGGTTTATAATGTGTTCGGTTCCACCACCTTTGACAAATGTTTCTCACATTATTGTATTCATTTCTCAGCCATTGAACATGGAACCTCTGCAGGATGTCTTCTGCTATTCCTGGGCACTATTTTTTTTTGTTAGAACAAATGGAAACAACCTGATGGCCTGGTGATTGGGATACCAGTTTGGGTCAGTGCTCTGATATTCTAGAGCTGCGCAGCCTTGTACTCGTTCCTGAAGGAGAAGTGTGTCTGACTCTAAGTTCACAAGTATTAATGCATTAGTTGTTAAGACAGGAAAGCTTGAGATTTTCACTGAAGACCTACTGTGGATTTGCAGAATTGTTAGCACATTTTGGGCAAGATGGATGGCAGCAAAACGATGCCAAAGTATGTGAAAATTTTGCAAAATTTCTTCATGTGATTTAATGTAAATTTTATCCATGCAATACTGTTCATCCACCAGCTTGAAAAAATGACTTTCTAAATTTATTTTTCCCTCAGTTCATTCTAAACCAACAGATATCGACAGCTTCGTCAGATAGAAGGACTTAAGAGATGAGTTTAGTGAAGATAAGTGGCACCGGGACAGAAGGTCAGTCACGGGGAGATCTCATTGAAACCTACTGAATGTTGAAAGGACTAGGTAGGGTGGATGTGGGGAGGATGTTTCCTATGCTGGTGGTATCCAGAACTAGAGGGCACAGCCTCAAATTTGAGGAGCGACCCTTTATAACAGAGGTAAAGAGGAATTTTTTTTGCCAGAAAGCTTTGATTCTGTGGAATGCTCTGCCACCAACTGTGGTGGAGGCCAAGTCCGTGGGTATATTTAAGGCAGAAGTTGATTGTTTCCTGATTGGCGAGGATATCAAAGGATATAGCGAGAAGGCAGGTGTATGGGGTTGAGTGGAATCCGGGATCAGCCATGATGGAACGGTGGAGCAGACTCGATTGGCTGAATAGCCTAATTCTGCTACTGTCTTCTGGTCTTATGGCATTACTGAAAGCTGGAAGAGACCTGGGGGGATGGGAGGGGGTAGTCAAAAGGCCTCTTCTTTTTCACGTGCTGTTATATTCTTTGTTGAAAGTAAATTGAAGTGGTGGGAGTGGGGAGTGTGTGGGTAAGCTACTGAGTAAGAGTGCTGCTGGACCTAAAGTTAATTACATTCCCACATTTGGCAATGGTAATTTACCATTTCAATCTCCTGACAGGAAGCACTTAACTGCTAAAAGTTGTTGCTTTATCTGAAACATCAGCACGGGCAGATGGCTGAACAGGTAATAATATTTTTCAGCATTCTAAACTGTATACAGCTCATTAATTTTGTTAAAATTGTTCAAAACGAGATCCAAGTACAATGCACTTGATAACTTACTCAAAATAACTTGTATCACTGCAGTCTTTGTGGTAACCTTGAAAACATCAAGTAGCATTATACAAGTTGAAAAGAGGTTTCATTACATGATACTAAAATGGCTAATGGTGCATAATATTATACAGTAGCAAATGGAGTGTGAGATCTAACTGCAATAATTATCTAAATTATCCTACAACTGCTGGATGTGCTTTTCTTTCACCGTATTTTGGAAAAGTACAAACAAACCTCAGCACTCAGATGAAACTAGTTATACGGGCAATCCCAGTGTTACGAGGGGTGGGTCATTTTCCTAAAGAATTGTGATCTCTGCAATGTGAAGCTGCATTCTATCTGTCAAGAAACAAGTTTTTAAAAATTGTGCTTATTTACTTTTTCTCCCACACACAATAAGGGCAAATTTCTGTAACCTGAAGGGCTATAATGCAGGGGTCACCCTGTATATCATTGTTGGCTACTACGTAATACCTAGGTGGGAGCATATGCAAACTTTAATTAACTGCTCCGTGCTCTATTCACTGCTTCACCGAATAGGATATTTAGTGACACAGGTTAAATAAAAGCAAAAATAAATGCCAATCGCTCTAGTACCTTGAAAATAGTAATTTCTGGAGGGTGAAACTCATACAGCATTTCACTGTGTAATGTAATAATATTACAAGTTACTAAACAGATCTGTGCAAGACCACTGTGAGGACAAAACAGCTTCAGGGTACACAGTCTAAGTCTCTTCTGTATTTATGTAACTCCAAAGAAAATAGATTGTTCTGTGTAAGCCTGCAATCCTTAAAACACTTTGGGTTCACGTCCCACCCATTGAAATTGGTAGAAGGGAGGTGGGGGGGGGCAAGAGGGAGAGGTGGGGAGGCCAAGCCTTCCTTGTGGGATTCAGAGAAGCATTCTTCTTTCTCTAACACTCACAAGGATGTAAATGATCACTATTATTATTTTGTTCAAACTTACCTTGCTGAGACAAAACTGGGTGCACATCCAGTGCCTGACAAGTTTGGTCTGGTAGGGCCTCAGGTCTTGGTTTATCACCAAATCACACCCTGGCTGGTGATAATCACAGACATGTAATTTGTATACTTAAAGCAGGATGATGTCTTTGCTAACCATGTTAAAAATCTAACTGCGAGATCAGGAAGGGAGGAATAAGAGTTGAATTGTTCTAACTCACTCCCCACCTTCTCAATCTTGGTTTCTGTCAGGTTGATCAGTTAAAGAAAACAAAGAAATAGATCAAAGGTCAGTAACATTATCAATATTTTCTAACATTACTGTAGAATAGATTTCTATCTGTAGAATTTGTACTTTGATGAGAAGACTGCCACTGAAAGGCCTAGATTACGAGACTTCTTGATCAAAACAGAGCTCTAAAGAGGGAATTTGCTAACTGTCTACAGTCACTCACACAACCTGCTCAGGTATGTCAAGAATGCACTGCTGGAAGACTGAAAGCAAACCAAACAGACTTAACAAATAAAGATGGCAGTCAGAATGAAAGGGTTTATTTTAACCAGTCTGTGAAGCTTACAAAAGGTAAAAACAATTGAGGGAGAGTAGGGAAATACTTGTTAAGTTTACTGTCAAAATATTTTCTCCAGCTATCATCTGCCTTTGGGCTTTGGAAGTGGCTTCAGTGTCTACATATCCATGACAGTATTCAAAATTACAATGTAGCACATACCTGAAAATAAAGTACAACTAACCTTTGCCTCCCACAGCCACATTAAATTTTAATCAAAGTTCAATTTCAGTTGTACACTCAGCTGACTTGGACCACAAATTTGGAATCAGACCTTTCACTTGCAAATGAATGGGATCCAATACTGTGTTCACTGTGTGGACATTGTGGGTGGGGGGGGGGATATGCATTGGGAACATGTTATGAGTTGGCAAAGAGGTAGAGGACATCAACAGCAATCCAGAAACTGGGTGCTTTAAGATGATATAACCGTAACACATAGGAGCAGAATTAGGCAATTCTGACTATCAAGTCTGCTCCGATATTTGATCATGGCTGATATATTTTCCCTCTCAACCCGATTCTCTTGTCTTCTCTCCGAAACCTTTGACACTCTTACTAATCAAGAACCTATCAACCTCTGCTGTAAATATATCCAATGACTTGGCTTCCCCAGCTGTCTGTAGCAATGAATTCCATACATTCACCAGCCTCTGGGAAAAGAAATACCATATCTAAAGGAACATCCCAGCATTCTGAGGCTGTGCCCTCTGGTCCTAGACTCTCCCACTATTGGAAGCATCCTCTCCACGTGCTGTTGATCAAGGAAATTTAGGGAATCAATGACTTCATAACCTATGTGGAGGAAGATGAACATGGATTCCTTGGTAACGTAGCAAATAAAATAGGTTTCAACCCTTCTGTGAAGATCAATGTCAGTGTTCAGCAAATTGCCATTTGCGAGCCATACACAACTGTTTCTACTTACATAATCTTAAATTGTTAACAGAATTATGAAAGTTCTGTTTTGCAGTTCGAGAGGATGATGAATAATTTCACATCTGAACAAAGGCTCTCAGCTACAGGTGAGATTCATCATACAGGAACATTAGCGCAGAAAAAGTGTAAGAGCAACAGTTTATTCAACAAATATTAGGAATTGCTATTTGTATATCTGCAGAATTTCAAACTGGTTTGCTTGAATTCTTTGATTTCACTGCTATTAAATATAGCTTAAAGATTTAGAGGAGGTTAAATTGAGAATTATATGGTATTTGAAGTGTACTGAATTATTGAAAGGCCTGGATAATGTATACACGGAGAGGATATTTCCATTAGTGGGAGAGTCTAGGGCCAGAGTACATCGCCTCAAAGTACAAGGACATCCATTTAGGATAGATATAAGGAGGAATTTTTTTACCCTGAGGGTGATGAATCTGTGGAATTCATTGCCACAGGCAGTTGTGAAAGCCATGTCATCGTGTATATTTAAAGCAGAGAATGATAGTTTCTTGATTTGTAAAGGCATCAAAGACTATGGGGAGATGGCAAAAGAATGGGATCAAGAGGGAAAATAAATCAGCCATGATCGATTGGTGGAGCAGGCTTGATGGGTTGAATGGTGTAATTGTGCTCCTATATCTAATGGTCTTATGTGCCGCTGGCCATTCCCAATGGCTTCTAATAATATGCTCATCGTTTGTCTGGAAGAGCTGGATTGAAAATCTGGAAGTGTGCTATTGCTGCATAAGCCATCATTTATATGTTACACATGGGAAAATGCTGGACAAACTCAATATGTCACACAGCATCGATGGAGAGGAATAAACAGTCGACCTTCATCTGATCTGGAACGGAAGGGGGTAGAAACCAGAATGAGAAGGTTGGGGAAGGAGAAGGAGTACAAACTGGTAGGTGAAAGGTGAAGCCAGGCGAGGGGGAAGGTGGCTGCGTGGAAGAAGCGAATGAAATCAGAAGCTGGTAGGTGATTGGTATTAAAGGTAAAGGGCAGAAAAAGGAATCTAATAGGAGAGTGGACCGAGGGACAAAGGGAAGGAAGAGGGCAGCAGAGGGAGTTAATAGGCAGCTGAAGAGAAGGGGTAAGAGGGGAGCCAGAATAGGAATTGGGAAAAGGGGGAGGAGGAAGAAGTTACCAGAAGTTAGAGAAATCAATGTTCATACTATTAGGTTGGAGGCTACCCACATGGAATGAGGTATTCCTTCTCCATCCTGAGAGTGGCAATAAAGGAGGCCATGGCGGCCTGCTGTCTCTCTTCCTTCTCTTTCTTCCATGGTGACGCTCTCCTCTCCTATCTGATTCATTCTTCTACCACCCTTTATTGTTAACACACATCACCTCTCAGCTTCTCACTTCATCTCCATTTCCCCATCCATTCTCCTTCCCCCCTTACTTGGTCTCACCCATCACCTGCCAGCTTGTACTCCTTCCCCTCCCCTCACATCTTATTTTGGCTTCTTTTCCCTTCCTTTCCAGTCCTGATGAAGGTGTCTCGGCCCGAAATGTCAACTGTTTATTCCCCTCTATGAATGCTGCCTGAACCGCTGAATTCCTCAGCATTTTGTTTGTTACTCTGGATTTCCAGCATCTGCAGGATCTCTTTTGTTTATACATACACAAATGCACAAAATAATCACCATGTTTGGTGTGCAATGGATTCAGTAATCCACTATGTTTGCGGGGGGAAGGAAAGTGGTAGAGGAATGCAAGAAGTAACAAAGTCAATTCACATACAGCAAACTTCCACGGAGAGCAATATGATAATGATCAAATAAGTTGTTTTGAAAACATTCATCAAAAAACAACTATTGGCCATTTCACCCAATATAGCTCAACAAGAAAACTTTCCTGTTCACCTCAGGCAATGGAGCCCTTTTTTGGTAACTGTCTCATTTAAAACTAGTCTCCATCCAATAACCCATTTGCAATAGGGACCCCCAAAGGACAATATAAAGGATGATGCTATCTGATCTTGATCATACCAAGCCTGAGGACACAGAGGCCAATTGACATTCAAGTTAGTCTCTGCCTTTCTATTCATTGGAACGTTTCATAGTGAATTCTAATATACCAGTTATACAATTTTGAAGCCTGTTAACTTCAGTAGAAATGAAACTCTATATTTTATGGCTATGAAGAAATTAGGAAGTCTTTAAGCTGAACAGCGGTAAAATCAAGGAATTCAGAAAAGCATGTTCTCTGAAAGGATAGAAATTCTGATTCTACAAATATATCAAGAGCAATTCCTTTTATTTAAATAAACTCTTACACTTTTTTTCAGCACAAGTGTTCTTGTATTATAAACCTGGTCTGTAACTGAAAGCCTTTGTTGGGATGTGAAATTATTTATCATCATCATCATCTTTTCTTTAATCTGAGAAACAGAACTTTTATAAATCTATTAGTAACTTATGACTCAATAAATGGAAATAACCCCGTTGTAGTTAATCACAGGACAATGAATTGGACCCAGCAGAGTTGGATATTCTCAGCGTTTGTTTAAACATGCTTTGTATCTCTTTAGCTAGTGCTTCAAGACTAGACTGCTGTAGGGTTGATGTTTCATTGATCAGGTGACTAGGTAACCATAGAAAGGTTCTGGGAGTTCACGCAAATTATTCACATCAAACTGATCCAGGAAAACAGTCAAGTTCAGCAAATGGGATTATGGTGGGCAAAAGAACCTGGCCAAACATTTTAATTCTGATTGCCATACCAACATGTCAGTCCATGACCTCTTCTTGTGCCATGATGAGACCACCCTAAGGGTGAAGGAGAAATACCTTATATTCCATCTGGGTAGCTTCCAGCCTAGTGGCAAAAATATCAATTTGTCCTTCTGGTTAAAAACATATTCCTCCTCCTCCCCTCTTCTTCTATTTCCACTCTGGCTTCTTACCTTTTCTCACCTGCCTATCATTCCCCCCCACCCCCCGGTGCCCCTCTACCTTCCCTTTCTCCCATGGTCCACTCTCCTCTCCTCTCAGATTCCTTCCTCTCCTGTCCTTTACCTTTCCTACCTACCTGGCTTCACCTATCTAGATATTCTCCTTCTCTTCCACCTAACTTTTTATTCTGGCCCATAACCTATCACTCACCAACCTGTTCAAAAGTCCCCCTTTCCTCTTCAGCTCCATCTACCCATTATCTTCCAACTCTGTTGGGTGTAGCTGTAACTTGCCAGCCCTTGCCTGACGCTCCCCTTTCACTTCTATGTCAAATTTTCTCTCATTGCTCAGTCCTGATGCAGGGTCTCAAATGAAACATCAGCTCATTGTCTCCACACATGCCAATTTGACCTGCTAAGTTCCTCCAGTCATTTGTCTTTGCTCCAGATTCCAACATCTTCTGTCTCTTTTGCATCTCCAGTTTTGTGCCTTAGTAATGTGGGAAGGAATAGGGAAGCCATACAGAGATCTATTCACCTAGGATATTCAGCCTATAGGACCTGTTCTTGCAGCCGCATTATTTACACAATTAGTCCAGATGTGTTTCTGGTTGACAATGACCCCACCCACTCCCCAAAATGTCAATGGCCAGGGACTTAGCACTGATAATGGCATTGAGTGTCAAGGGAAGATGGTCATTGTTTGGGTTATATATCTGCCCATGTCAAAATCTACAGAACATTATGCTGTCAAAGAGGAGAATGCTAGTGTTTGCCTTAGTGCCCATGTCCTTTTTTTGCTCGTGAGGCCATCCTTTCCTAGATTCCCTTACAATTGCAGAGGCTGTCTTCTGTCCTCTCATCAAATCTCCAGCTTGTGACTCTTGCTGACTGCACTCCCATATAGCCGACCACTGATTTTTCACACAGCACACTTCCCAATCCCAGAATCTGCCAAACTAATCTCTCACCCCTAGCTAATCACGGTCCTGTAGTAATCCGCAAGCAATAACGCCCCAGCAGATGACTCTCATCCTAACAGTTATACCAATCAATAGTGATCTACCCTCTTTCACCACAATCTACTGATCTTTAGCAAGTGACTCTTATCTTGCCCTGTTATGTCAGAGCACTTCTTTCCCCACACTTCTTCACCCACTCAAATAGTAGATCACACAAAGTAAAAACCCGTTCAGTAGCATGCAATATCTTATACAGACAGCAGTTACAAAATTCTGTAATGCTGGACCCTCAAGAAAAACATCTGTTGGCCCACTGTGTGCTGGCCATGAACCTGCCTAAACAAGCATCATACAGTGTCTGCACTTATTTTACTGCAATCGTGATTAGCAGGATATTTTTGTTTAACGAAAAAAGAAAACAAAATAGTCTTTGTAATAATCCAAATGCCAATGTTTTCTTAGTAGTAATTACGCTGTTTAGTGACCTTCATCGGCCCATTCATCTACATGATTCAACTACATGCCATCACAGATTAGATTAGACTGCTCTTTGTGCTCTTGACAGCTCTCTACATAAGTGCTTCTTTACTAAATTGAAATTATAAAATACTTTAAATATATTCAAAGTTGTGTCGAAGAAACAGTATTAATTAACAAATATACCCAAAACATATTAAGGTTTCTCACAGGAATTACTTCAGTATACTTAACACTAATATGGTTGCCCATGGGCTTGACTATCTTGCCCAGCTGTGGTTTCAATGACAGAGAAAATGATTGTGTTTAGTCCAAACTACAGATGCATCCTATAAAGTTAAGAACAAAAGGCATAAGAATAAAACATCAGAACAGAGCCTTAGATAGCAAACATGTAATTGAACCGACTCTTGCCAGGTGTCCTCCTCCCGTCCCCTCCCTCCATGCCCACAGGCACTTGCATTTTTGGCTGGAGATGAAAGATCAGCAGGCTCCCTTTGGAAAACTGAACCCCTTTCCCTATTAAAAATGTGAAATGGTTCATGTTAAACACCTTGTTACTTTGCAAAGAACATTTAATGCAGATAATTATAGGAACAAGTTTTTCCATAGAAGCAGCCTGTTTAAATAATTATCTCCCTCAAAATCAGAGCCATTAACCCCTTCCCAGTTCACACAGGCACACTCGCCACAAACCCATTAAAAACAAAAGCATTCTTTGCTTCTGCTGCTTCACATTTCACAGAGGCATTTAACTCTTTAATCCCCCATATTACAGATACATCTTTCTCTGTCATTTCCCCTAGGAATTCAGAGCAGCACTTTCCTTCCATCTTTATAAGTTCTCCACCATCCACGTGATGGGGCCCACTGTTGACAGGTAAACATTCCTCTCCAACGCTCTAACAATATTACTGGTCGTCCTTATCCTTTCTAATCCATTCAATATCTTGTTGTCACTCCCTGCATTCATTACTTCAACTCTTTCCTCTATCCAACCCCACTCAACCTTTCCAAAATTCCTTGTTCACAGAAGCATATTTTAGCATTTAATTGGCAAAGTTCCTCATGTGCTTTAAATCAAGAATAGCTTACAAGGTGCTATGTTCATTTTTTCTCTTGTTACATAGTGATTTTTATGCTTCATTTTTAAAATCATCAAATTTATATGCTTCCCTATGGATAGTCTGGAGATTTCAACCCCAAATTTCATCTCATTGCCCCAGAATAGTTGACTGAAAGAGGAAATCATCTCAAGTGACAGGCACAAGGACATTAACTCTGTTTCTCTTTCCACAAGTACTTCCTGACCTGCTGAGTGTTTCCAGCATTTTCAGCTTTTATTTAATGAATAGTCCTCTGCACTCAGTTGAGATACAGGAAGAGAGTCTGGCAGGATATCACTGTCAAGTGGTGGAGACATCAAAGGATCAGAGAAGGCTAAGCTTTCCTCATGTAGTCTGGTGGAGCAGCAAGATTGTTTCTAATGGCCTCAAAAGCCCCATTCCTCTTCCCAAAAGCTTCACTAGAAGGGACAACAACAATGCCAATTTATTAATTGGCTTAATTACACCATCAGATGTTACTATATTATCTTAAGAGAAACTATTTACAGGCAAATATCTTTGATACCTACATTGAAGTGAATTAAGAAAAAAATAAATGAAATCTAACAAGTCATGAAATATATCAGCTTGGTTAAAAGTGCTCCGCCTATTTCAAACTAGTCTTATAGATAAATCCCAACTTTTAAGTCACACTTAAAAAGCACTTTTAAGTGCTTAGGTCTAGATAAATTTACAGTACACACAGGATTAAATAGGCAAACCTTCTTCAGCTTAGCTTCAGCTATTCATTTTTTCCTATACCCTCACTTAATCTTGCTTTTCAACAGGTAGGGCACAATAACAATGCACTAATGCACTGCTTCACAACTTTATGAAACAGTTTTTAAAAAGCATGCAGCAGTAAAAATATGTTACATTGTGTTACTTCCTTGTGATGTATAAAATCATAAAACTTTTTCCAACAGATATTTAAGTGATGGTGTGAGTAATATTCCCAGATAGCAGTCCGTTTTCTTTTCTTACCAGCTTTCTGTAACTACCTAGCATTAAACAATTGCATTTTGAATATTACTGAGACATTCCATAATTAGAAAAACATGCTTTGATTACAATGGAGCAATTTTCATAAGTTCAAAATTGCTGCCAATCAGAGCTTATTTCGACAAATACCAAAAGACAGGGGGGGCGTGGTGGCAAACTGAGTGACAGGGCTGAGGATGGGGCAGTAGGTATACAAGCAGAGGCAGTGACTCAGTGTGTCAGGAAGGACAGGCAGATGATAGGGCAAAATTACAGTCAGTGGGATCAGTTGCAGTGTAACGGGGACAAAATTGAAAAGAGTGATGAATACAGGACTGAAGGTGTTAAATTTGAACGCATGCAGTATACAAAATAAGGTAGATGATCTTGTAGTGCAGTTAGAGATTGGCAAGTATGAGGCTGTGGGCATCACTGAGTCGTGACTGAAAGAAGATTATAGTTGAGAGCTTAAATTCCAAGTATGCACATTGCATTGAAAAGACAAGCAGGTAGACAGAGAGGGTGGAGAGACTCTCTTGGCAAAACTAAAATCAAATCCTTTGAAAGAGGTGACATAAGACTGGAAGATGTAGAATCATTGGGAGTAGAGTTAAGGAATTACAAGGGTAAAAAGACCATGATAGGAGTTATATACAGGCCTCCTAACTGTAGCCAGGATGTGGGCTACAAATTACAATGGGAGATAGAAAATGCATGTCAAAAGGGCAATACTATAATAGTCATGGGGGATTTCAAACTGCAGGTAGATTAGGAAAATCTGTTTGGTGCTAATTTTGGATCCCAAGAGAAAGAATTTGTAGAATACCTATCAGGAGTCTTTCTAGAGCTGCTTGTGGCTGCACCCGCTAGGGGATCAATGATTCTGGATTGGGAGTTATATAATGAACTGGATTTGAATAGAGAGCTTAAGATAAAGGAACCCCTAGGAGACAGTGATCATAATATGATAGAATTCACCCTGCAGTTTGAAAGGGAGAAGCTAAAGTCAGTTGTGTCAGGAGCGGAGTAAAGGGAATTACAGAAAGGCAGATAGGGAGGGAGGAAATCGAACATTTCAGAGTTTTGAGCACAGAAGTTTATCTGTAACTAGGGATGTGTAACATCCAATACGACAGCAACAATTGTACACTGCTTCCAAAACAATGCCTGTAATGACAACATAATCATTTCGAGTGATGGAAATTCACCCTCAGGGAATGCACAAAACAATAACAAAAAAATTAGATACAGAACAAAATTCCAATCACGTGGAATTGACGTGAGAAAACAAAAACTTAGTTAACACAATATGTCAAAGAAACAACTAATGTTGTCAATTTTCCCCAAGGCTTTGAGTTATGGAAAATCACAATATGGTTGGTTTTATAGGAACCTGACCTCTCCATAACATAGAGGGAGTACAGTATTTACAACCAACATTTAAGTCATCTCTTTTAATTCCACCACCAAAGCTTGGCACTGAGTTTCAAATCAGGTAATTTGCACCACAACTGATTTAGCAAATTACACCAACTTCAATGTTTAAATTCAAAACACATTCAGTTCTTGGCCAAAGCAAGAAGTAAATCACCTTGACACTACTTCATCCAGGAAAGGAAACAATAATGGAATTCACCTTTCACAAAACTCTGTGTGATTACTAGTCACTTATTATTAGTCCATAATTAGTCATGAGAGGGGGACAGGACTAGATGCTCTATGTGTTAGAAGGTAGAGAAGGAGGTAAAAGAGTGGGGGGGGGACAACATTACAGTATGTCGAGGGGACATGATGGAGGCTTCATCTACTGAGGCTATATGGGGTGAACTTAAATAAGGAAGGTACAGTCACTCTGATGGTATCATACTATAGTCTCCACAATAGCCACGATGGCATTGTAGGACAAATATGCAGGCACATTAGGGAAAGGTGCAAAATCAATAGGGTTGTTGTAATAATGAGTGACTTCAATTTCATTGATAGACTGGGACATCCTTAGTGCAAGGCAGAATTTATAAGGTGCATGCACAAAGTTTGAGCAATGAGCCTAGCCAGGTAACTGACTGTTCAGTGGGGGGAAAAAAGGTTAAGGAACAGTGATCACAACTCCTTATGTTTTAAGATAGCTATGGATGAGGATAGTTCAGCAAAACATCATGGGCCAAAAGGCCTGTTCCTGACCTGTACTGGTCTGTGTTCTAAAATAGTAGAGAAGAAATCATTTCACATTCATATGAATACTGACATCCCATTACAGCTACTTTGGTTGTAGTAGTTGGATGGATTGTTGCCAATGTGGCTTTAATTTGCTTTCCTTTAAGATATTTAAAATGCAATTTATTTTCACAAGGTTCCCTTCCCTTCCAGTATCCTGAACAAACAGATTACTAGCTCAATTTCTGAAAAGGGACAACTTAAAACAAATGGGACACTAGTTAACATATAACAATGTCATATTTTCCTTGACATGAAATAGAAAATCTTAAAATAAGTTACTGTACTAAAGTATGAAATTATGTAATCCTGTAGTAAAAAATATATGGTGACCCCTTGTTATGGGGTGTGGGAGGGTGCAGGGTTGCATTTCTAGATGTAAATCTCCATGGCGTAAAACTGTCATCTGTATCAAGAAACATAATTTGAAAAGAAAGAAGTTCTGCAATAATTGTTATGTTTTTCTATATAAATTCTGTGAGAGTAAATTTTATTCCGTATTTCTAACTTTGGTAAGTGATTTTGAATTCTGTCAGAGCAAATTTCCATAACTTCTACTGGCATTTAGATGTGGGCATTCAGAACCAGAAAAACATCTTAATGAACCTGCACCTCACAAAATAATTTAATTTCTTAATTATAGCCACTGTTGTACTATAAAACATAATATCAAATCTTCAAAAAACCTTTAGTGCATTTACCAGCCTCCCACCAGGGACGGAGGAACAAGTTAGTCTGAAACCCTGATATTAAACAACCACTTATCAACACACAAAGACCACAGACTTCAAAGTATTTCCAGAAAAAAAACAATTAAATAGGAATCATTGAATGTTAGCTGTACTTGGAACCTACTCATATATAATTAGAGGTGAAGAAAAGCCGACAGAGTAATTTAGTCATTATTTCCAATGGAGGTTCTTATTACTGAATTATTTGCCTCTATGCAACGTTCTCAAGTGTACACTGCATATAGCATGTTATCCTATCACAACATGGTCTGTGGTTAGAAAAATCCACACCTCACAAGCTCCGACCTGTCGTTCTTAAATGAAACTTGTAATAGAACATAGAACATAGAAATCTACAGCACACACTGTGTTGTGCCAGCCATGTAACCTACTCTCAAAACTGCCTAAAATAATATACTTTAGAAATACTTTCAAGATATTCCGATCCGTCAGATATTTAATCAGAAGCTGGCAATGTACAGTGAAATTGTTTCTGCAAAAGTCAACAAATATCCTACGTCTACTGAAATTACGCTTTATTTTTCATTGTAACCATCTCTAATATGAAATATAAAATATTAAAATAAGTTACTAAAAACCAGAAATGCTGCAGCTTTTTACAAAGTTTGCTTTTGTCGCACAATGGTGACTCTACAGATGACACACAGTCATAGACAGGAAAAAATTTATTTGATCTTCCATCCCATTTGAAAATGTAGCATGTTGAACTAAATATTAACAGGAAAAGTAAAGCGTTCTACAACTGAAGTATATTTGCACTCTAGTTGCTATAGTAATGTAGTATACCAATCTCACACAGCATCTCAGTAAATAGCATGGAGAGACAAATAGTCTTTAATTTTAATGACATTACTATATGGATAAATATTTACTAATATACCCAGAATAACGCTCTGATCATGGAAAGAGTGCTTTGGATGTTTTGTATCAACCTAAAAAAGCACTAATTGACACTATGCCATGTTAAACGACATTGCACATAACACCAGGTCAGTTGAAAATGATATTATGATAATAGCCATCTGTTCTTTCATAATCCTTGAGGCAAAAGGGATTGTTAAGCATCTTTCTTATAAAGTCATTCTTTTCTCATGATACCATAATAAGAAAATAAAGTAAATAACAAAAACATTAGTTGCTTATATATTTTCTGCTCCAAAGGCAGAAAACGTATAGAACATAGAATAGTACAGCACAGTACAGGCCCTTTGGCCCACAATGTTGTGCCGACCCTCAAACCCTGCCTCCCATATAAGCCCCCACCTTAAATTCCTCCATACACCTGTCTAGTAGTCTCTTAAACTTCACTAGTGTATCTGCCTCCACCACTGACTCAGACAGTGCATTCCACGCACCAACCAATCTCTGATTAAAAAACCTTCTTCTAATATCCCCCTTGAACTTCCCACCCCTTACCTTAAAGCCATGTCCTCTTGTATTGAGCAGTGGTGCCCTGGGGAAGAGGCGCTGGCTATCCACTCTATCTATTCCTCTTATTATTTTGTACACCTCTATCATGTCTCCTCTCATCCTCCTTCTCTCCAAACAGTAAAGCCCTAGCTCCCTTAATCTCTGATCATAATGCATACTCTCTAAACCAGGCAGCATCCTGGTAAATCTCCTCTGTACCCTTTCCAATGCTTCCACATCCTTCCTATAGTGAGGCGACCAGAACTGGACACAGTACTCCAAGTGTGGCCGAACCAGAGTTTTATAGAGCTGCATCATTACATCACGACTCTTAAACCCTATCCCTCAACTTATGAAAGCTAACACCCCATAAGCTTTCTTAACTACCCTATTCACCTGTGAGGCAACTTTCAGGGATCTGTGGATATGACCCCCAGATCCCTCTGCTCCTCCACACTACCAAGTATCCTGCCATTTACTTTGTACTCTGCCTTGGAGTTTGTCCTTCCAAAGTGTACCACCTCACACTTCTCAGGGTTGAACTCCATCTGCCACTTCTCAGCCCACTTCTGCATCCTATCAATGTCTCTCTGCAATCTTTGACAATTCTCTACACTATCTACACCACCTTTGTGTCGTCTGCAAACTTGCCAACCCACCCTTCTACCCCCACATCCAGGTCGTTAATAAAAATCACGAAAAGTACAGGTCCCAGAACAGATCCTTGTGGGACACCACTAGTCACAGTCCCCCAATCTGAATGTACTCCCTCCACCATGACCCTCTGCCTTCTGCAGGCAAGCCAATTCTGAATCCGCCTGGCCAAACTTCCCTGGATCCCATGCCTTCTGACCTTCTGAATAAGCCTACCCTGTGGAACCTTGTCAAATGCCTTACTAAAATCCATATAGATCACATCCACTGCACTACCCTCATCTGTCTGTGGTATAAAAAATTTAAACCACAAACTTTTTCCCTCCATTCTGAAATAACTAAATTCAACTCTAATTACAATATGAAAGTCTGAAGACTACAGTACCTTTAATAAGTGTTTATGTGCAGCAAAGTGTTTTACTTGTGGAAGAATTAAATAATTGAAATAAGCTGAGACCATAATCGATGGAATGAAAGCTCTTTAAAGTTTTAGTTCCTCATCCAAATTCTCTCCACTGGTGTTAAACCAGATTACACTGGGCCTGGCTGCTGCCCAACCACACCACCTGCTGTGCCCACCCACCCAGATTTACCTTCCCTGGATGTGGAAGCCTAAACAAGCTGACACTCTGCTCTCAGGGAGCACCACATGAGGCACAGCACTGCTCCTGGAAGGCCCAAGCTGTCTTTGACAACAAGCCAGCTACATTTCAACAATTGAAATAATTTTTAAAAAAGTAAAATTGTCTTATGAGGCAGTTAATGGCATTAAATTAGAATGGCATTTAATAACTCGATTATGTAAACTGCAAGTAATACAGCCAAAACGCTGGAGGAACTCAGCAAGGTGAGGCAGCATCTATGGAGGGGAATAAACAGTCGATGATTTGGGCCAAGACCCTTTATCAGGACTGGAAAGGAAAGGGGAAGGAATAAGAAGGTGGGGGAGGGGGAAAGAAGTACAAACCGAATGATGATAGGTGAAGCCAGGTAAGGGGGAGGTAGGTAGGTAGGTAGATGGGAGAAGGGGGAATGAAATGAGAAGCTAGGAGCTAGAAGGTGGACAAGGTGAAGTTCTGAAGAAGGAATCTGGTAGGAGAGGAGAGTGGACCATGGGAGAAAGGGAAGGAGGAGGGTCACCAGAGGTAGGTGATAGGGCAGGTGAGAAAAAGAGAAAGGATAAGAGGGGAACCAGAAGTCAGATAAATTGATATTAAAGCTGTCAGGTGGGAGGCTACGCAGATGGACTATGAGGTGTTGCTCCTCCACTCTGAGAGTAGCCCCATTGTGGCAGTAGAGGAGGTAGGAGCCAACATGTCTGAACGGGAATGGGGAGGCGAATTAATATGGTGGGTCACCAGAAACACTGTCTCTTGCAGATGGAGCAAAGATTAGTCTGCACTTACCTTCCTCCACAGAGTCAGCAACCTCATCAAAATCAATGGGGTTACCATTCGCAAGCCAGCTATTCCTGCCATAAAGATGCTGATTTGGTGCAAACTGCACCCAGTCCCTCTGGCTACCAGTTCTAATCAAGCACCTGCATTTGCCCAAGCATGCTTCAAAATGCAATGCATCCCAAGTCCTGAAGCCTTCAGTAGAGAACTGCCAGCTGACAGTCAACTTAACTGGTCAATGTGCTCACTTAAGTGCAATAAGTCTGAAACTGAATACTGTGAATATTTTTAGCGATATTTGCAATATATGGATTTGCTTACTACATTTTAATGAAACATAAAAGGTGTGTCTTTTGAACTTAACTGTTATCGAGTCTGTAAACTGCATTGACAGACAGGCTATAGCCAACTGTTTTGCTCTTTGCCAAAGAGTTGAATTGAAGTAGGGTGTCCCACTGAGTGCTGGCGCGTGGCCAAGTGGTTAAGATGTCGGTCTAGTGATCTGAAGGTCACTAGTTCGAGCCTCAGCTGAGGCAACGTGTTGTGTCCTTGAGCAAGGCACTTAACCACACATTGCTCTGTGACGACACCGGTGCCAAGCTGTATCGGTCCTAGTGTCCTTCCCTTGGACAACATCGGTGGCGTGGAGAGGGGAGACTTGCCACATGGGCAACTGCCAGTCTTCCATATAATCTTGCCCAGGCCTGCGCCCTGGAAACCTTCCAAGGTGCAAATCCATGATCTCAGGAGACTAATGGATGCCTATATATATATATGTGTGTGTGTGTGTGTGTGTGTGTGTGTGTGTGTGTGTGTGTGTGTGTGTGTGTGTGTGTGTGTGTGTGTGTATGTGTGACACTGATCACTTAACCTCATTTTAAACTGTGTTACCTCTAGTTTCAGCCATGACAGATTCCATCCTTTCTCCGTAATCCTCTTCAGTCTTGTGACGGGAAATAATATTTGCATTCTTCCACTTCTGACCTCCTGATCATCCTCAATCACTGTAATGCTGATCGCTGCTTCTCAAGGTGAGAAATCCTAAATTCTATAATTTCCTCTATTTTCCATTTATTAAAGACATTTCCTACGACACACCATTTTTGAACAAACTTTTAATCATCTGCCTATTATTATGTAACATTCTATACTTGGCTGTATGGGATTCCTTTTTATTTGACACCAGTTTCTAAGCTAATAACTAATCTTTTGGGGAGATTGAACAGAAACAGAATATTCCTACGTTCAATTTTACATCCATGAATGAACTTTCTCAGAAAATAAACTGCAAATATTTAGCTTTTAATAATAAATTTTGGCTTTTGGTATTGTACAGTATTTCAAAATAGATATAGCCCAATGATTACAATCAAGTCAATACCTTCAGGAGAAAACTCCTATTTGTCAATCAGCGATAACAACTTTGGGAATGTCTGATGATACATTTGCAAGAAAAAAAGAAAGGACACCTCAACTATTTTTGACATAGAAATAGGACATAAGAGCAGAATTAGGTTATTAGGCTCCACTATTCCATCGTGGTTGATTTATTGCCTCTCTCAATTCCGTTCTCCTGCCTTTTCCTCATAACCTTTGACTCTCTTACTAATTAAGACCCAATCAACCTCTGCCTTAAATATACACAATGACTTGGCCTCCACAGTGGTCTGTGGCAATGAATTCCACAGATTCACCACCCTCTAACTAAAGAAACTCCTCCACATCTCTGTTCAAAGGGGACGTCCTTCCCTGTATTCTGAAGCTGAGCCTTTGGTCCTAGACTCGCGCACTACAGGAAACGTTCTCTTTGCATTCACTTTCTCCGGGCTTTTCAATATTTGATAGGTTTCAATGAGATCTCCCCCATTTCATTTTTCTTATCTCTACCAAGTACAAGAACAGAGCCATCAAACACTCCTCCTACTTTCATTCCCAGGGTCATTCTCATGAACTTCCTCTGGACAGTCTCCAATGCCAGCACATCCCTTCCTATATAAGGAGCCCAAAATATATTTTGTTGGAACACCACAGTAAAATGTTCATTGCTTATGAATGCCAACTAAAATTAAATGATGAAGGGAAGTACACAGAATATTCCCAGACAGACAGTATAAAAAAATCTATGTTTTTTGGTCTGATGGTCTAATATTTCTTCAGAGATGAAGAGCAAATCAGATTTATAGACATAACAGACAAGATATAAATCTCCTTTACTTCAGAAGATGTGAGCTGAGGTCATCCAACCACAGTAAGAGTACTGGAATGCTTGGCCTGAAAAGACTAACGGAAATCTGAATACATATATAATGTAAGAAATAACACCCTGACTTCCTCTAGGAAGTCTTTTCTATAATTAAAGCAGAAATACTCAGTCATTGAAATACATTATAAAACAATTTGTTAGCCTGGTTTTGTACACAACACATTGAATCACTTACCACTATCTTCAACTGAGAAGTGAAAAATGTCACTTGTCGCGTTGATTCCTTCTTTCAGCACATAGCAGATTTTCATGCCATCAACATCACCTGAAATACCAAAGACAGTTTATTGTCATAACATGGCCACATTACTATCTGTTTCTCACATAGCTTTGTTTAATAAGTTTCCTTCAGTGGTCAATGAAATCTTTAGAGAAGTCACCCATGACCAGTGAGACATGCATGTGGGTGGCACTGTCGTGCAGCAGTTGGTACGACGCTTTACAGCATCAGCGTGCTGGGTTCAATTCCCACCACTGTCTAAAAAGAGTCTGCACATCCTCCCTGTGTCCACATGGGTTTCCTCCAGGTGCTATGAATTCCTCCCACATTCCAAAGATGTACCATTTGGTCATTGGTCACTGCAGACATCCCACCCTGCAAAAACTCATTTCAGGGAGGTAGCACCATCAATTTGCAGGAGACTCCCGGAACTTCCGGGAGAGGTGGGATGTCTGCAATAGAGTAGCTCCTTAGCAGCTAGCCAGCCAGTTTAAATAACGTTAGCTATGCTAATGAACGAATGACACATGTTAAACTCACCTCTACATGTCTTTCACAGTCTTAACCCACCATGGGCAATAGAAAAGTCACTGTTGCAAACAGTGCAGCGAGTAACACTGTCATTATTTTTGACCCCTATTAGGCAGGGGTACACTTTAGTGTAGTCTGGGGTGATGTACGTTTTATATTTTCTTTTTTTGGAACACTCTGCTATGGCACGCTCTCACGCGTGCTCTCTCTCTCTCTCGCGCATGCTCTTTCTCTCTCTCTCTCTCTCTCTCTCTCTCTCTCGTGGTCGCTCTCGCTCTCTCTCACACTCTCTCTCTCGCTCTCACGCTGTCTTGCACGCTCTCAAAAAATTGATTTCCGAGACATTGTATATAATGTCCACTATTAATATGCGGGAGACTCCCGGAACTTCCGGGAGAGGTGGGATGTCTGTCATTGTAAATTGTCTCATGACTAGGCTCGGTTTAAATCTGGGGATTGCTGGGTGGCACGACTCCAGGGACTGATTCTACGATGTATCTCAATAAATAAATATGTTATGGTTGTTGAGAGACCCACTAGTATGCAGTGTAAGTTTGAGAAAATGCTCTGTAAACCTGAATTAGATGATGTAAAATGGCAGTGATTAAAAGCTAGCAACTCAAGATAGGTGGGGAAAAAGCTGAGAACATCACAGGATTTAGCATGTACTCGTGCAGAAAGGCAGCATCAAAACAGAGGAATAACCTTAAACTATGCCTACTCTTCCATATTTGATTTTAGGCTTTGGTTTGGGAAAAGCCCACAAATGACTCATTTTAATATCAAGTTACTGAACAATTCAAACAACTTCCATTAGATAACTACTGATTCTTGCTTTCAGCCACTCAGTTGGAAACAACAACTTGCTAAAGGGTTGCTAAACTGCACACTTAAAAAAATACTGTTCCTAATTATCTGTTATCAAATGCTGCAGAACAATGAGCTTTTGAAGTAAATGATGAATTAAATTAGATTTTTGCCTTGCTCTGTTGTCATTATTCAAGGCACTCTCTATCTGAAACACAGCTGATGTACGATCAGCAGAAAGGTTACAGCCGTTCAAGATGCTCACCACCACTTTTGCAAGGGTAATTACAGGTGTGCATTAAATAATAACTTTGCAAGAGATGCCCAGGTCCTAAAACAAAAAGAAGAAGAAAGTAACAGCCACTCAAGTAAAACACCACTACACACAGACCAGGATTTGAGACCCCGGTGATTTCAAAGGGAATTGTAGGCCTGTAATGTGGATTAAGCATCAGGTTTATCATCACTGACCTACAATATATCATGAAATCTGTTGTTTTCTGGCAGCAATACAGTGCAATACAAAAGCTTACGATAAGTTACAATAAGAAATATACAAAAATATATAGATATAGTGCAAAAAGAGACCAAAACAGTGATCAGAGAAATCCCAAGTAATTATTCACAAAAATTATAAGTTTACTTTTACTTTATTTATTTATTAAGACACCGTGCAGGACAGGCCTTTCCAACCCTCTGAGCCACGCCGCCCAGCAAACCGTGACTTAACCCTAGTCTAATCATGGGTCAATTCCCAATGACCAATTAACCTACCTAATGGTGCGTCTTTGGAATGTGGGAGGAAACTAGAGCACCTGGAGAAAAACCATGTAGTCATGGGGAGAACGTACAAACCCATTACAGACAGTGGCAAGAATTTTACTAATATAAACTTCGTGAATTATTGCTAAGTAAGTCTAACCATTTTTTTTTAAATTGCTTCAATTTCAAAACTCTGAGTTTCTCCAAGCTTCATATATACATTCCACTAAGAAGTGCCACAGCTTTTGCAAGAAACAAAGCTTAAACCCAGCACTTCATCTGGTATTCTTGTATTCACGCAAATAATTTACAGAATTCAATAACTGAATAATCTAGGAAGCATGGTAGATTTGATATTTATCATATTGAACCAATGGAAAACAGCAGTTAAGCAATGCCTGCAGGACATCGAACAGTAAAAAAAATTTGTGGGCGTTATGGTAAAGGAGCAGTTAGTGCGATGCTATTACAGCTCGAGGCATTCCGGAGTTTGAAGTTCAAATCCAGTGCCATTCTGCAAGGAGTCTCTGTAAGTCCTTACTGTGGAACGTGTAGGTTTTCCCTGGGTGCTCCAGTTTCCTCCCACAGTCCAAAGACATACCAGGTAGGTTAACTGAGCATTATAAATTGTCCCATGATTACATTAGGGTTAATCAGGGTTGTGGAGTTGTTGGGTGGCATGACCTGAAGGGCTTACTCCACGTTGTACCGCTAAATAAATAAATAACATACATGAAAAATCAGGCAGCAGCTATGGAGGAAATAGAGAAATGGTTTACAGTAGATGTACATTGTAGTCAAGTGTAACTAAAACTTCATTGTCTCCAAATGTATCAAAATACAGGTTTTGTGACAAGTTTGCATAAAGTACCTAGAGGTTAGATGGTTTATGAAGGCTACAACTCTTAATGCTAAGTCGGATGCAGACAGGGAGTCAGTCAGGAGCTGCTGATAATGCTTTCTTGCTTTATGTGACTATGCATGCAGTCCCATGGGAAGATCACTTGGAAGAGGCCTTTGGAAGGAAGCTCTCCAAGTACACAGGACTGGTCAGCAACTGTCAGCAGGCTGGATGGAGAGCCAGGTGTCTCCCAGTGGAGGTTGGTTGTAGGGGATTCGCAGCCCGTTCCTTAGCTAGAGCCTTCAGCAATTTGAGCATCGAGGGAGAGAGGAAGAGGAGAGCCATCCGCAGTACCACCGATATGGCAGAGAGGGCCTCAAGATGGCTGTGGCTCAAAAGAGGGGAGCCATGGATTCATAAGTAGCTAGCCATCTGGACACAAGCTGGGGTCTGAACAGCCCCAGCTGGTCACCTGAAGGAGGTTGTATGATGTTTAAAGACCCGAAACACCCGATGATCAGGAACATCACTGAAGATGTGTCCAGAAGCATCAGTAGCTGTATGTGCACAGGGCCAAGAGCTGGGAGTGAGATTTACCCAGTCTATTTTTGGCCAACATGGATATAGAGGTTAAATGGTTGCTTTAAGTATGCCAAATTTCTATGATTCGGTATTGTGTACTTGGTAAGGCAATCCAAGGATGAGGTTCTTCCTCTCAAGTTTTGCAAATAACTTTAGTCCCACATCCTTCCTTTCATCAAGGTAAGTGGAGATGCTCACTGCTAACTCCACAACGTTCAATTCCATTCATTACTCAGACAATGAAGCAACGTCCACATACAGCAAGACCTGGAAAATATTTATTCATGGGTTGATAAATGGAAAGTAACAATGGTGGCAGAAACATGCCAGACAATGACCATCTCTACTTAACCTTGATATTTGATGGTGTTACTGTCACCAAATCTTTCACCATCAGTAATCTGGGAATCACCACTGACCAGAAACTGAACTAGATCAGCCAGACTGCAGGTCAGAGCCAGAATATTTTCCAGTGATACCCCAAGTCTTTCCAATGTCTACAAGGCACAGACTAAGAACATAATGGAATATTTTGCACTTGACAAGATGAGTGGAGTTTTAGCAACACAATAATTATAACACTTTTCAGAACACAGCAGCTCCCATCCATCATCCTAAATACTTATTATCTTCATCGTCAGCATGATATGCTAGCTACAAAAGACACTGCAGGGGCAGCCTAGGTTAGTCCAGGAGCACCTCCAAATGTGCAGCTTCTTTCATAAAGAAGGACAGGAATAGTAGGTGCTTTGGAAGATGACCACCTGCAGGTAACTCTCCAAGTCACAAACTAACCTAACACAGAAACATACCACTGTTCCTTCATTGTGACTGGATATCATCAGAAAGACTCAGCCCTTCAAAATGGTCAGTCAACAGGTTCTCAAGCCTTGCCATCAACTCTTGCATACCGAAAATACTCCACTGATTTCATAAGAAATTGCTTTCAGGATGAGTTCAATATGCAGCTCTTACAACATAAGCATATTAAGAGCAAGTAATCAATGCTGAAATTCTCCATTAACTCCAAAATCAGAAGAATACATTCTAGTATAGTGATCCACATCTATTATATTCACAGCCAAGCCAGAAATGAATACAAACAATTCTATACAGCACACACAAAATGCTGGAGGAACTCAGCGGGCCAGGCAGCATCTATGGAAAAAAGTACAGTCGACGTTTCTGGCCAAGATTCTTTGGCAGGACTAGAAAAACAGAAGAGAAGATTTAAAAGGTGGGGAAGCGGCGAGAGAAACACAAGGTGATAGGTGAAACTGGGAGGGGGAGGGATAAAGTATAGAGCTGGGAAGTTGATTGGTTAAAGAGATACAGGGCCGGAGAAGGGGGAGTCTGATAGGAGAGAGCAGAAGGCCATGGAAGAAAGAAAAGGGACGAAGAGCACCAAAGGGAGGTGATGGGCAGGCAAGGAGATAAGGTGAGAGAGGGAAAAAGGGATGGGAAATGATGAAGAGGGGAGCATTACCAGAAGTTAGAGAAGTCGATGTTCATGCCATCAGGTTGGAGGCTACCCAGACGGAATATAAGGTGTTGTTCCTCCAACCTGAGTGTAGCTTCATCTTTACAGTAAAGGAGGCTATGGATAGACATATCAGAATGGGAATGGGAAGTGGAATTAAAATGGGTGGCTGCTGAGAGATCTCGGCACGACAGTAGAGGAGGCCATGGTTTGACATATTGGAATGGGAACGCTCATCGCGACAATAAAGGAACCTTATATTCCATCTGGGTAGCCTCCCACCTCCCCCAGCCTTTTAAATCTACTCTTCATTTTTCTCTCCAGTCCTGCTGAAGGGTCTCGGCCTGAAACATTGACTGTACTTTTTCCCATTAATGCTGCCTGGCCTGCTGAGTTCTTCCAGCACTTTGTGTGTGTTGCTTGGATTTCAAGCATCTGCAGATTTCTCTTGTTTGCAGACAATTCTATACTCTGAATACATATTGGTAAACATTAGAGTCATAAAAAGTACAGCACAAAAACAGGCCCTTCAGCCCATCTAGTCTGTGCAGAACCTTTTTAACTGCCATGTCCCATCGACCTGCACCAGGACCACAGTCGTTTATAAGATTATCCAAAGTTATTTCATAAAAGACTTTTTTTAAATGGGGGGGGGGGAGGAAGGAAACTTCAATTTACCCCAATCTCAGAAAATGACTGTCTGGCAATGTATTTTTCTACCCAGATTCCCCAAACAAAATCTTGTTGCATGTAATTTTAAATGTAAATATAATTTGACATTACTAAAATGAACTTGCTTCTTTGTGTAATGTACTTAAGAAACTGGTACATGGAAAAACATCTCTGTTGAGAGAAAAACAAGCTTAATATTACTGCTTTAACAAACAATAACATAAATTTGTTGGGAAACACAGATAGAGAAGCTTATTTCTGATGTGCAATATACTTGACATCAGGCTCAGGTTGCCAGTTCAAACAAAAAACATTGTCATAGTTTAGCCTGTTATTTGCTAATGTTTGCCACTTGATAATCAGCTACCATAACAACATTTTTCATTCATTAGTCAATGCACACATTGCAGACAAAAACACTTGACATTTGACTGCAAGCTACTCACTGATTCACTTTACAAGATAATTTGGCTTGACAGATACTGACACATTTTCCTACTTAAATCCAGTAACAGCATTCAGAAAAATAATTTCAGAACAACACAGAAAGAAAATTATTTGGAGTTAAAATTACCTTGAGTAAATCTAGTAATGCTGTCATTTCCTTTGCCCAGGTGGATAAGGTGTCCATGTTCAGGGCCTTCCACTACCTTGAACTTCAGAACACTATTCACACTGTCACGATCTTCAGCTTTCAGAGCTTTGCTTGTAATCATAAACCCAAGATGTCCCGTGGCAAGTCCACGCAGAGTGGGAGCACCCTTGTTAACTATAATCTGAGGTATTCCATTGTCAATTGACATTGTCCGTATTCTCATCGTCTGTGGCTTTCGAGTTTCAAAGACAGTATCTGGGAAGACGTAAAAGTCCGTGTGCGTGCCATCAGTCACGATGAAGGAAAAGCTATCTTCGGAAAATTCAGTTCCATCCTGCTTGTAACTGATGAGGTTTTCATTCAAGTCCTGCTTTGTAAAGGATCGAGCAGGTGATGTGCGGTTGAATAACAGCTGTCCATGAACAGGTAGTTGCGTCACGGTAAATCGTAGCAACTGATCAGGTGTGTCCCTGTCCTCAACAGTCAGTTCAAAGGGGGTAATTAGTTTCATTTCTCCCTCATGCACCACCAGTTCATGCAAAGTAAGCACAGGCTTTTTGTTGTCAACGTCAGTGATAGAGATCCTGAAAGTGCGAAACACAGGGTTGTAACCATCTGTAACTTCAAATTCAAAGCTGTCCATTTTCACCTCGTCATCGGATGTGTGGATGTAGTAAATTTTGTTACCAGCTAACTGAAGCTGCGTGAATGTCGTGATTGGTACTCCGGGCTTATCAGTGCATTCTAGGTGGCCACGGATGGGTGCTCGGGTAATGCTGAAAAGCAGGTGTTCATCTGGACTATTCAGGTCAGTTGTACTAAGTAAGTCTGTTGTCAGAGTTACTTTTCCACCTTCCTTCAGAGAGACTCCTTTGCTAACCACGTCTGGGAAGATCTTGTCAATTCCACCAATAGTGACGTAAAAGTAACGATCAATGAGTGGATTAATGCCATCTGTTACATCAAACTTGATCAGATCACGGATGCCTTCCTTGCCCGTATGCGTATACTGAATCAAGTTCTTGTCGACATCTTCCTGGGTGAAGTTCATCCCTCCTGTTATGTTTACAAATTTCCCAGAAGGGAGAAGATGTTGCAAGAGACCTTGATTTGGTCCATAACGTATGATGTAGACAAGTGTTTTATCATCTGAGTCCAGGTCTGTGGCTTTAAGAATTTTATTATTTATTGTTTTAGTTTCTCCAATGTCTATTTCTAGTCCATCATTTATTGTCATTCTTGGAGTCTCGTCATCGAGTGGAATGACCATTATAATTACTGTTTTTTCAACAGTGTACTTCCCATCAGTTAGTTGAATGTTAAAGCTATCTTCCTTTGTTTCAGAGTCATCATGCTCATAAACAATGCTGGAGCCTTCTCTGATCTCATTTAAAGTAAAGCTGTCAACAAGGACAGTACCTGTAGTAAGCTGATTTACAATCTGCCCGTGTTTTGGTGGTTTAATGATGGTGAAAGTTAATTCATTGGCAGGGATATCACCATCAGCGGCATTTAAAATGGGAGTGTCAATAACCAAACTCATGCCTTCCATTACAACAAACTCTCTCATGTAAATATCTGGTTTCTCATCATTTGCAGGAATTATGATAATGGGGAAAAAGTGTCTTTCGGCGAAGTTAACTCCATCAGAGCAGCGGAACGTAAACCTATCTTCCACTGGTTCCACAGTTTTGTGAATACTTTGCACATAATTAACATGTCCGAGACGTATTTCTTTAAGAGTGAAAGCAGTGATAGCAGTTCCTGCCCGAGATGTTTCAGACCCAGGAGCTGGCGAGATGTTCTCTACGTAGCCTGAGGTTGGTTGGACAATAATCGTACAGAGAATATCATCATCAGGGGTATCAACATCTTCTGCTCTTATATTTTTCAGTGTGATTGTATTTTTCTCACCTTCAACCACGGTGAACTGCTTCCCTATAATAACATTTGGAGCCTGACTGTCAACAGGAAGGATGGTCACCTGCACACGAACACCTTGTACTTTATTCCCTCCAATATTCCACTCGTCAGACATGTCAGTGAGAGTCAAATTAAAAGAATCTTCTTTTTTCTGTAATCCTATCTCACCACTTGTATGAGTATAAATCACAACCCCATTGATTATATCTTGCTGTGTAAACCTTTCCGCACGAATTCCATTAACCAAGATCTCTCCTAGTTTTGGTTGATCCTCCACAATGAAAGTCAACCTAAGATCATCAGTATCTTCATCTGTTCCTTGGATAACATTACTTGTTATCTCAGTGGCTCCACTTTCTAGTACATCTATATATGATCCAATAGTTCCAGCTGGCAACATAATAGTTGGCACTTCATCGTCAACTGGGCGAATTCTTATTTTAACATTGATTGTAACAGTATGGACTCCATCACTCACATCAATTTTCAAAGAATCCCCAGTAGATTCATCGCCATTGTGAACATACGCTATTTTCCCATTAGCTATATCATTCAGATTAAATGCTTCTCCTTCATTTATACCAACGCTAGCATACTGCAGTTGCCCATGTTTTGGAAGCTGAGAAAGTGTAAAAGTGATCTGAGGTCTGTCAGTATCGGGATCTGTGGCATCCAATTCAGCGCTTGTAATGACGTAGGTGTCCCTTTCAAACATTGTGAAACCAGTGTTGGTAATTTGCGGTGGCTTGTTGTCAACAGGCTGTAGAAAGATTGTACATGTACCCTCGGCTTTGTTTCCAGCCATGTCTTCCACTGTGAAGTCAAACTGAACAATGTGAGGAGTAATTCCGAGTTCCACGTCTGGGGGCCTGTAGGCGATTTTGTGATGGTTGACTTGGGCCTGTGTGAACTCCGTCACTAAAGTGGCGGGGCTCTCAGTCAGCACTATGTTGCCCATTTGCACGGGATTGTTTTCATCGGTGTCGGTGGGGGGCTTAGTAACCGTGTACTTCAAATCTCTGTCATCCGAGTCCAGGTCAGTATAACGCAGAAACTTCCTCCGAAAGTACGTCAAGCGGTACTCTTCGACAATCATTTGCAAAGTGGTTCCTGGATGCATCTCGGGTGGGATGTCATCAACCGGCTGAATTTTTATCATGAAAGTGTGCTCGCCCGACTGATTGGGCGGGTCGTTGTCATCCTGCACTCGGAAGAAAAACTGGTCCATAACGGTGGTGGTGCTGTGAGGACCGGTGTGTCTATAGAAGAGCCTGCCGTCCAAGATGTCCTGTTGGGACCACTCCAGGACCACCTTCTCGTAGGCGCTCTCGCCCTCAATGAACCGCCAGGAATAGGGCTCCAGCGGCCGCTCGGTCTGGCGGAGGACCAGCTCTCCCACCTGGGACAGCGGCGGCTCCAGCGTGAAGCGTATCGTCGAGTCTTCAGAGTCGATGTCGGTGGCGCTGAGCACGAAGGGCGACACGGGCATCATCTGGTGCTCGGCCAGCACCAGAACGGTGTTGGCATTGACGACGGGCGGCTCGTCGTCGGTCGGCACGATCGTGATGGGGAAGAGGAACTCGACTTGGTGTGCACCGTCGCTCATGCGGAAGATGATGTTGTCGCTGTAAGTGTCGCTGCCGTCGTGCTGGTAGGTGACGGCGCCCGCCTGCAGGTCAGCGGGCGTGAAGAACTTGCTCTGCGCCCCCAGCACGGTCAGCGAGCCGTGCCTCAGGCCGTCCACCACCGTGATCCTCACCTCGTCCAGGTTGTCCTCGTCGCTGACCTGCAGGCTGCGCGGGCTGGACAGCGGCCGCGACTGGCCCTCGAACAGCAGCTGGCCGGTGTTGCGTGTGACGACGGGCGCCAGCGTGTTCATGGGTTTCACCACCACCATGAAGGCGAAGGGCTCGGACACGGCGCCCTCGGTGTCCACCACCTCGAATTCGATCTGGAAGATCCTCTCGACGTCCGAGTCGTCGGCTGGCGGTCGGTAGGCGATCCTCAGCTCCTGCAGGTCCCTCTGACGGAAAGAGGAGATGGGCAGGTTCTGGTCGTCGGTGCTGACGATGGCCGGCTCATGGCCAGCCGGCGAGGTGATATTGAAGATGAGGTCTCCCGACTCCGACTCGGCGTCCTCGGCCGCCAGCATGTCAGGCGTGATAGCTGTCAGCACGAACTGATCCACCTCCATCATCATCATGGCCACGAAGCTGGGCTTGGGCGGCGTGTTCTCCGCTCCCTCTCGGATGCGCACCAGGATCTGGAAGTATTCCTGCTTCAGCATGTTGCCGTGGAGGTCGTGCAACTCGGCCACCATGGGGATGTAGTCGCGGTTGGGCGACCGGCTGCGGGCTGTGTGCCGATACCGGATGTCTGAGGTGACCAGCTGGTCACAGTCCAAGCTCTGGGCGGACTGGTCAGCGCGCAACAGCCGCCCGTAGCGGGGCAGGCCACCGGACCCCGGCAGCGGGGTCAGCTTACAGAGCTCCGAGGCGCGGTCGTAGTTGAACTCCAGCACCTTAGAATCGAGCGCGTTGCTGGTGCCCAGTAGCTTCTCGACGGTGAGAGGCATGTTGCGGGTGATGATCTCCAGCTGGGTGAACACCACCTCCACCTCCAGCATGAACGGGACAACCAGCGTATCGGTCTGCGTGTCGTACCTCAGCTGCAGCTTCACCCGGTCGGTAGATGGGCTCCGGGAGCCGAAGTGCGAGTACCTCACCTCGTTGCTCCCGAAGTCGCAGGGAAATTTCTTGGGAGTCAGCTGGCCCGGCCTCTGTGACAGTGGGTCGTTGTCCAGCACGGTGACGGTGCATCTGTCGCCCGGGTGCACCTGGATAACGAGGTCGTTGATGGGGTCGATGTCCACGGATCTCCCGAAAGGCACGCGGATGCCGTTATTGGCGAGAAGTATCGAATCGTCGGATGGCCCTGACCCGAAACCATAATACAGTTCGTGGCTATTGAAGTTCTCCTGCCCCATTGCGCTACCCGTGACAGTCAGAGCCAACAGCACCAGCAAACTTGTCTGGGCTGTATTCAAACGTGAAGATGCAACGTGCCTTCTCCGCTGGGAACTTGCACACACGGCCATGGGGTTAACTTTTTGAAATACTGATGTACTTTCTCTTCTCCTTTACCAGCAAGGTTCAATGAATGAAAACTTAATGAGAATTGGCTGATTTTTATTGTTGTTGCTCCCTGCCAGTTTCTCAGCTGCAGCATCAAGTTCCACTGCACCGACTTCAAGCCCAGTCTAGGGCTATAAACTGCCTGCAGCCTTTCAGCAACCTGCTGGCGGAAGCACCGCCCCGTTTCCTGCTCTGGTTGCAGATCAATCAGGTCCCTGCCCTGGAGTTTATCACTCCACTTTCCGGCGGGTGGCTGGCCAGGTGAGCTGTCAATTAGTTGACGTCACCCAGAAGGCG
Organism: Mobula birostris; assembly: GCF_030028105.1. NCBI lineage: Eukaryota > Metazoa > Chordata > Chondrichthyes > Myliobatiformes > Myliobatidae > Mobula > Mobula birostris. The sequence continues at coordinate 33,130,416 of NC_092376.1, forward strand.
GCTTCCTTCAATCTGTCTCCTGGAATAGACCCGGACAGGCGCTCCGTAAATGGCAACTCAATCTCAAGCAGAAAAGGAGCATAACTTGTACCGGGATTGGGACGAGAGGGTAAAACTGCCAAGAAGTTAGTGGTTGCAATAGGGGAAATAAAATGAACCTAAGGAAAGTAAAGTAGTTGACCTAGTGTACATATTGGTAAATAGGTTGGAAGAGAAGACAATGAGGAAGAAAATCAGCTCAGAGTTTGGGTAAGAATATACGAGACGGGGACGGGGAAACTGATACGGAAAAGATTAAAGGAGGAACAAGGAAACAAATTCCAAGATAAAACGGCAGATAAGAACAGAACAAAACATTTTCTTGAATCATTAAATACGAAGCGAGATCGCACATGTATACAAGTAACAGCTGCCGGTGTTCTATTTTAGCTCATTTTATGTCCGGCAAGCAGTTTAAGTTCTGGATTGAGCAACGCGAGACGTCGCTTTTTAACTGTGAATACTGAAGTAATATCATATTTGTCTGGTGTGTTTTTCCCCCTTTATTTTCAGTTAGTTTTACTCTAACAGTGGCATGTGATCCACACGGACATGTAAAATGCAACTTTGTCTACAGCCTGCTGTTGCTCATGACTTGATTGGAGGGTTTCTTCGTTCATACATAACTGAACTTCACAGCGGTCTTTGAAGTACCTGAAACGTACATATTTATATAAAATATATTAAATAGATTAATTGCTTTTTGTTTTACACAATGTTTTGATTGTGAAATGTTAACACACCCGTCGCCTTTTATCATTTGATACGGTTTTTACAAACTTAATGTTGAAACTACAAACGCGCCAATTCCCGATCAATTGTACATCTATGATTATCGCTGGAAACAGATGCAGTACTATCTTTCTGGTCGGGATATCACTGTACGCGGCCATCATCTGTCCTGCTGTTGGAACTAGTGCGGTGCCGCGTCCCAGGAAAACCTGGAGGGAGCTCTGAATTACACAATTGCACGGTTGACAGCATCCTGGCCCGGGGCTAGGTGACTGGAATCTCCTTCGAGGCACTTTCATTCTCAACTGCCACACAGAGAGAGAAAAAAAACAATATGAATCATTTAACCCTCATCCTTTATAACCCTGTTGTCTTTTTAACGTACAACTTCTTTTGAACTTCGGCTTGAGGGTTTTTGCTGGTAAGTTGATCCGGTGTTCCTGACCACAATAACTCTTATCCTGAAGTAGTTGAAAATGTACTTTAAATTGTAATCTTGCAGTAAATAGGAGTTACACAATTCCAAAACGTCGCGGGATCTCATACAAAGAAGTAATCGCTACCAAGGACAGGGCTTCGATTTAGCTCACGTGGCATCTCATAGTATTTATTGCGCAAAAGTAACATTTGGACCAACAGGTTGTTACTGATATTGAAGATCACACCAGCCTCCTTGCGCCTGATTTCACAGTAAAAAGTTCCCCTCCTTTCTCTCCGTAATTCAACACGCAACATCCTTTTGTGTTTTGCCTTTTTAAACCTCTTTCAAAATATTTTGGTCAGGGCTTTCTGCAATCCGTCAAACAAAAATCGCAATGTTCACGTTAGGTTATCCACAGGGACCTTCTCGAACTTGTACAAATGATCTCTCTCTCTCTCTCTCTCTCTCTCCCTCCCCCTCTCTCTCTCCCTCTCTCTCTCTCCCTCTCTCCCTCTCTCCCCCCCCTCTCTCTCCCCCTCTCTCTCTCTCTCTCTCTCTCTCCCCCTCTCTCGCTCTCCATCCACCCCATAGGATGATGATGGTTCCTTTCAGTCAGTTAGTGGGGTTTGATATGTGCGTCCTATACCCCACTCCTCAGAAAGGAACAGCGTGTGCGTGAGTGGATTTTAGGTGAATAGGGGGTTGCACAGGCCCAGACCAACCCTCTCGACATCCCCTCCCGGATCCAGTGGCATGGTGGGGTCCAAGACGGCTGGGGAAAGTTCTGTTGCAGTGAATGGCCAGACCGAGCTTCGATGCAAGGGATGCCCTTTCCGCACTTCACGGCACGTGTTTGTTAGATGGCCGTTGACCCTACGAGAGGGTTCATCTGCCCTTTGACGGGTCTTGTTTTTCATCCTGCAGGATGTCTAGCCACCCTCCTCGCCAGGCAAGCCTAGTGGGGGGAGCCGGTTTAGTCGCCGACCACCCGACCATGCGACAGGTAGTACTGCTTTACATGGCACAGTAGCACTCAGACGAGTGACCAACCTATCTCGATAGGTTGCATCTCAATCTGGTATGACAACGGCTCTGCTCTGGACCTACGGACCCTGCAGAGTGTGCGAATGCGGCCCAGTCCACCAGTCGTTTCCTCACATACCTTACTTCGAGAAGGCTAATAGTATTGCCAAGGAGGCCTGCTACCCTCGCTATTTCTCTTTCCCTTTTTAACCGCTCTGGATAGGGCATACAGAGAGGTAGTTACACCCACGGTGCAGGACACTGGCGACTGGGTGACAGTCAGAAAAGGGAAAAGGGCAGTGCAGAGTACCCCTGTGCCCGTCCCCCTCAACAACAGGTATACTGTTGGGGAGGATGACACTTTGGATACTGTTGGGGAGGATGACTCAACAGAGGAAGGGAAGCCTGTGGCGCTGAGTCTGCCTTTGTGACTCAGACGGAAGGGGAGAAGATGCGAGCTGTGGTGATTGGGGATTCATTATTTAGGGGAACTGAAAGGTTCTGAGGACGAGAACAAGATTCCTGGATGGTATGTTGCCTGGGTCTGGGACATCTCGGATCGGGTCCTCGACATTTTTAAGTGATTCTTAAGGTGAGCAGCCGGAGGTGGTAGCCCATGTCCGTACCAATGACATAGGTAGGAATAGTGACGACGCTCTGCAAAGTGAGTTCAGGGAGTTAGGTGCTAAGTTAAAGAGCCGGGGCTCCATGGCTGAGATCTCAGGTCTACCCGTACGGCGTGTTAGTGAGGCTAGAAATAGGGAAGTCGTCGCGTTTAACACGTGGCTAAGGAATTGGTGTAGGAGGGAGGGCGTCAGAGTTTTGGATCATTGGGCCCTCTTTCATTGAAGTGGGGCTTGTACAGAAGAGATTGTTTGCAGCTGAACTGGAGGGGGCAAATATCCTAGCGGGAAAGTTTTGGTAATGCTGCAGAGCGCGGGAATGGGGGGCAGTGTTAAACTAAAGTTGCAGGGGACTAGGAACCAGAAAAGATGTTGGAGACGTTGTGGAGACAGAAGTTTCTAATATCGCAGTCAGTCAGGAATCAGAAGGTTGAGCATGATGCGACTCACGTCCTGAGCTGCGTGTATTTCAATGCAAGAATTGTAGGAAAGGCAGATGAGCTCAGGGCATGGATTAACACACGGAAGTATGATTTTTTTTTAAGCAATTAGTGAGACTTGGTTGCAGGAGGGGCAGGACTAGCCGCTCAATATTCCGAGGTATCGTTGTTTACAGAGCGGGAGGGATTGAAGAGGGAGGGGTGGCGTACTAGTCAGGGAAAAGTCACGGCACTGCTCAGTCAGTACAGACTGGAGAACTCGTCTAGTAAAGATTTATAGGTGGGACCGAGGAATGGGAAAGGCACGATCACGTGAATGGGGCTATATTATGGACCACCCAACAGTCCACGGAATTAAAGGAACACATTTGTAGAGAGATGGCAGACTGTTTCAAGAATCATAAGGTTGTGATAGTGGGTGATTTTAACTTTCCACGTATCGACTGGGACTCCCATGCTTTAAAAGGACTAGATGGGATAGAATTTGTCAAATGTGTTCAGGAAAGTTTCCCTAATCAGAAGTCCCAACGAAAGAGTGTGCGATATTTGATCTGCTAATAGGGAATGAGACAGGGCAGGTGACATAAGGTTGTGTAGGGGATTCACTTTGACTCTAGTGATCCTAATGCCATTAGTTTCAAAGTAAAATGAAAAAGATAGGCCTGGTTTGCAGGTTGAGATTCTAAATTTGGGAAAGACCAATTTTGATTGTACAGTATCAGAAAGGATATGGCAAGTGTGGATTGGGACAGGCTGTTTTCAGGCAAAAGTGTACTTAGTAAGTAGGAGGCCTTCAAAGATGAAATTTTGAAAGTACTAAGCTTGTATCTGCCTGTCAGAATAAAAGGTAAAGATAACAGGCATAGGGAACCTTGGTTTTAAAGAGATTTTGAGGTCTGGTTAAGTAAAAAAAAAGAAAGTGCATAGCAGGTATAGGCAAGTAGGCACAAATGAGGTGCTAATAGAAGAGAACACTTAAGAGGAAGTTACAGTACATTTTATGTTTCTATAGCATTTTATATTTTATGATAGTATACAATCATCATATAGTTAGTATATTAACATTTTTGGAAGTTAAGAGATGAATAATGATTGAACATAATACTTGGCATTAACCAGTGAAGCTGACCAACTGCCAGAAGAGCTCTAGTTGGGATCTCCAAATGCCAACCTAATCAATACTGGTTGATTTGGATTGGGTCACACTAACAGTTGGATGACAATTTCATACAGCTTCTGTTCATGTATCAATTCTCTACAGACATGTGTGCTGACTGAAGGATGAATTTGATCTCTGGTTCTTCCATTGGATGGACTGAGCCAAGGGGTTCGGAGAGATATCCAAACTGTCAACCCCTGTCAGCACTGTGCTTCTGCCAGGCCATCAAGATGGTTTGGAGAACCGATTACCCCTGGGTACCACTGTCTCCACCTGCAAGAATTGGTGGGAACTCCAAAGGGGTGGAGAGCCTGGGCACCAAACACCCATAGCTCATTGGATACAACACAGTTTGCTATTCCTACTTCAGTGCAAAAGTTTTGCATTACTCTAAAATAATTGAAAGAATTTCATGAGATGGGTTAATGCTCATGAATACTGTGCAGTCAGTACTCTCACATACTTGTCTACTAGTGAGAAAGGATTTGTTCACAGTACTTTTCTGGAGCTCTACTTTCTTAAGAGAATTTCTGAACCACATCACATTAGTTAGCTAAACTGAATCCAGATGAAATAGAGGTATGTTAAGCTGCAGTATTGTGAAGTCTTACTGTTCAGAGGCTGCAGGTGGAATGGAGGGAGGGATTTACAAGAGAGGTGCCGATCACAGGAGGCTGTAACATCACATCAGTTCTAATCAGAATCAGGTTTATTATCACGGATATATATTGTGAAGTTTGTTGTTTATGACAGCAGTACAGTGCAATACATTAAAAAATACTGTAAGTTACAATAAGAAATATATAAAAAGGTAAATAGTGCATAAGAAGAGCAAGATAGCAAGGTGGTTCATGGACTGTTCAGAAATATGATGGTAGAGAGGAAGAAGCTGCTCCAAAAAAAGTGAGTGTGCATCTTTAGGCTCCTCTACCTCCTCCTTGTTGGTAGTAATGAGAATAAGGCATGTCCTCAATGGTAGGGAGGCGAGTGCTCATGATGGAACTGTCTGAATCTATAACCCTCTGCAGCTTTTTTTTCAACCCTGTGCATTGGAGTCTCCATACTCGGCAGTGATACAACCAGTCAGACTGCTCTTCACAGTACATCTGTGGAGATTTGCTAGAACCTTTGGTGCCATACCAAATCTCAAACTCCTAATGGAATATAGCTGTTAGTGTGCCTTCTTCATAATTGCATTAATATATTGAGCCCAAGATGGATCTTCAGAGATGTTGACACTCACAAACCTGCTGCCGTTCACCCTTTCCACTGTCAACTCCTCAATTAGCACTGGTGTGTTCTCAGCAGATGCTGAATTTCCTTAACATGTTACAACATAAAAAGGCCACAGATGATACATAATACAGTGGCAGAAATTGTGGTGGTATTTTAGAAGTAGAAGTAATTGATACAGCCTAGTCCATCATCGGATAAAGCCCAACCCACCACTGAGCACAGGAAAGCACCATCCAGGCTGTGCTCTCTTCTCGCTGCTGCCATCAGGAAGGAGGAACAGGAATCTCAAGTCCCACACCACCAGGTTCAGAAACAGTTGTTACCCCTCAACCATCAGGCTCTTGAACCAGTGTGGATAACTTCAATCACCCCAACACCGAACTGATTCCACAACCTAGGGGCTCACTTTTAAAGACTCGTGTTCTCGATACTTATTGCCTATTTATTTATTATTACTATTTTACTTTTGCACCGTTTTTAATCCTTTTCACATTGATTTTGTCCTATAGTTTGTTTCTATTGTTTTTTTCTCTCTCTATTTACTGCGAATGCCCCCAAGAAAGTGAATCACAGGGTGACATGTATGTATTTTGATAATAAATTTACTTTGAACTTTGAAAACTCCCATTCTCATATTGAAGTTTCTTGAACTCCATTCATATAACATAGAAGGGTGTAGCACGGCAACAGACCATTCAGCCCATCATAGCTGTGCCAACCATGATACTAATTTAAACTAATCCCTCCTGTCCATGTGCCTGTCTAAATGCCTTTTACATGTCACTATGGTAAATATTGCATTGCACATAAAATGTTGCCATTGTACTCTCTTCATATCAGAGGAGTAGTTCCCAGTCACAGCAAAAGTCCAAGGAATTCTTATCTCTGTTGGGTGCATGAGACAGAAGTTCACTCTCCCCATGTTCTTATTTCCTTGGCTAGTATGCGAGGTTGCCACTTTGGGGTTCTAGTTTGTCTAATTGTCGTACGTGACCAAACTCTTCACAATATATTCAGTGTATTAATTAAAGAAAAAACACAAGTAGCGTTGGTGCTGTAGTAATTTTGATGGCACAGTAAATGTGAAGAGACGGTTGTACAAACTTAATAGTATTTCCTATATATTTTTTTGAAATGAAACAAGATACACATCACCAGCAAAAGCAAATCCTCAACTAGAGAGCATGGAGAGGAAATTCTCTCTGTACATGGATAGCATAACTTGGACCCATGGTCAATCTGTACATTAAGTAACATCTATCACTAATCTGAGCTGGCCTTGTGGGTTGGAGTCAACTGCAGGAAGAGTGAGGCCATATTCTTTGGCAACTGGCCTGACTGACGCTCTGTTCCTTCACTGTCAAGTCTGACTAGGTGAAGGCACTGGGATTCTGGTTTGGAGCAGTCTGGGCATGGAGCAAGAACTGGCTGGAGTAAAGCAGAAACTGGCACTCTGGGTGGACGATTCTATCTCAATGATTGAAAGTACCTGGTAGTCAACTGTTGTTCCTGTATGTGTGTTCCTGTACACAGGGCAGCAGTGGCCCATACCTTGTAGCTACACCATGACACTCACCCAAGCCACTTTCCATTTAAGCTGGAGATCTAAGATAGAACACATCCAACAGGTTGTGGTGTACAAATCTCCAGAAGACAGGGGAAAAAGTACCCAAGATTGCCATTATCCTCCTGGCTACCATCGTGTGTGGCTATATCAAGCTGTTCATAGAGCTAAAGTATGCAAACAGCAAATATCACAACAGTTCCACCTCGCCTTGTTGCCACACAATATTCGATTCAGTTGCTGCACTACTTGTCCATCCAGAAAAGTTATCGCTGTGAAGCAGATTGATCCCAAGTCTCTCAGGAAGAGGTCAGTACAGATGGTAATGTAGACTCTGCTGCAGAAGAGCGTGATAGATCCTGTGGGACAGTCTCCCAATCAGATTGTCAACGGAATTTAGCAGACTGCCTCATCACAAAAAGTTATCTATGGGAACCAAGCCCTCACTTGGCCGGAATGGAAAAGAGCATTCCCTGTCAAATTGTACCTACAGATCAAAGTCTCACTCCCAATAATGCATGCTGCCCTCCAGGTCTTTGTGATGTGGATGAGACAATTATCGACTTCTTTGTGAAATGTGCTTCATCCAAGAATGTCTGAAAAAGAATGATTGGATCCCTTTTGAGCTTTGACCCAAGCAGCCGTATAACAGAGGACATTGTGATTTGTGGGCTATATATCAAAACAAACATCAGCTGTTATAGAACGGCCATCAATTCGGAGAAAAATGCACCTTTGTCTACTCAAAACCTGTTGATCTTCCAGTGCAAAAAGATATCTGTACTTAAATGAATGCTGCCACCTGGTACATACCAGGCTTCAGGAAAACGTACTGAGGAATGCACTGAAGCTTGGTGCAGCCATTGTGGGGAAGGACCTCAATCTGAGGCCCTGCCACTAGTGGACGGTAGATCTGTTTAATCACCTAAGTGTATAGTAGTGAAAATCTTCCCACAATGGTTCTGTGGAAAGTTCTGAAACTGAAACTTCCATAATTGAGATTGATAGATATGTGTTACGTAATGTTATCTTGATATGTAGATCAAAGACTAGCAGCTGTAGTTGAGGGATATGTGTTGCCTGAATGGTGCAACTGATTTGAATTGAATGGAATAATTCTGCGATTCTATATTATGTAATTGAAAAAAATGGAAAAAGGAGTTTAATTAAAATCTTGTGCTATTTCTTTAGATCTGGTTTTAATCAAATTAATAACAAGTCGATATGACAGATTGTTTATGTAGTGATCTGTCAAATTTTACAACTAACTTTCTAAGATTATAACATACGGTTGTGTTTATCTTGACTGATTACTGCATGACCATCATGGTAACTACAAGAACCTCGTTAAAAAAAGTTATGGAAAAACTTGCCCTGAAGTGCATGTCTAAACCAGACTATTCTTCTTCAAGCAGAGATAGTCTAAAAATGTTTTAGTAATAATTTTCCTGTTAAGTATTTAGACTGTGATATGAAGTGTGATGTTTCACTGGATTTACATGAAATGTGTTGTAAAAATGATTGCAGAGCATATAATGTAACTCTAGTTGTGTAGTACTGTTTCTCAACAGTGAATTTTCCTGAATAGTTTACTCAAATCCCAGCATAATAAATAAGACATACTTGTAAAAGTCTAGTTGGAAGTTCAGAATTTACTTTATTATAGAAACATGGATAAATTAATGGTACATCAGTGTGAATGGAAGAATATAATACTTAAGTTTATAGCACTGTAGCATAGTGGTTAGTGTAACACTATTATAGAACTGACAATCCAAGTTCAATTCCCACTGCCGTCTGTCAGGAGTTTGTACATTCTCCCCATGACCCTGTGGGTTTCTGGTTTTCCCACATTCCACAGCGTTTGGGTTAGTAGGTTAATTGGTCACAAGGTGTAATGGGTGCAGGCTTGGTGGGTCAGAAGAGCTTGCTACCATCTTGTATCTCTAATTTAGGGGCGGAGCAGCAGCATAGCGGTTAGTGCATTGCTTTACAACACCAGGAACCCGGGTTTAATTCCCACTGATACCTGTAAGGATTTCGTATGTGCTCCCCGTGACTGTGTGAGTTTCCTCCCACATTCCAAAGATGTATGGGCTAGGAGGTTAGTTGGTCTAATGGGTATAACTCGACGGTTTAAGCTTCTTGGGCCGGAAGGGGCCTGCTACCGTGCTGGATCTCTAAATTAAATTTAAATTAAATTAGGATCTAGGAGTATCCTGCAGGTTCCATATTCACTATTGTTGTGTATTTCTTCTGTGTCCAGAATTTGCACAGCAATGTGTGGCAGTAGCGGGCGGGAGGAGCCTTTCACCAGCTGGATTTCAAAGGGTCACTCTATTGTGACAACTCAGTTAACTGGAGCACTTTGTCTGAGGCACTCAAGGAACTATTAGACAGTCAGACCTGTTGTAGATTGCTGTATGTCAGCGTGGGTGAGAACAGACAGATCTGCTGTAGATTGCTGTATGTCAGCATGGGTTAAAACAGTCAGAGCTGCTGTACATTGCTGTATGTCAGTGTGGGTTAGAACAGACAGACTGGCTGTAGATTGCTATATGTGAGGGTGAGTTAAAACAGTCAGACCGGCTGTAGATTGCTGTATGTCAGCGGGGGTTAGAACAGTCAGACCTGCTGTAGATTGTTGTATGTCAGGGTGAGTTAGAACAGTCAGATCTGCTGAGATTGCTGTATGTCAGTGTGGGTTAGAACAGTCAGACCCGCTGTAGATTGTTGTAGGTCAGGGTGAGTTAGAACAGTCAGACCGGCTGTAGATTGCTGTATGTCAGGGTGGGATAGAACAGTCAGACCTATTGTAGATTGCTGTATGTCAGCGTGGGTTAGAACAGTCAGACCTGCTGTAGATTGCTGTATGTCAGCATGAGTTAGAACAGTCAGATCTGCTGAGATTGCTGTATGTCAGTGTGGGTTAGAACAGTCAGACCGGCTGTAGATTGCTGTATGTCAGGGTGGGATAGAACAGTCAGACCTATTGTAGATTGCTGTATGTCAGCGTGGGTTAGAACAGTCAGACCGGCTGTAGATTGCTGTATATCAGGGTGAGTTAGAACAATCAGACCTGCTGTAGATTGCTGTATATCAGCGTGGGTTAGAACAGTCAGATCTACTGTAGATTGCTATATGTCAGAGTGAGTTAGAACAGTCAGACCTGCTGTAGATTGCTGTATGTCAGCGTGAGTTAGAACAGTCAGATCTGCTGTAGATTGCTGTATATCAGCGTGGGTTAGAACAGTCAGGCCTGCTGTAGATTGCTGTATGTCAGGGTGAGTTAGAACAGTCAGACCTGCTGTAGATTGCTGTATGTCAGCGTGAGTTAGAACAGTCAGATCTGCTGTAGATTGCTGTATGTCAGTGTGGGTTAGAACAGTCAGACCCGCTGTAGATTGTTGTAGGTCAGGGTGAGTTAGAACAGTCAGACCCGCTGTAGATTGCTGTATGTCAGGGTGGGATAGAACAGTCAGACCTATTGTAGATTGCTGTATGTCAGCATGGGTTAGAACAGTCAGACCGGCTGTAGATTGCTGTATGTCAGCATGGGTTAGAACAGTCAGACCCACTGTAGATTGTTGTAGGTCAGGGTGAGTTAGAACAGTCAGACCGGCTGTAGATTGCTGTATGTCAGCGTGGGTTAGAACAGTCAGACCGGCTGTAGATTGCTGTATGTCAGCATGGGTTAGAACAGTCAGACCGGCTGTAGATTGCTGTATGTCAGCATGGGTTAGAACAGTCAGACCCGCTGTAGATTGTTGTAGGTCAGGGTGAGTTAGAACAGTCAGACCGGCTGTAGATTGCTGTATGTCAGCGTGGGTTAGAACAGTCAGACCGGCTGTAGATTGCTGTATGTCAGCATGGGTTAGAACAGTCAGACCTGCTGTAGATTGCTGTATGTCAGGGTGAGTTAGAACAGTCAGACCTGCTGTAGATTGCTGTATGTCAGCATGAGTTAGAACAGTCAGACCTGCTGTAGATTGCTGTATGTCAGCGTGGGTTAGAACAGTCAGATCTAGTTGACAGTGCTGCATAGCTAAGGGCCATAGACGCATGGTCAGCATGGAAACAGGCAAACCATTCTCTCAAAGGGGTTGGATGGTACCTCATTCATGGAACCAAGGCTAGATCCCAGCCCTCTCACAGGTCTGTATGAAAACAGAAAGGAAGTCTGCTGTGACGTTTCGAATGAGCCTATCCATCTTGGAACTCAGGGTCAAAATACTTACTTACTGCCCATCACGCATCAGGCGTTTATGGCACCGATGAAGATCCTCCATCTCTGTCTGTATAGAAGGATTCTTCATTGCTGTTTCTGTAACAATTTTTTTTGACCGGTCAGGGTTCTTAGCCCTGAGCTGGAACCCCGAACCTGGAGGACCATGGACCAGTCTTAGTCTGGCCTTTACCCTTTGATCTGCTTGGCGTGGGTGACCCTACCAAGAGCCAAAGCACAAGGCCCTGACTCCAGCCAGCAAAGTTCTCCGGGTCATTGAGGCAGGCAATTCTTCAAGCCCTACGACAAGGTTGTGGTCCTCTTGCAGGAGGGTCAAATCAACTTGATGAAATTCACTCACTTCTATAATAAGTAGCAATAACCACCGTCATATTAGGTTTAGCAATTTAAACTTCTTCAGTGTAGGCATCACCAGAAGAATTCTGCAGAATTCCTCGTGTTTGTGTTTTTAAATTCACTACTGCGAAGCCTCTTCCTCTTCCTCTTCTGAAGAAGTTTAAATCTTCTCTTCGACAGGAGTTCAGTGAAACTATCTCTCACTGCTCCCCATCTGTAATTCCTTTGGTGCTTCAACTTTTCGACCACATTTTGACTCAGACTCGCTATCACAGCCATATATCCTTTCTTGGAACGTGCCTCCCTTTTGCCAATCACCTGTCCAGCTCTTGGCTTCATCCCTCCCCCTCCTGTCTTCTCCTATCATTTTGGATCTCCCCCTCCCCCTCCCACTTTCAAATCTCTTACTAGCTCTTTCTTCAGTTAGTCATGATGAAGGGTCTTGGCCTGAAATGTTGACTGTACCTCTTCCTAGAGATGCTGCCTGACCTGCTGTGCTCACCAGCAACTTTGATGCGTGTTGCTTGAATTTCCAGCATCTGCAGAATTCCTCGTGCTAGTGTTAAATAGGTGGGTTGCTGTGCAGCATGTCTCCTTGGGCCCCAAAGGCCTTCCCCATGCTATATCTCTAAATGTATAAAAATATTCCCTCTCACTTCTGTGTGATTACATTGGAAAGTCTCAGCCTGAACGCCGGCAGACCGTTCAAACCTTGCCCTCACTGGACATCTATACCCTATGGCCATACAGTTGAGTTCTCTAGATAGTGATCAGTAGAAGAAATCCTAATTAAGTTTCTCCTCCTTGATGTCGAGTCTAATTATAATGTCTTTGCTGAGGTCAGCTAACTCAACACCATCTGAGATTGACCTACTGGTATTAATTGTAGCTGAGAGTTAGCTGCTCTGTTCATAAACACTGAAGAGATTTTCAAATAGCTTAAAAATCTTCAGCCTTTGAAACATTGCTTGGCATCTGTTTACTGCTGGCAGTAAGAATATCTCTGTGAAACTTTGGAGTAACCTTACACCCAAATTACAGTGCAGTGCTGGTGTTGACGCACAGTTATCACTTCATGCTGACAATTTTCCTAGACTGGCAATGTGGCGTGATCATGAGTTAGACAAGTGAAGCAGCCCCACCAGACTTTTTGAATTCATTTCCACAACGTCTGGTAGTGTGAACAGAGCTAGCAGCATTTTGAATTACAACTTAGAACATACTGCACAGGATGATTAGAGGAGCTATTGGCAGACTTTTCTGTAATTACAGGTGTAGTGTGGAAATAACCCAACTTCACTGTTCTGACTGAATGAAAGAGCCCCATTGATTAAGTCATTGTCTGTTACAAGAAATTGCGATTACCATTGCCGAGTAACACACAAAAGTTGCTGGAGGAATTCAGGAGGTCAGGCAGCATCAATGGAGAGGAATAAACAGTGGACATTTTGGGCTGAGACCCTTCATCAGGACTGGAAAGGAAATGGGAAGAAGGCAGAATAAGAATGTGGGGAGAGGGAAAGATTACAGGCTGGTAGGTGATAGGTGAAGCCAGGTGAGGGGGAAGGTAGGTGGGTGGGGGAGGGGGGATAAAGTGAGAAGCTGGGAGCTGATAGGTGGAAAGGGTAAAGTGCTGAAGAAGAAGAAGGAATTCTTTCCTAGCAGATTCATCCTCTCTTTCCCTCACCCGCTTACCTGCCCCCTCACCTGATCTCACCTATTACCTGCCAGCTTGAACTCCTGCCCCTCTCCCACACCTTCTTATTTTGGCTTCTCCCTCCTTCCCTTCCAGTCCTGATGAAGGGTGCTGATGCTGCCTGACCTCTAATCCTCCAGCATTTTGTGAGTGTTACTCTAGATTTCCAAAATCTGCAGAATCTCTTGTTTATCAATTACAGTTGCATGCTGTATTTTAAAAGTCTAAGACTGAAATAGACAGCCAGTGGCATTCATTACCTGGCTATTGATTTGCTTCCAGTTTTACATCTGATCCCCAACACTCACTTATAGTTGTGAGTCTTGTTGTTCGCAACATCGAAAGGTGAGCAAACATGTTCAACGTGGTTTCTTGCTGGAAGTATGCCGAGTAGACAGATCATGAAGTTAATCAGTATCTTATAATAATTTAATACCGTTGCTTACAGATTGGCCATCACTGATAAGGCTAATGTGATGCTCCAGTGAAAGGCTAATTGAGAGCTGACAAAACTGACCTAAACAGAATGATGAATTTAAAAAATCTTATAAAGCCACTTTGTAAACCTGATTCTGATATATAATATTCAATTAAGTATGAATATATGTGTTCAATCTTATATATTTAATGAAGTAGCATATTCCAATTTTATTCCAATGAAATCACAGAAAGATAGAAAACCTACAGCACAATACAGGCCCTTCGGCCCACAATGCTATGCCAAACACATACTTACTTTAGAAATTACCTAGGGTTACCCATAGCCCTCTATTTTTCTAAGCTCCACATACCTATCCAGGAGTCTCTTAAAAGACCCTCTCGTATCTGCCTCCACCACCATCGCCGGCAGCCCATTCCACACACTCACCACTCTAAAAAACTTTCCCCTGACATCTCCTCTGTACCTACTTCCAAGCACCTTAAAACTGTGCCGTCTCATGTTAGCCATTTCAGCCCTGGGGAAAAGCCTCTGACTATCCACATGATCAATGCCTCTCATCATCTTAAACACCTCTATTAGGTCACCTCTCATCCTTCACCGTTCCAAGGAGTAAAGGCCGAGTTCAGTCAATCTATTCTCATAAGACATGCTCCCCAATCCGGGCAAACAATCTTGTAAATCTCCTCTGCACACTTACCAATGGATTACAAATACCTGGGGATACGAATTGACAATAAACTGGACTGGTCAAAGAACACTGAGGCTGTCTACAAGAAGAGTCAGAGCCGTCTCTATTTCCTGAGGAGACTGAGGTCCTTTAACATCTGTCCGACAATGCTGAGGATGTTCTACGAGTTTGTGGTGGCCAGTGCTATCATGTTTGCTGTTGTGTGCTAGGGCAGCAGGCTGAGAGTAGCAGACACCAACAGAATCAACAAACTCATTCCTAAGGCCAGTGATATTGTGGGGATGGAACTGGACTCTCTGACGGTGGTATCTGAAAAGAGGATGCTGTCCAAGTTGCATACCATCTTGGACAATGTCTCCCATCCACTACATAATGTCCTGGGTGGGCACAGGAGTGCATTCAGCCAGAGACTCATTCCACCGAGATGCAGCACAGAGTGTCATAGGAAGTCATTCCTGCCTATGGCCATCAAACTTTACAACTCCTCCCTTGGAGGGTCAGACATTCTGAGCCAATAGGCTGGTCCTGGACTTATTTCCTGGCATAATTCGCATATTACTATTTAATTATTATTGTTTTATATTGCTATATTTATACTCTATTCTTGGTTGGTGCAACTGTAACGAAAACTAATTTCCCATCAATAAAGTATGACTATGACTATGACTATGACTATGACTTTTTATAGTTCCCATATCCTTCCTGTAGTGAGGTGACCAGAACTGAGCACAGTACTCCAAGTGGGGTCTGACCAGGGTCCTATATAGCTGGAACTTTACCTCTCGGCTCTTAAACTCAATCCCATGATTGATGAAGGCCAATGTACCGTATGCCTTGTTAACCACAGAGTCAACTTGCGCAGCAGCTTTGAGTGTCCTATGGACTCAGACCCCAAGATCCCTCTGATCCTTCACAATGCCAAGAGTCCAACCATTAATACTACGTTTGTATATTCTGCTATCATATTTGACCTCTTTAAAATCATGTTTTAATTTTAGGTATTTGCTGGAGGATCAAATTGATATTTTTGCGTTTCTTAACATAATAGTAACTGCATTGGAAGATGAATGAATGGGACAGGGCAAAGTTCAAGCAGCTTGTTTAGTTGAGTACTGACATTATTAGACTGAGGGGAAGGACTGGATTCAAAATTACACAGTGATCACTGCCAAAATGTCTGTGTCATGCAAATCTCCAAGGATTAGACACCCAGGCAATTTACTTAGTTCTCTTTTCTAGACAAAGACACAACAACATTTGATGTATATAATTCAGTCACATTTCTTTTGTCAGTAACGTTAAATTCAATGACGAAGTGGAATATTGTTAATGGAATAAGTCTTGTATATTCTTGGCACTGTGATAGAGAATTGTACCAGTATCCAACTTATAATATAGCCTTCCTGTGCAGTGACCATGCCTGACAGAAAGAAATTCAAGTTTCAAATAAATCATGTACAGTATGACATCTGATTGAACTTCATGTAACCAGCAAACATTGATTTACTGACTCAACATTAGAATTTTGTAAATTTCATGTCTAATCTCCTAATTAATGAAATTCAAAAAATAACCATATGGATTTTATTTATATTTGAAGAAATATGATTTGATCCCTCAACAGGCAATTGCTCCATGCAGTCAGCCACCAGGGAGTTCTGGGTGCTGTAGCGCATCTGTAGATGTGATCTTCCCACTATTCAGGACATTTACAAAGACAGGCATGTAAAAAGGGCCCGCAGGATCACTGGGGACCTGAGTAACCCTAACCACAAACTGTTCCAGCTGCTACCATCCGGGAAACGGTACCGCAGCATAAAAGCCAGGACCAACAGGCTCCGGGACAACTTCTTCCACCAGGCCATCAGACTGCTTAATTCATACTGACACAAGCGTATTTCTATGTTATATTGACTGTCCTATTGTACATACTATTTATTATAAATTACTAAAAATTACAATTGCACATTTAGACAGAGATGTAACATGAAGATTTTTACTCCTCCTGTATATGAAGGAAGTAAGTAATAAAGTCAATTCAATTCAATTCATAAGGACAACACATTGTCTGCCTTTTTACGCTGAATTGGACAGAATGATGCAGGGAGCAGTAAGATGGGTGAGAGTTGGCAGAGGGAGCGAGGGTCCGGAAGCTGTTGTTGGAAGGCTCTAGAGGGCTTTGAATTCAGCAACAGTCAGCTATTTTATTGTGGGTGCAAGAGGAACCAGTCCATTTGACCTTGATGCACTTCAAGGGAAGGAAATTTTGCTGGACTTTTTTTAGAGTAGTCTTTGACGATCCTGCTTGGGAATTTTGAGGATCTCTTAATATATCGGGGTCAATACAGTATGGATTCAGTTTCCTTTGTGACATGCTCTACTGTTCTACTGTTACATGAACTATCAGAGGACGAGTGAGTAACTTATCCCTGTGACCTTCCACTCTACAACATTTTAGCAGTGGCATCAACGCATTTAAAATAAACTGGTTAAAGCTCAGGTTGAAATATGGAGCAAGGGCAAAAAAAAACCCCTCCCTGCTGATATTGACAATAGTGATTTCTAAACAAACTTTTCAATTTGAACAGAAGACAATGTTTGAAACCTAGTTCCTTTGCTTGCAGAACTGTCATTTCATGAAATGAATATTTGAAGTTTGATATGCAATCTGAGCATTACTTAATCTCAGCCTTATCATAGATACATGAGTAATGTGCTTAATTGATAGTCTATTTAGTATTGTTTGTAATATATGATACTTGACTGTGCAAGTCTAGGAATTGTTGATGCTTAATATGATATTTTTGTAGTTAATATTACTTTATGAAGTCATTATATTGAGCATCATCTATGAAGGTTTTTCTACTATATACAGTATTAAATAGTGCTATTTACTGAGGATTATCATAGTATTTATCATAGTTTTTCTGAACAGTAATATTTAGACTACATACCAATCTTTTTAGTATTTTTTTCTTCATTAGCTGGGAAAAAATAATGGCAATCTTATATAGTTAAGTGTTTCTTTTCCACAATTTCTTGATGAACCTGTTTCACAGCCAAAACATTCCTTCTGATTTGGAATTGTGAATATTTAATGAGTAAACAGGGCTGTCAAAATCTCATAGACAGCAATAACTAGTGACTAGAACTTTGGTGGTGCTCTTTGAAGGATTGAGTTAGACAGATCATAAGTAATACTTGCTGATTTTCTTTGAATAAACTATCAGGGGATCATTTACGTTCACTTACTGTCTTATTTTCATGTACTGGCACTTCGAGCAATTCAGTACTTCCTCAATATGCCTCTGTAGTATTAGTCTGAGTTGCTTACTCATCAGTTTAGCTTGAATTATTTACAGAGGACTGAAATAAAACTTTTGACTTGAATGCAAGAATGCTGCCTCTGAGCAGAGTCAAAATTTTAACAAAACTATATAAAGATGTAAAAAAGATGTAACCCTCATCCATCCAGTTGTTTAGGGATTAACGACAGATAAGGAATCCCTGTTGTGTTACACAACTAAGGAATCGGCAAAACTTCACTGACAGTGGGAGATTTTGCAGTGAGCACAAAGCCCTTATCAAAGCACTAAACAATATATTGAGTATACTTACATCTGATCCTTCTCACAATTCATGCATGCTTAGAGATTAATTTAATTGAAGTATAGTCATAACAAGGTTTGTATGTTTTGCCAACCTAAGCACCAGCAGCCCCTGTAGAGCTTAGGACCATGACAAGTACCCAGATATTTTTGAGCTTGGAAATTTTTGATATAAGTTTGTACAAGTACAATGAAACTCCATTAATCTGGCATATGGAGTACTTTGCTGGTGCCAGACAAGCAGATTTTCCAGATTATTTTATGTAGTTCTATTAATAATCCAACACATTTTTAATTCCTCAGTCCTGATGAAGGGCTTTGGCCTGAAACGTCGACTGTTTATTCCCCTCCATTGGTGCTGCCTCACTTGCTGTTCTCCTCCAGAATTCCAGCACCTGCAGAATTTTTTTGTGTTAACAATTTTAATTCAGCTTTTTCCTGATGTTACGCTGTAGACTGTAGAGCTGCACTATGCACACCAACACTCATAACCTTCTACAGCTGCGCAGTTGAGAGCATCTTAACCTGAGACGCTGCGTCACTGTGTGTGACAGCAATGGCAGTGCAGCGGAGAGGAGGGCTCTACAACTGCCCAATGCATCAGCCTATCCACTATCAGGAAATATATACAGAAAAGTGCCAGAAAAAGGCTGGTAATATCGTGAAGGATCCCACCCTCCCTGTTTGTAGAATGCTTGTTCCACTCCTGTTCGAAGAGGCTATACAGCATTGATGCCAGGACTACTGGACTCAAAAACAATTACTTACCCTAAGCCAATCAGCCTGAGCAACACCATTAACCAATCCACCACCCCAGGGTTCATAAACCCCACTGCTACCTAGAAGAGCCGCTCTTGCCGAGAGTCACTTTGCCACCTGATCAATTCCTGTCAGAGTCATCTTATGGTCTGGTACTCCTGCACCTAGCATCACTTTACGCGCATACAATTAGTCTATGTATGTAAGCTAACATTATGTGCGTATATGCAGCAACACTCATCAGTTAGTTGTATACTGTCTTTTATAGGATTGCTTTTATATTCCTAATTATTGTGTATTATATGCTTATTGTGTGTTTTATGCTCCATCGAATCTGAAGTAAAATTCATTTTGGTCTCCTTTACACACATGTACTGAAGAATGAGAATAAATAATCTTGAAACTTGAGTCTTTAATCTAGAATTATAAATTTTCCACTCAATCCTGGTAAATTAACCTGGAGCACAGGGAAACAAGGCAGCCAATCAATTTAATGGAAGTGAGGGAAACAGGACCAGGTAAGGACAGCAGTCAACAGAACTGTCACGGTATGTTCTCGGAGGACTGAACCCAGGTATGGAGGAACATCAGGATCCTCAGGAAGAGATGGAAACAAGAGGTTAAACGTTGGAATCAGAAACTCGGAGGAGCGACTGAGAGATACCACGAGGTAATTCATTCTTGGTGGTAATTGATCCCAATATGGCACTGAATAAAAGTCCTCCTTAAGTAATCATAGACGGTAGGAAACATGAGCAGCCACAATTAACTTAACAAGATTAACCGAAAACACAAGGGCTTAACAACTCTAGTTAAGATATTGATTAGTAAATACAGGTGCTCAAAAACCCTAGCAACTCGATGCTGTATGGCAAATCACAAGGAACCATGACACGAACAAAATAAGTCTAAAGGGAGTGGGAGAACTGGAGTCCTGGTGAGTGGATGGGGAGTGAGTCATCCAGGGCCCCAGCAGGTAGATGAGCAGCAGGGGAGCTAGGCAATGGTGAGTGGACAGGGAATGCAGGAACCAGGGCTTCAGGGAGTAGAAAGGAATGTGGGAACTGGGAGTCCAGTGTGCAGATTGGGAGACAATTTACTGAACAATGGCTGACACAAATCTGAGATATGAAATGTGTTCTGGCTCTCAGGTCAGAAAGATCAGGAACCACCTCCAGACTCACTGTAAATGCATGACAGAGTGTATGGTCAGCTGCAGTAATCGTCAATGCTTTCTGCATTTCTAATTTTTGTTCACAGGCATGGAAGATGAAAC
The DNA here is from genome assembly GCF_030028105.1 of Mobula birostris. Classification (NCBI taxonomy): domain Eukaryota; kingdom Metazoa; phylum Chordata; class Chondrichthyes; order Myliobatiformes; family Myliobatidae; genus Mobula; species Mobula birostris. The sequence continues at coordinate 33,150,704 of NC_092376.1, forward strand.
AGAGCTGATATACACTCTTTTCTCTACAAATCACTGGCAATCTATCAGTCTAATCTTCAACACAGGAGCTTTTTCAGATGCTGGAAATCAGGAGCAAGGCACACTAAAATTCTGTGGAATGCTCTGCCTCATAAGGTAGTGGAGGCCAATTCTCTGGATTCTTTCAAAAAAGAGTTAGATAGAGCTCTTGAAGATAGCGGACTGAAAGGATATGGGGAGAAGGCAGGAACAGGGTACTGATTGTGGATGATCAGCCATGATCACAGTGAATGGTGGTGCTGGCTCGAAGGGCTGAATGGCCTGCTCCTGCATCTATTGTCTATTGTCTATTGTCTAAAACAGGGGTCCCAAACGTTTTTGCACTGCGGACCGGTTTAATATTGACAATATTCTTGCGGACCGGCCGACCGGTGGGGTGGGGGGGGGGGAGTAGGGTTGCCAATGGACAAGAGTAGCAGTCAAATACATTGTGTTTACCCCGAGAAAGATTACAATAACCATGAAGCTTTGCGCGGACACCTGTGTGCGCATGCGTGTACGTGCCGATTTTTTTCTACAAATCGTTTTTGGCGATTCTGTTCAGGGAGGGGGTGTTAATCACGACCGGAATATAGGTGATAAGTAGCTAATACACTCAATTTCGTTTCTAAAAGGGTTTATCTAACGAATTTAATATTAAACACACAGTGCATATTTTCCTTGCATGAATATAGCGATAAGTCAATTATCAGGGGAGGACAGGGTAGCTTGAAGTAAGTGTTGAACGAACTTCCAGTAGAAGTGGTAGAGGCAGTTTCGATATTATCATTTAAAGAAAAATTGGATAAGTATATGGACAGGAAAGGAATGGAGGGTTATGGGCTGAGTGCAGGTCGGTGGGACTAGGTGAGAATAGTGTTCGGCACGGACTAGAAGGGCCGAGATGGCCTGTTTCTGTGCTGTAATTGTTATACGGTTATATAAGTCAATAGCATCATAACGTTTTAAGTAACATTTGGATATTAAACACACAGCACATATTTTCCCCATATGAACATATAAAATCATTGCAACACACCAATATCGCTGAATCAGTGGGAGCCCTGGGCTTGTTTTCCTGCAACAAGACAGTCCTATCGAGGGGCGATGGGAGACAGCGATACTCGAAGTGGGTTCCTTATGTCCAGTCCATTCCGCAATTTAGTTTTCGTTGCATTCATTGCAGAGATATGTTGGAAATGGAAGCAATGTTTTCAGTGCTTTCGTGGATATCTCAGGATATTTAACCTTGACTTTGATCCAGAATGCCGGCAGAGATGTTATGTCAAACATACTTTTCAGCCCGCCGTCATTTGCAAGCTCGAGGAGTTGATCTCCTTCCTGCACTGACATGGATGACGTGTGGCTAATGACCTTGCATGCATAATGGCTCAACAGTGGGCGTGACAGGGAGTGAGGAAAGGTGCAGCTGACTCCTGTCGCCAAATCATATTGTTTCCTCGCGGCCCGGTAGCACATGCTTTACGGCTCGGTGGTTGGGGACCACTGGTCTAAAATGCTGGAGAAACTCAACAGGTCAGGGAGCATCCATGGAGGGGGATAAACAGTCAACATTTCAGGCCGAGACCCCTCATCAGTAAAATCTGATCCATTATTAAAATTAGGTTAATCCCAGAAATTAATATGATTTGTCTACTTGATAACAAGTTGGTATAATTTTTAAAATTACAGACTGTGCATCCTATGATGACTTGAACTAGGTGGAAGTAGGAGATCATGGACTGTTACTGTGATTTTACAGATTCTGGGAAAGTAAATTTGGACACATTATAATCAGTGCTCAATTACCAGAGGATACAGTTGAGAATGTGAACATAAGAAGTGAAGTCAATAGAAAAAGATTTTTATTGTATATTATCAGCAGGGGTATCATGAAATTTGAATAAACAGAGACAATTAGATACACTCACTCAGTGGCCACTTTACTAGGTACAGCTGTATACCTGCTCATTAATGCAAATACTAATCTGCCAATCATGTGGTAGCAACTCAATGTATAAAAGCATGCAGATGTGGTCAAGAGATTCAGCTGTTTTTCAGACCATACATCAGAAAAGGGAAGAAATGTGATCTACATGACTTTGACTGTGGAATGATTGTTGTTGCCAGATGGGGTGCTTTGAATATCTCAGAAACTGCTAATCTCTTGGGATTTTCACACACATCAGTCTCTAGAGTTTACAGAGAATGGTGTGAGAAAGGTAATCCAGTGAGTAGCAGTTCTGCTGGTGAAAGCAGCTTGTTAATGAGAGAGTTCAGAGGAGAATGGCCAAACTGGTTCAAGCTGACAGGAAGGCAGTAGTAACTCGAATAACCATGTGTTACAACAGTTGTATGTACAAGAGCATCTCTGAATGCAAAACACATTAATCCTTGAAGTGCAGATCATTTTATCAACTCCTATAACTAAAGTGGCCACTGAGTGTATATTTCCAGTAGTGATGCTTCAAGGGTGTGAAACAATGATGACTTGATAAAGTTGATCTATCAAAAAATGACAGTTTCACTGAACTTAATGTCTTTTCACATCTATGTTAATATGTAGAGTTCATCCAGGTTCTCTTGACCTAGGCCACCTTCACTTTTCAAAGCGAAGTTTTACAGGGACTACTCCCAATCTAGATACAATAATTAAAAATAGGCCATTTGGACATATTCATAGTTTGCTACCTCTGAGTCTAAGAGAGTTAATCCTACTTAAAACACAATAATAAATCAAAATTTTCAAGACCTACATTATGATGTTCCATTACTTTCTGCAGACAGCTGACTTTGATCTATTGTGTCTTTCTTCTAACATGGTCTATTTGACAATCAAACACTGAAAGGAGTGAAGAGAGTTTATGCTTCTGAAGTCACAGTTATTCATAAATTTATTGTTTTTCAATAATCCTTAGACTAAGGATAAAGTCTAAGTAAAGTAAGTGATAATAAATTGGCAACTCATTTTAGATCTGAAACATATAAAATCTTGAGGAATCTCTATGCAGAGTGGATGTGGAGATGTTTCCTCTTCTGTGAGAATCTTCAGCTAGAGGTCACTATTTTAAGATAATGGTCATCCATTTAAGATGGGAATGACATTTTTTGAAAATCGCTTTCTCAGTGAAACCAAAGCGCTTGAATATATTTAAGGCAGAGGGAAATAGATAAACAAAAGGTTGAAAGATTACCACAGGCAGACAGGAATATGGTGTTGAGATTACCATCATTTCTAACATTAAATTGTAGAGAAGCCTTGAGGAGCCGAGTGACCTACGCCTGGTCCGAATTTATACGTTTATTTTGGTACAAAAAGATAACAAGACTCTGCATAAAACGGACTTCCAATTCACCTTTGGCCATTTTGCACTTTGGTCCAAAATGAATTTTACCTCCAAAATCTTACAAATGGTTAATGAAAGAAGATATAAATAATAACATAGCAAAATAATGATGAAGAACTGAAGTCCATGTACATAGTTCTCTGAAAGTAGTGAAATAAAGTTGTAAAGAATAGGTATTACATGCTTGTCTTCCTTGGGTAGGGCACTGATGACAAGAGTTGGGACATCACGGACAAGCTGTGCATGATGTCCCAACTGTTCTTGTGGCTGCATTTGGAATATTATGTTCAGTTTTGGTCACCCTGCCACACAAAAGATGCAATTAAATTGGGAAGAGTGCTGAGGAGATTTACAAGGTGTTGCTGGGACTTGAGGGGGACTGAGTTATGGAGAGAGGTTGAACAAGCTGGGCTCTATTCATTGGAGTGCAGGAGAATGAGAGATGATGGAATTAATGGCTTCGTGGCCAAGTTTGTGGATGATACTAAGTTAGGAGCAGGGGCAGATAATGATGGGGAAGGATGGAGTCTGCAGAAGTACTTGAACAGACTGGGAGACTGAGCAAAGTGGCAGATGGAATACAGTACAGGGAAGTGTATGATCATGCACCTTGGTAGAAGGAATGAAGGCACAGACTATTTTCTAAACAGGAAAGTCATTTTCTAAACTAAATCAGAGGTACAAAGAGACTTGTGCAGGGTTCCCTAAAGATTATCTTGTAGGCTGAGTCAGTGGTAAGGAGGGGAAATGCAATTTTAGCATTCATTTCAAGAAAACTAGAAAATAAAAGCAAGGCTGTAACGCTGAGGGATTATAAAGTGTTAGTTAGACCACATTTGGATTATTGTGACCAGGGTCCTGAGTTTATGGGAATGATCCCGTGGATGAAAGGATTAACAAGTGAGCAATGTTTAATGCTTAGGCTGTACTTACTGGATTTTAGAAGAATGAATGAGATCACATTGAATATTGAAACACCTAGATAAACTGGATGCTAGGAGGAAATTTCCAATAGTGGAGAGACTAGGACCAGAGTACACAGCCTCAGAATAGAAGGATGTCCTTTTAGAATAGAGATGTTGAGGAATTTCTTTAGCTAGAATGTGGTGAATCTCTGAAATTCATTGCCACAGACAGCTGTGGCGACCAAGTCATGGGTTTATTTAAAGCAGAGGATGATGGGTTCTTGATTAGTAAGTGTGTCAAAGGTTATGGGGAGAAGGCAGGAAAATGGGGTTGAGAGGGAAAATAGATCAGCCATGTTCGGATGGTAGAGCAAACTCAATGAACCAAATGGTCTATTTCTGCTCCTATGCCTCAGGGTCTACAGCCTTCTAATAGAGGTGTACATGTATCAAATCATGTGGGGGATAGATTGGCTGGATGCACATAGACTTTATCCCAGGGTTGGGGAATCAAGAACTAGACAACCTAGGTTTAGAGGGAGAGGGAGGAGACTTATTAAGAATCTGGGGGCAGCTTTTTCACCCAGAGGGTAGCCTGTTTCTGGAATGAGCTGCCAGAAGAAGTGGTTGAAGCAGGTACATTATAACAACATTTAAAGCCGCTTGGACAGGCTCAAGGCTAGGAAAAAATTAGAGGGATATGGGCCAAACATGGCCATGTGGGGCTAGCACAAATGGCAAACTTGGTTAGCATGGACCTACATGACTGCACCCTAACCCTAATGCTGTATGCCTCTAAGACCCTGTTAGCCTTTGAGCCACAAAGGAAAGATTCAGGAACTAGCACCTATACTGAGAAAATGTCAAGAAGATGATTCCTAGTTTCATGGGTCTGAGATCAGGAAAACTTAGACTCCTTTGGAAAAACTGAAGCCTTAAATGATACTATAACTAGTTGTATGATGGCTAAGGGAATGTAAACGTGTCTGAAGTATTACTGTAAATAAAATAGCATGAGAAGGAAAAGCAATATAAGCAAAAATTAATATTCGGTACAGTTAAGAGTTAGAAATCCTACAATCAAAGAATAATGGAATATACTCTTGGGAAGAATAACAGAGCTAAAAAGAAACATAAATGTGCCATAACAACAACCACTGACTCAATGTCCAGCAAGATCAAGGAGCTGATTATTGACTTCGGGTGAAGAAAACCAGATGTGCATGAGCCAGTCCTCATCAGAGGATCAGAAGTGCAAGAGGTCAGCAATTTTAAGTTATTATTATTACTTTAGAGGACCTGTTCTGGACCCAGCACGTAAGTGGAATTAGGAATAAAACACAGCAGCACCTCTACTTCTTTAGGAGTTTGCAAAGATTCGGAATCACATCTAAAAACTTTGACAAACTTCTATAGATGTGTAGTGGAGAGTATATTGACTGGCTGCATCACAGCCTGGTATAGAAACACCAATGACCTTGACTGGAAAATGCTAAAAAAAAGGAGTGGATACAGCCCAGTCCATCACAGGTAAAGCCCTCATAACCATTAAGCACATCTACATGAAACACTGTCGCAGGAAAGCAGTATCCATCGTCAGGCACCCCATCACCCAGAACATAGGTTCTCTTCTCATTGATGTCATTGGAAAGAAGGTACAGGAGCCTCAGGACTCATATCACCAGGTTCAGGAACAGTTACTACCATTCAGTCATCAGGCTCTTGAACCAAAGAGGATAACTTCATTTAACATCACTTGCCCAATCATTGAAATGTTCCCACAATCAATAGACTCACTTTCAAGGACTCTTCATCTCATATTCTCGATATTTATTGCTTATTTATTTATTTTAAGTATTTCTTTCTTTTTGTATTTGCACAGTTTGTTTTCTTCTGCACTCTGGTTGAACGCCCAAGTTGGGCAGTCTTTCATTGACTCTGTTATGGTTATTATTCAATGGATTTATTGAGTATGCCCACAAGAAAATGAACTTCAGGGTTGTATATGGTAATAGATATGTACTTTGATAATAAATTTATTTTGAACTTTGGATTATTTAAAGATTAATTGAATGGTGAAATAGAAGGCTTTAGGATCCTTATGGATGACCAAAATAACTGCTCTCTCCCATACTCTGTTAGGTTATAAAAGTTCTGCCAATAGTACCATGGTGTGACAAAATGCAGCCTTGACCTTGATTCTTTCAATTTCATCTCTGGTTAGGCTTTGGTAAGTCAATTCTATTGGCTGGCCTCATAATATATACATCAAGATTATTTACCAGATGGAAAAGACTTAAGTGATGTGTATTTGCTAATGACTTTGAAACCAGGTACTATTCTGCACTTTAGAAAAACCATAATAAAGGTTATCCCGGATCACTAAACAAATATCTACATGAAACACTGTTGTATAAAAGCAGCATCCATCATCAAAGATCTTCACCACATAGGCCATGTTCTTTTGTCACTGCTGCCATCAGGTAGAAGGTACAAGTGCCTTGGGATTCACACCACCAGATACAAGAACAGTTACCACCCCTAAACCATCAGGCTCTTGAACAAAATCGGGTAATTACACTCATCTATTGTGATGTTCCCACGATCAATTATCTCACTTTAAGGACTCTTTGTCTTGTTATTTCATGCTCTCATTATTTATAGATATTTATTTAATTTTGCAATTGCATTTGCACAGTTATTTGTCTTCTATGCTCTTGCTCTTCCATTGATCCTGTTTACAGTTACTGTTCTATAGATTTGCTGACTCTGCCCACTGGAAAAAGAATCTCAGGGTTGTATGCAGTGACATGTATGTGTTCTGACTACTCTGACAATAAATTTTATTTTGAATTTTGAACTTTGAAATAACTTGGTAATATGTAAATGATCCTTTGCATCATTTTAGTTCAAGAGTGCTGTATTTGAAATTAGGACAGTATATTCAGTATTATACATTTAACTTTGCAAATCACAAACTAGATCAACAAAGCTCTTAAAGTATTGTTTTCAATTTATAAACCACATTCTTTGCTAACTTCTAAATTTAAAGTGAAAGGTAATGTTGGCTGAAAAAAAGAAAATCTCTTAATGAATAGCTAATTAATGATTTATGGGTTTTCGCCAAAACATTTATAGCTTCAAGCCAGGATTGTGACTTGAGATATCAGCCTTTGCATGAAGCACAAGCTTCAGTTCATTAGAAACAGTTGTCTGCAGAAGTGAAAATATTGCTGCCCATTTGTGATTAAGTATGTGGCTGAATTTAACAAAAAAAACACATTGAGGTGTAACTGATTCATTGACCACCAGCAATACTTTTAAAAATGTGTGTTTGTACTTGTGCCAGCATTTTTTAATTAGGTTTGACAACTTTACTGGATCATTTCCAGGAGAGAAAATTTGACAGAATTTTTCACAAACTAGCATGCAAAATTACTGAGGCTTTGGACATATGTCATAACTACCATATCTCCATAATTATACCAGCTTGGATTCAGATGCACAAAGGAGACTCTGTATACTTAGGTAAAATGATAACACTGTTTTTAAACACTTTTAAATATACGCATTCCAGTTTGATCCCATACAAATTGTACAGTTTAATAAATGCTTTAATTTCAGTCAGTGAATCCATATCTTTAGTTTGCCTAAAGGGTTCTTTCAATTGAGGATGTTTCATGGGTTTGATCTATGTTTTGCACTAAGTTTAACTAGCTTGTACTTTTTTGTAATTATAGTGCAACACTAAGTGTTCGCTGTCATTAGGCCACAAAAATAATGAAAAATGTTGTACTTCCGCACATGCATAGTTTAATATGGAAATCTTAAAATCTTAAATGGAAGGTGCAATAGTTCGATCTAATACCAGTGTATTATGCCTAAACAATGGAGACTACAATGGGATGAGGGAAGATTTGGCTAGTGTACATTGAGAACACAGGCTATATGGTGGGACGTTGAGGAACAGTGGATGACTTTCAAAGAGATTTCTCACAGTGCTCAACAAAAGTATATTCCAGTTAAAAACAAGGACAGTAAGGTGGGGACAGCCAGCCTTGGATAACTAAGGAAATAAAAGAAGGCATCAAACTACAAGCTCGTGTGTACAAAGTAGCCAAGAGTAGTGGGAAGCTAGAAGACTGGGAAAACTTTAAACAGCAACAAAGTACCACTAAGTGAGCAATAAATAAAGGGAAACTAGATTATTAAAATAAACTAGTACAAAATATGAAAACAGATAGTTAAAGTTCTTATAATTATATAAAGAGGAAAAGGGTGGCTAAAGTGAATGCAGGTCCCTTGGAGGACGAGAAGGGGAAAATGATGTTGGGTAATGAGGAAATGACCGAGGCTTTGAATGATTATTTTGGGTTGGTCTTCATGGTGGAGGACACGTCAAACAGGCTAAAGAGAGATGTTATGGATGCGATGGGAGGTGAGGACCTTGATACAATAGCTATCAATAAAGAGGTAGTGCTGAGCAAACTTGTGGGCCTGAACATAGACAAGTCCTCTGGTCCTGATGGAATGCATCCCAGGGTACTGAAATAAATGGCAGTAGAGGCTTTGGTAATAATTTACTAAAATTCTTTGGACTTTAGCAAGTCTCGGTTCATTACAAGACAGTGAATGTCAGACCACTGTTCAAAAAAGGATGTAGGCAAAAGGCAGGTAACTATAGGCCAGTTAGTTTACCATCTGTAGTTGGGAAAATGCTTGAAGCTATCACTAAAGAAGAAATAATGAGGCATCTGGAAAGAAATGGATCCATCAGGCAGATGCAGCATGGATTCAGCAAAGGCAGGTCCTGCTTGACAAACTTACTGCAGTTTTTCGAGGATATAATGAGTGCAGTGGATAGAGGGGAACAGATGGACATTATTTACTTGAATTTCCAGAAGGCGTTCGATAAGGTGCCACATAAAAGACTTATCCATAAGATGAGGATGCTTAGAGTTGGGGATGATGTATTAGCATGGATAGATGATTGGTTAACCAATGGAAAGCAGAGAGTTTGGATACATGGGTGTTGCTCTGGTTGGCAATCAGTGGTGAGCGGTGTGCCACAATGGTTCATGATATATATTAACGATCTGGAATAGTGGACCGAGTGTAGTGTATCTAAGTTTGCTGATGACAATAAATTGAGTGGGAAAACAAATTGTGCAGAAGATACGGAGAGTCTGCAGAGAGGTACAGATAGGTTAAGTGAATGGGTAAGGGTCTGGCAGATGGAGTACAATGTTGGTAAATGCAAGGTCATCCATTTTGGAAGGAAAAATGGAAGATCAGATTATTACTTAAATGGTAAAAAACTGCAGCCTGCTGCTGTGCAGAGGGACTTGGGAGTGCTTGTGCATGAATCACAAAAGGTTGGTTTATAGGTGCAGCAGGCTGTCAAGAAGGCAAATGAAATATTGGCCTTCATTGATAGAGGGATTGAATTTAAGAGCAGAGAGATTATGCTGCAACTGTACAGAGTACTGGTGAGGCTGTACCTGGAGTACTGTGTGCATTTCTGGTCTCCTTACTTGAGGAAGGAAGGCTTTGGAGGTGGTGCAAGGGAGGTTCACCAGGTTGATTCAAGAGATGAGAGGGTTAGACTATGAGGAGAGATTGAGCTGCCTGAGCCTGTACTCGCTGGAATTAAGAAGAATGAGGAGCGATTTTATAGAAACATATAAAATTATGAAAGGGATAGATAAGTTAGAGGCAGGAAAATTGTTTCCATTGATAGGTGAAACTAGAACTAGGGGATATGGCCTCAAGATTCGGGGGAGTAGATTTAGGACAGAGATGAGGAAGAACTGTTTTTCCCAGGGAGTGGTGAATCTGTGGAATTCTCTGCTCAATGAAGCAGTGGAGGCTACCTCAGTAAATATACTTAAGATGAGATTGGATAGAGTTTTGCATAGTAGGGGAATTAAGGGTTATAGGGAAAAGGCAGGTAGGTGAAGATGAGTCCATGGCCAGATCAGCCATGAACTTATTGAATGGCAGAGCAGGCTCAGCAGACCAGACGGCCTACTCCTTCTCCTATTTCTTATGTTGTTATGTTCTAAAATTTTATGTCCTGTTTCAAAAGTTGTCCTTATTTAATGGCATATAAGCCGTGATTTCTCTCTCTGCTTCTAAACCCAGATGCCTAGATAGAGTGGACATGGAGGGGATGTTTCCATTACTGGAAGAGTCTATGTCCGGGGGCACAACCTCAGAATATAAGGATGTCCCCTTAGAACAGAGATGAGAAGGCATTTCTTCAATTAGAGGGTGAAGGATTTTTGGAATTCATTGCTACACCTGACTACAGAAGCCAAGTCACTGGGTATATTTAAAGTGGAGGATGATGGTTTTGATTAGTAAGGGCACCAAAGGTTATGGGGAGAAGTCAGGAGAATGGCACTGAGACGAAAAAGAAATTAGCCATGATCAAATGATGGAGTGGATTTGTTGGGCTGAATTGCTAAATTCTGCTCCTATGTCTCATGGATGGCATGCTAGCATAGTGGTGAGCACATTATTTTGGCGCCAAATGAAGATCAGTGTTTAATTTTCGCTGCTGCCTGTAAGGAGTTTGTATGTTATCCCCGTGACCACGTGGGTTTCCTCCTGGTGCTTGGTTTTCTCTCACATTCAAAGACGTGGGGTCAGTGAGCTGTTGGCATGCTATGTTGGTGCTGAAAACATAGTAAGACTTGCAGGCCGCTCCGCACAATCCTCACTGATTTGATTTGATGCTTTTCACTGTATGTTTTGATGCATATATGACAAGTAAAGCAAATCTTTAATGTTTGTTCAATGCTGTTAAAATATGACTCATACACGTGGATTATAATTCCCTCAACAATGTATTAGAAAAACTAACTTACTATTTTAAAATGTCACTTCTGTCATAAATCTGCTTTTATCTTAGTCTTGTTAAGCTTCTTCTTAACCCTTGATGCCTTATAAACTGCTTTAAATATTTGTTAAATGATATAGTTTTCCATTTTTGGCACACTGTTTGAGAAAATTCTTCAAGGTTAGCTGTTTAGTATGTTTGATGGCATCACTATTGTTATATCCCAGGGATCCTGTTGAGCTGACCTGTGACAGTCACTGACATTAGAAAAGAGGGAACCATTTTCACTGGGATCTCTCTAGGTTTTTGTGAAGAACTTCTTTCAAGGTTCATTACCCCACTGTAAATAAATTATAGGAGATTATTATAGCTGTTGTGAAAAATAAGAGATCTGAAAAGGAGAGTTGACCCTAGGTCTCTGTTAGTTATCATTATTCAAAGATTCCTGCTGAAAGTGGAAGTGTGTCAGCAGTTGATGACAGGAGTCAGCTCAGCCATGATTCTTCTCACAAGCATGCAACTTGACAATGCCAATGTTAAATCCTGAAAGTTGTCAAATCTTAGCTCTTTGAGTGAAGTACCAAAGATGATCCTAGATTTGAAACGGTATTTCTTTAATGGAAATTGTCACATCACCGGGTTCAGAAACAGTTATTATGCTACAACCCCATCAGGTGCCTGAACCAGTTTGGATAAACTCACTCAACTCAGTATTATTTTTATTTTCAGTTTGTCTTCTTTTACACATTGGTTGTTTGTCAATCTTTGTCTGTTTATGTATAGTTATTTTTGGAAAATTCTACTGCATTTCTTTTTTCCTGTAAATGCTTGCAAGAAAATGAATATAAAGGTGGTAGCTGGTAACATATACAGTACTGTGCAAAAGTCTTACGCACATATGTATAGCTAGGGTGCTTAAGACTTTTGCACAGTAATTTTGTAATTTTATATATTGCACTGTACTGCTGCTGCTGCAAAAAATAAATTTCTTGACATATGTGAGTCTGACTCTGATATAAGTTAAGATAAAACTTTATTTATCCCAAAGGAAATTATTGTTGCAAGGTTACTCAGTCACAAATATATACTTTAAAATACAGAATGTAAGCATTGAGGTATGTAAAAATACAAAATGAGCATTAAAAATTAATAGTGCAAAATGCACTATTGTGCAATGAAACCACATACTTATATACTTAAGGAAGAGGAGTCATGGAGTCTTATAGACACAGGTCGATAGGATTTCAATTGTGGAATGAGTGTCAATTGTGGACTGAGAGTGGGAAGGGGACAGAGAGAGGGATATCATGGTTGCGAAAAAGGGAAGGAAGGGAGAGGGGAGGGAGTGGGAAGCACTGGAGAGACATTCTGTAATGAAGTGACGAAGAAAACACTAGCATCATTCGTACCATGTGAATCTTAACAGTAAGTAATGGGACGCATAACAAATTATTGAGTTAGAGGAAGGTTGAAAGTAATGTGATAATTTAATTATGTGTTCATGTCAAACTAATTTATTCACCTGAATAGTTCAACGAGTTTGAGATAAATATTAAAGTCTTAGACAGAGAGATTCGATGCTGAATTATAATGATATGCTGGAATAGCTATTAAGGATCACGGTAGCGTAAAGCTTCACATTGCCAGTGACCTGGGTTCACTTCCCACCATTGTCTGTAAGGAGTTTGTATGTTCTCCCCGTGACGGTTTCCGCCCACATTCCGAAGCCGTACGGGTTAGTAGTGAAATTGGTCACATGGGGGTAATTGAGCAGTACAGGCTCCTTGGAGAGGAATGGAAGGCTCTGATACCATGCTATATTTCTAAAACAAATCAATACAGAGGAATAGTCAGTATACAGTAATTTAATGCAATGCCTTTAACTCTGTTTTGGAGTCACCTATTGGGAATTTCTAATCTGTGTTGTTAAAGAATCTTGGTAATTGAAACAATAACATCTTGTTCAGGTCCTGAAGCAAAATCTTAATCCTTAGTTGTGGAAACAGCACATTGCTTTAACCCAGTGATTAGCAGATAATTTTGTTCAGGTATTCTTAAAGTCACTTGATCCTCATTCTCTACTGTGTAATATGGTTTATTTAAAGAAGCAACTTATTTCATCATCTCCTTTTAATAGGAACCAGAGCTCCAAGAACAATAAGTGCATTGTCCTGGTCTAGAATTAACCCCTTCAGCTCTTAATATAAATCTTTAGAAGTGACTTGATAGAAATGAATAAGACGACAGGAAACATAAACAGAGTGGACAGCCAGAGACCTTTCCCCAGGGTGGAAATAGCTACAATGCAGGGGTATGATTTTAAGGTGATAGGAGGAAAATATAGCGGGTGATGTAAGATACACAGGGAGTGGTGAGTGCATGGAACATGCTGCCAGGTTAGTGGTAGAGGCAGGTACAATAGGAGCATTTAAGAGACTCTTTGATATGCACATGGATGAAAGAAAAACGGAAGGCTATGTGGGAGGGAAGGGTTTGATTGATCTTAGAGTAGGTTAAAAGGTCGGCACAAAGCATGTACTGTACTGTTCTATGTTCTAATGTGAATATTTGATCTAAAACATGTCATGGAATTGGCAAAAAATAATAGTTAGCTATATTAGCTGTCTTTAATTTTGGTATGTCTTTGTATGCATCGGTTATAATTATGTTTGAGCTTGGCCACAGAACTTTTTACAAGTTATAATAAAAGATTTGGTATAAAATGTAGTTTCATATCAAAATATTTCCTGGAATGTGAGTGTTTCGACAACATTTGATTATTAGCAGCTGATATAGAATCTTGAAGAAAGTGGCAGCACAATTTAAAAGCACAAGGAGAAGGGCAAATAACTGTAATTCAGCCAGTCTGAACTCTAAGTGATTAAAAGTTCAGGCCACTAATGCTCACAGAAAATTGGCTAACTCGTGCTTAAGGTGCCTTGATGTTTATTGCATAAGATAAAAACCCAGGTACAAGTGTGTTGCCTTTCAGGGAGGGGTTGGCATGCATCATTAACCTTTTGGAGAGTCTCCACCAACTTTGGGGCTGAAGAAAACTTCTTAAGCATATTGTAAATCATTACCTTTGCCCTTGAAGACCATTGAAGAAAACTTCAAGACATCATTGGAATGGTAAAATGGAAGTGATTCCAATGTAATTATATGATTATAGAGCCACAATGTTTCATCAAAAATCAAACACCGTAGGTGCTGGATATCCAAGATAAAATAGTGAATGCTGGAAATACTGACCTAATGAAACAGCATCTCTCAAAAGGAAAACCAAAAGGAAGATAAATTGTGATTCATCAATCACAGCTCCAGACGTGTAGGCTCTTTTCCCTGGCTATTCCCTCACCTCTTTACACATACTGTCTCCCCTCTACGCTCTCAGTTCAGACGAAGAGTCTCAAACTGAAATGCTGACTGACAATTTCCTCCAACAGAGATTGTCTCACCCGCTGAATTCCTCCAGCAGTTTGGTTTATATTCCGCTCCAGATCACTGTACCTGTAGTCTCTAGAGTATCCTTTTTTTTTAGATACAGCACGGAATATGTCATTCCTGTCTTCGAGCAGTGGCACCCATCAACCCACTGGCCTCTGGACAACTTACAATGACCAATTAACCTCCAAACTGGTCAGTCTTCGGAAACCGGATCACCCGGAGGAAGCCCACGTGCAGCAGGGAGGAAGGTACAAACCTGCTTGCAGAGGACGCTGGAATTGAACTCCAGACTCCGACACCCTGAGCTGTAATAGTGTCATGCTAACCGCTACACTAACGTGGTGACTCACTTACATTATTCTTCAATCTTACGTTAGGCTTCTGCGCACAAGAGAGTCTGTAGTTGCTGGAGGAACTCAGCAGGCCAGTCATCGTCTATAGAAAAGCTGGGACCCTTCATCAGTCCTTTCCATAGATGCTGCCTGACCTGCTGAGTTCCTCCCGCATTTTGTGTGTGTTGCTCTGGATTTCCAGCATCTGCAGAATCTCTTGTGTTTGATTTGTGGTTAATTTTCCATCCGGGCATGTTGCAATCTGCAGGACTAAATACTGAATTCTTTAATTTGAAACATCTCATCCTTTCTTTCTGCTTGCATAAGAAATGGCGATTCCTGCTTGGCTTCATCATTTTGACTCATTTTCTGTTCTTCTCTTTTTCTTTCCCCAGATAGTCCAACCTGCTGAGAATGCCTCATGTAATTACCATTAGCGTGCTATTACACTGACAAAGAATCTTAATTTGATTTTATCTACTCCTTATTTACCACATTTCCATCTCAATTATCTCTTTTCCTTTGATCCACCCATCACTCTTGCCATTTTCTGCTACCTAAAACTAATTTGTTATATCTCTCTTTCTGAGTTCTGATGATTAGAATCAGGTTTATTGTCCTTGGCATTAGTTGTAAAACTTGTTGATTTGTGGCAGAGTACAGTGCAGGCATGATAAACTACTCCTAAAACTTTCTAAAATGTTGAGTATGTGTCTTCAGGCTCCTGTATCTCCTATGAGAAGAGGGCATGTCCTGGATGCTGAGGGTCCAGGGTGGATGGATGCTGCCTTTTTGAAAGCTGAAGATTTCCTCAACTTTCTACGAACATCTATAAAAACTTGGTGACATACCAAATCTCTTCAGATTCCTGATGAAGTAAAGCCACTGGCATGTCTTCATTTTGATTGCATCAACATGATGGGCCCAGGATAAATCCTCTGAGATGTTGATACTCACGAACTTGAAACGGCTCATCCTTTCCACCACTGACCCTTCGATTAGGATCAGTGTCTCTGTCTCAAAATATGTACTGTTTCTCTTTCCACAGATGCTGTCCAATTTTCTGAAAAGTTTCTGCGATGCTCCATGCCTAGTTATCACTGGTGAGACACCTATATAAACTTCAAGCAAAGAACAAACTGCGAAGTAACTGTGGAAAAGGCAGCATCTATAGAGGGAATTGGACAGTCAACGTATCAGTTTGGGATCCTTCATCTGACTATAGGGTAGAAGGGAGATGGGCAATTTAAAGATAGAAGGGGAAGGGGTGGAGGAAAAGCTGGTAAAGGATATGTTGAACCAGGTGAGGAGAGTTGATAGACAGATGGAAAAGGCTGGAGTGGGTGTAGCCACAGAGGCTGGGAGGTGATAAAGGACTGCAGATGATGGAATCGGATGGGAAAGGAAGGAGGAACAAAGAACCAAAGAGGAGTTAGCTTGGGCAGATGGGAACAGTAGAGGGAGAGGACGTAATGGGAGGAATATGTGGTTCATGGGCAGATGGAGTAGGTGGTGTTGGGAAAAGAATCAGAATGATTGGGACTGGAATGGGGAGGGGAGGGAAATGGGAGAATGAAGCATGAACTAGGTAGGTCAGGAGGAGAGAGAAAGGGGGCACAACAGAAGCAAGTTACTTGCACTTGACCAATTCAATGTAGCGCCATCCGGTTGTAGACAACCCAGGTGGAATATGAGGTACTGTTCCTCTGGTTTGGCCTCACCCTGGCAGTGGAGGAAGCCGGGTACAGATAAATCAATGTGAAATTGGAGAGGGGAATTAAAATAGCTTCTATCTAGATGTTCCAGATGGCCATGGTGGACAGAGAACAGAATCTCAGCAAAGCGGTTGCCTAATCTGTGCTTGGTCTCACCGATGAACAGAACACCATATCCAGAGCACCGAATACAATGACTCTGCCTCACCTGAAAGGGTTTTTAGGCCCCTGGATATGGTAGTGCAGGAGCAGGTGTAGGTTCTGGTGTTACATGCCTTATTGTCGGAGGGGAAAGTGCTGGGGGGTGGTGGGGGAAGGTGGGGAAGGCAGAGCGGTGGGCGGATGAGGGAACCAGGGAATCAGAGAAAAGCAGAACAGGGTGAGGGTGGGAAAATGTTGCATGTGATAGGATCACGCGGATGGAAATGTCAAAGTAATGATGTGATGGATGCATGGGTAAGGACCAAGAGGACACTATCCATGTTCTGCCTTGTGTGAGAGCCAGAGTGCGGGAAGTAGAGGAGATATGGGTGTGAGTTCCTTTCGCTATAGTTGTGGGGGAGTCTCCAACAGAAGAACATCTGCAGATGCTAGAAATCCAGATTGACACACACAAAATGCTAGAGAAACTCAGCAGGTCAGGCAGATCTACAGAGAGGAATAACGAATCAATGTCTTTGGACTAGAATCCTCGATCAGGACTGGAATGAGATCTTTCATTGAGGGCGGAGTAGCCTCTTTTCCTGAAAACAGGGTGTATCTCAGATGTCCTAGAATGGAAGTTTATTTTACTTGTGGTATTTAACTTTTTAATCATTTTAAACTATTGAATAAAGTTTGGAAGAAATCAAGGCATTGTAGAATAAAACCTGAACACATTCTACATTGGCATTTATTACACGAGGATTTGAATACAAGAGTAAGGATGTCTTAATGAAGAGTCTAGGCCTGAAACATCAATTATTAATTTTCCTATGTAGGTGATGCTTGACCCGCTGAATTCTTCCAGCATTCTGTGTGTGTGAGTAAGGATATCTTACTGAAATTGTAAGGGGTTTTAAGGTGCCTGCTATAGATAGTCTAATTAACAGAAGTACAGAGCAGATCCTTGTGGATCTTGAGCTTTGTACTGGAATTGATACTGATCTTGATCTTCCAGCACTATTCTCCTCAATGTCCAATGACGGTGTTGACATGCTGAAGGTGTTGGTGAATTTCATCATGGATGTCTTTCTTAACAGAGACACACTCAAAATGTCCAAGGAACTTAGCAGGCCAGGCCTCATCCATGGAGAGGAATAAACAGTTGACATCATGGGCCAGGACCCTTCATTAGCACTGGAAAGGAAAGGGGAAGAAGCCAAAATAAGAAGATGGGGGAAGGAGAAGGAGTACAAGCTGAAGAACATGGTCAAAGAGTTGGAGAATGGCACAGATCATGGGGTGGGGGTGGCGGGGCAGTGAAAAATGGTCACACAGAAATCCTACCAAAGAGAAGATTTTAATCTTCTTCGGGGTAGACATACATTGAAGAGACTATGTTATGTGTGTCTTAAAATAATCTTAAGGGATATGGGATGATACTGTTTACCAGGGTCTTGCATGGATCTTTATTGCTATTGGTCAGAGTTATTCAGTGAGGATAGGTTAGCAGCAGACTGCACAAATCATATTATGAATTTTGATTTAAGGCCCACCTGTGGGTGTTTATGTTCATTTAGAACAAAGGTTTGTAATGTAGCTATGAACAATCACACACCACCAGTTTCGGGAACAATTATTATCACTCAGTCATCTGGCTCTTGAACCAGAGAGGATAACATTACTCAACTTCACTTGTCCCGTCACTGAACTGTTCCCACAACCCTATGGGCTCACCTTCAAGGCCTCTTCACCTGGGTTTTATTGCTTATTTATTTGTTTGTTTGTTTCTATTTTTTTCTTTGCGTATTTGCACACTTTGTTGTCTTTTGCACATTGGTTGTTTGTCTGTCCTGTTGGGGGCAGTCTTTCTTTGATTCTATTGTGTTTCTTCTAGTTACTGTGAATGCCCACAAGAAAATGAATCTCAAGTTCGAACAGTATACGGTGACATATATGTACTTTGATAATAAATTTACTTTGAACTTTGATATACTATTCACAATCACATAAAGAGTAAAACCTTCAAAGCATATTAACTTTGCTACTTTATTGATGTAATTTATGACTAATTAAGATCATTGCTTGGTGATTAACACCTGTAAAAATGTCTTTCTACTGCTTTCTGAAACAAAAAGGATGATGATGTGAATATATGCAATTAACTAGAACAAGAATAAACCAAGGACAGTTCTCAGTTCATTCCTCGGGCACATAAAAAGAATTTAGGCTCATTCAACAGGGGGGAACACTTTCTCGTATACAGGGTGTGAGCTCATTTACAAAATTAATTTGAAAGAAGGCAGATGAATCTTTAACAATAAATATAAAAGAAAATTTGTTCTGATAGAAATAGCTAAACATACACAAACAACATAGGATCTCCAGGCAATGACACCCAGGTAAAGCGGTATGAAATTGTGGCTACTCAATACATGGAAAACTTCACTTCTGAAGCTTGTTGTTCCTGTGTGGATAAGTCAGTAATACTGCATAATTGTGAAAGAACCAGATATCCAAGGTGTGGTTTTTGGATTGAGCTCAAGATTTTTGGAGCTTGAAGTTTATTTTTCTGTAAGATATTTGACAGTTTCAGCTTTTCTTTTCCGCACCTCAAAAATCCACAACAATCTGATTTTAGGAAGTATGCAATAAATTGAAACATGATCTCTGACAGACTTCCAAATCACACACATTTTGAACAAGTCATAATAAATTCAGTAAAAAATTACTTGTTTCTACGTGCCTTAGACACTGAATGTAAACACACATTGCACTTTTGCACAGTTTTTAATCCATCTCTCAGTGTTGCCCATTCTATTTTCTCCTTTGTATAGCGTGACATTTACTATCTAACTTTGGAAGCATTTTTCCAAGACAATTTTTAATTTTAGTTCTTTTTTTAACTCAGTGTGTGTTAGTTAAACGCAGAATGCTTTGCATTAGCTGTGTAGAAATAAAATGAATTGTGGGCGATTAAATGATTTGGAAATAGCATACAACAAAGAACGTTCTAGTTGGAAGAAAAGAAAACTTGTGTTTATCCACTTCCTTTCCTGAAGTTGAGATGTCTTGAGTCATTTTACTGGAGTTGATGTGAGGTACTTTATGAAATGTTCTCCCCGTTGAAATGTAGGAAACATCCTTGCCGATTTTCAGACAGCAAGCTCCCACAAATAACAACATGAGTTGTCTACCACCCTACAAGCCTCTGCATTCAGTACATAATTCTTTGCAACTTCTGCCATCTTTACTGGGATCCTACTTCCAAACGCATCTTTACCTGCAACCTCCCAATTCTCCATTTTCTACCTTTCAAGGTTTTGCTCTCTCCATGACTCTCTTGTCCACTTGTTGCTCTCCACTGAATTGCCTCCTGGTACTTACCCCTGCAAGCGGCACAAATGCTGCATCTGCCCATTCATGTTCACTCCCACCACTATTCAGGGCCCCAAACAGTCCTTCCAGGTGAGGTAACGCTTCAACTGTGAGTCTGGCGGGGTCATCTACTGTATCCGCTGTTCCCAGTGTGTCCTCCTCTACATCACTGAGACTCAATGTAGATTGGGGGACTGCTTTGAGAACACCTTCGCTCCGTCTGCCGCATAAGGAGGCTTTCGCAGTGGCAAACCATTTTAATTCCACTTGTCATTCCCACTCCAAAATGTCTGTCCATGAGCTCCCCTATTGCCATGACGTGGCCAAACTCAGACTGGAGAAACAACACCTCATATTGTGTCTGGGTAGTCTCCATCCTGACAACATGAACATTGACTTCTCTAACTTCGGTAATTTCACCCTATCCCCCTTCTCTCCTTTTCCATTCCATTCTGGCTCTTCCCTCACCCCATCTCTTCTCTTCACTTCTTTCTGGTGCTGCTTTTCCTTCCCTTTCTTCCATGGTCCTCTCTCCTTTCCTATCAGATTCCTTCTTTAACAGCCTTTTACTTCTTCCACCTATGACCTCCTAGCTTCTCACTTCATTGCCCCTCCCCCACTCATCTACCTCCTCCCCCCTCATCCGGTTTCACCTATCACTTTCCAACTCACATTCCTTCCCAATCCCCACCTTTTTTTCCGGGTTTCTTCCCCACTTCATTTCCAGCCTTGAAGAAAGGTCTTGGCCCAAAGCATCGACTGCTTAATCCTCTCCATTGATGCTGCCTGACCTACTGAGTTCCTCCAGCATTTTGTGAGTGTTGTTCAGGATTTCCAGCATCTGCAGAATCTCTTGTGTTTATAATGTGACCACATCTATCTCTTCTATTTTCTATATTTCTGCATTTCTTCAGCAAAGTGCCACCACCGGTAACCCAGTGCCTTACAGCTCCAGTTACCTGGATTCAACCCTAGTCTCAGGTGCTGTTTATGTGGAGTTGGTGTGCTCTCCCTAACACATGTGGGCTTCCTCTGGATGCTTCAGTTACCTTCCACATCTAAATGACCTGCTTGTTGGTAAATTAATTGGGCACTGCAATTTTCCCTGGTGTAGGTGAGTGGTTAAATCCTTAGAGAAATTAATCAAAACATGGGAAGAATAAATAATGGGATTAATATTGGATGGCTGATGATTAACAGGGAGGTTGATGATAGGTGTAGACTCAGTGATGAAAGGCACAGTTTATGTGCTGTTACTCTCTGTGACTCTTCCCAAACAGGACAAGATAGGGCTTCACTTTCTCTCACCTAGCACCCAGTCAGTTTCCACAACAAGCACCCTCCATAATTTCCAACACTGTCAAACTGATGCTACCACCAGACGTTGTTCCTCTCCCCCTCTGCCTTCATCATTTTTCCTCAGCTTCCAGATTCATCCTTCCATCTGCACCAACACACACCCTCCTTCACACAGAACCTTCCCTTGCAACTGGTAGAGGTTTACAAAATCAGCCATGACGGAATGGTGGAGCCAAGTAGCCTAATTCTGCTCCTGTTTCTTATGGTCTAATGCAATGACTGCACTTTTATCTCTTCCTTTCCCTCCATCCGATCACCAAAACACTATTCTGAGGGGAAGCACCAATTGATTTCCATGTCCAACAGTTCCATGGACATGAATTTGGTGCTCACGGTACAGGTCTCCTCCATGATGGAGAAATCAAATGCAGATTATATGACTGCACTGTAGAAAACCTCCCTTCAGTCTAAAAGAATGACACTGAATTGCTAGTTCCTCTCACTTTAACTCTCCTCTCCACTCCCATTCTGATTTCCCTGCCTTTGATTGTTTACATTGTTCCAACAAATTCCAATGTAAACTCAAAGAGCAGCACCTCATCTTCCCTCCAGGCATGCTACACCCTTTGGAGGATTAATATTAAATTCAACAGTATCAGTTAACTAGCCTTCCTATCTTGTTCTTGTGTAAGGGCAGGGAATTCCAGAGGTCCTCAGTGTATCAGGTAGCTTTTGTGAGGAGAGGCCAGCTTACCACTGAGCAATCTTACAATGATAGCTTATCTTCAAGGCAACTCTGACCTCACCCTACCAAAGATATTCCTCTGTCCTAACAAGCTGTCTGCCATGTCCCCTGCAGCTTGATACTAAGAAACACACACAAAATGCTGGAGGAACTCAGCAGGCCAGGCAGCATCTATGGAAAAGAGTGCAGTTGACGTTTCATGCCAAAGGGTCTCTGCCCAAAATGTGGACTGTACTCTTTTCCATAGATGCTGCCTGGTCTGCTGAGTTCCTTCAGCATTTTGTGTGTATTGCTTGGACTTCCAGCATCTTCAGATTTTCTCTTGTTTGAGTTTGATACTATCTTGTTTTCTTTCCTACCCAGTTCTGATGAAGGCTTATGAACCAGAAACATTAACTTTGTTTCTCTCGTCACAGATGCTGCCTGACTTCCTGAGAACTTCCAGCACCTTCTGTTTTCATTTCAGATCTCGAGATTTGAAGCTTCTTTTTATTTTCATTGGAACAAAATTTGCAGTAAAGAATTTTATTTAACTTTCTTCTTTCACATCTTAATTAGAATCAGAATCAGAATCAGGTTTATTATCACCAGCATGTGACATGAAATTTGTTAACTTAGCAGCAGCAGTTCAATGCAATACATAATATAGAAGAAAGAAACAAAATAAAATAATAATAACAATAAATAAATTACAGTATACATACATTGAATAGATTAAAAATCATGCAAAAAAACAGAAATACTATATATTAAAAAGGTGAGGTAGTGTCCAAGGGTTCAATGCCCATTTAGGGATCGGATGGCAGAGGGGAAGAAGCTGTTCCCGAATCACTGAGTGTGTGCCTTCAGGCTTCTGTATCTCCTACCTGATGGTAACAGTGAGAAAAGGCCATGCCCTGGGTGCTGGAGGTCCTTAATAATGGACGCTGTGTTTCTGAGACACCACTCCTTGAAACGTCCTGGGTGCTTTGTAGGCTAGTACCCAAGATGGAGCCGACTAAATTTACAACCGTCTGCAGTTTCTTTCGGACCTGTGCAGAAGCTCCCCCTGCCCCCTCATACCATGCAGTGATGCAGCCTGTCAGAAGGCTCTCCACAGTATGTCTATAGAAGTTTTTGAGTGTATTTGTTGACATACCAAATCTCTCCAAACTCCTAATGAAGTATATAGCTGTTGTCTTTTTAAAAAACGCAAACACGAGGAAATTTGCAGATGCTGGAATTTCAAGCAACACACATAAAAGTTGCTGGTGAACGCAGCAGGCCAGGCAGCAATTTTTATGTGTGTAGCTGTTGTCTTGCCTTCTTTATAACTGCATTGATATGTTGGGACCAGGTTTGATCCACAGAGATCTTGACACCCAGGAACTTGAAGCTGCTCACTCTCTCCACTTCTTACGTGTTCCTTTGTCTTACCCTTCCTGAAGTCCACAATCATCTCTTTCAACTCACGGATGTTGAGTGCCAGGTTGTTGCTGCGGCATTACTCCACTAGTTGGCGTATCTCACTTCTGTTCACCCTCTTGTCACCACCTGAGATTCTACCAACAATGGTTGTATCGTCAGCAAATTTATAGATAGTATTTGAGCTATGCCTAGCCATACAGTCATGGATATATAGAGAGAATAGAGCAGTGGGCTGAGCACACACCCCTGGAATAATTAACTGGATTATGAGCAAATTAAATAGTTCTTCCTCAGCATGAGAGGTTATCTGGCCAAAATACCAGTATTCCATAGGATTTATTGTTTATTTGATTACATACCCTTACGCAGAGAAACCGCTAAATGTCTTCATGCTCTGTTGGCTATACTGATTTTCAAATAATCTCATGTGCTACTCTGGCCCCACTCTTGGTTTTCTTGAAACTCTTGATTTTATTGCAGTGTTCTGCTATTTCATTATTTAGCCTGTTCCTACACAGTACCCCTCATTGTCTAGTTGATCTGAGCACATATAATTGAAAAGTAGATCTTTGCAGAGAAGATTGGCAGATACTTGGCTAAGCTTTGGTCTCAGGGATATTATACATATGGATCCCCTGAACATTCCAAGGAGACAAACACATTTTAAAAATTGGTGGTTCAAAACTAAACTACTGCAATGTCATTAGTGGTTTTAGAAAAGCATGTTCAAAAGGAAAAGATTGCCTTTGGTTAGGAATGTAAGGAGTCACCAGTGATGTACTGCACTCTAAGGGCTCTTGGTGATAACGTATGACATATTTTCAGGCTGAAATCTGATAGTAAAGGAAATAAGTTACTTGCTAGATTTTTCAACCTGAATTAAATGTAATGGCTGCTGTACTAGGAACAGCTTGGCCAAAATTCTTGTTTTAATTTTTTGACAGAAAGATGAATGAGGCGAGAGCAAAGAACTTGAGAAAGGCAGCAGAAATCACTTAGAGATTTGTTCATTTGGTACACTTCACAAATAGTTGGTAACTATTAATTAATGAAGAATGGCAGTGAGTCAAAGTCACTTTCTTTTGGTTGGTGATTGAGTTAAAAAGTTGTGGTATTTTACATTTGCTCGAATGGGAAAACTGACTATAAAGTAATGTAGCTGATGAAATGGTGGAATTTTTCACGTTAGTGTTATAATAGAAAAGTACAGCACAGAAACAGGCCCTTTGGCCCCTCTATATCATGCCAAATAGCATTTAAACTGCCTACTCCCATTGATCTGCAAGGGGACCACAGCCCCCCATATCTCTACTATCCATGAGCCTATCCAAACTTCTCTTAAAATGTTGAAATTGAGCTCGCATGCACCCAATTGTGCTGGCGGCTCATTTCACAATCACAGGACTCTTTGTGTGAAGAAGTTTCCCCTCATGTTCCCCTTAAACTTCTCAGCATTCACCTTAACCCATGTCCCCTGGTTGCTGTCCCACCCAACCTCAGTGGAAAAAGACTTCTTGCATTTACCCTATCTACGCCCTTCATAATTTTGTATACCTCCTTCAAATCTCCTCTGAGGTCTTCTACGTTCTAAAAAATATAGTCCTAATCTATTCAATCTTTCCTTATAACTCAGGTACTCCAGACCCGGCAACATCTTTGCAAATCTTCTCTGCACTCTTTCAACCTTGTTTGCATCTTTTCTACAGGTAGGTGACCAAAATTGCACACAATACTCCAAATTAGACCTCACAAATATCTGATACAACTTAACTGTGTGGCTAGACATAGCTCAAATGCCATCAATAAATTTGCTGATGATACAGTCATTGTTGGTAGAATCTCAGATGGACATGAAAGGGCATACAGGAGTGACCTATACCAACTAGTGGAGTGGTGTCACAGCAACAACCTGGCACTCAACATCAGTAAGACAAAAGAGCTGATTGTGGGCTTCAGGAAGGGTAAGATGAGGGAACACAAACCAATCCTCATAGAGGGACCAGAAGTGGAGAGAGTGAGCAGCTTCAAGTTCCTGGGTGCTATGATCTCTGAGGATCTAACCTGGTCCCAACATATCCATGCAGTTACACTGAAGGCACATCAGCACCTATATTTGATCAGGAATTTGAAGAGATTTGATTTGTTATCTAAAACACTTGAGAACTTCTACCAATGTACAATGGAGAGCATTCTGACAGGCTGCATCACTATCTGTTACGGGTGCAGGGGAGAAGCTACAGAAAGTTGTAAAATTAGTCAGCTCCATCTTGGGTACTAGCCTCCATAGTATCCAAGATATCTTCAAAGAGCAGTGTCTCAGAAAAGCAGCACCCATTATTTAGACCCCCACTCCCAGGGCATGCCCTCTTCTCATTGTTACCATCAAGAAGGAGGTACAGAAGCCATAAGGCACACACTCCATGATTCAGCTTCCTCCCCTCTGCCATCTGATTCCTAAATGGATATTGAACCCATGAACACTATCTCACATTTTTATTTATGTTTTTGCACTATTTTAAATTTAAATACTTAATACATCTATATATACTTACTGTAATTGATTTACTTACTTTTTTCTGTATTACCATATTTTGCATTGTACTGCTGCTGCTAAGTTAACAAACTTCATGACATATACTGGTGATAATAAACCTGATTCTGATTCTGAACATAACATCCAATCTTCTGTACTTAATACATTGATTTATGAAGACCAATGTGCCAAAAGCTTTCTTTACAATCCTGTCTACCTGAGACACCACTTTCAATGATTTATGGACCTGTATTCCCAAATCCCTTTGTTCAACCACACTCCCCAGTGCCCTACCGTTCACTGTGTAAGACCTACCCTGGTTGACCCCACCGAAGTGCAAAAGCTTGGGCATGTCTGTATTGAATTCCATCTGCCATTTTTCAGTCTATTTTTCCAGCTGATGCAGATCCTTTTGCAAGCCATGATAGCCTTCCTCACTATCCGCTACACCCCCAATTTTGGTGTCATCTGCAAGTTTGATGATCCAGTTAACCACATTATCATCCAGATTATTGATATACATGACAAATAACAAAGGACACATCTCTGATCCTTGCAGCACACCACTAGTTACAGGCCTCCAGTCAGGAAGGTTACCCTCTACTACCACTCACTGGCTTCTCCCAGAAAGCCAATGTCTAATCCAATTTATCCAACCTTGAATATCGAGCAACTGTACCTTCTTGACCATTTTCCCATGCGGAACTTGTCAAATGCCTTATTGAAGTCCATGTAGACCACATCAACTGGCTTCTAAGTACTAGAACCAAAGAAAGCAATGCAACCATGGAAAGGGAGGTTTTGAAAGTGACTAGATCTTCTGCCTAAAATTGTCATTACTTATATGCCTGTATCTTTCCTAAAGGAAATGGCTAAAGGATTAGTACAACACAAGGCAAAAATGTGGACAGAGGGCTGCCTTTCCTAACTTTTGCTTTTATTTAGCAAGCTTTGTATTTTGGTATGGCCCAGGGAACCTCCCATAAAGTGGCACTAGAGAAGCTGAAGATATTTCATACCATAGTCAAAGAAGAAACCCTATGTGAAAAGGCTGGAATATAAAGAAAATGCGCAAGGCAGGGCCGAATTTTAATACCAGTCAACAGGAGGGATGATATGAAGTCAGACATTCACAATTTAAAATCTGAAACAGGTTTACTGCAGAAGCGATAAGGATACAATCCAACTGCACAGCTATTGTTCTCTGGTATGATTATGTTCAGATTCAGTACACTTATCAAGATGAAAGAGTAAGGGAAGTGAAGACATACCATTGGAGTTTTGTTATGCTGTCTCATCAAAGAGTTCCTCCTCGAAGATGTAGGAGTCACAGAAGCTCCCCGCTTATCTGGATTTCAACTTTAAAAACTTTGTTTTCATCACATGATATTTTAAAGAGATATTTTTCTAATTCACTTGTTCCCAACAAGGCCGATGTGGTTCTCTCCCACATCGTACAACTTGAGGATCCACCATGCCTTTACTAAAGAATCTATTTGGAATAATCTAACTTGATACACAGTATAGATAATAAATGCCAAAATTGAAAGATTGACCAGAGCTTCCATGAAACCCTGGATGTAGTGCGTGATTCTGTGCTTCTGACAAGTTCTCTGTAGTGATCTGTAAATTTCCCAAAGCATGAAGTGGAGATCATAGGATATTTTAAAAAGCATCGGCAGATTTTGTTCTCTGTGCTCTTTATCCATCTTGTTACCAAAGTCTATTCATTTTACGGTATTCAAAAATAATTTTACAACGGTGTAATATGTCACAATTACTGCCAAACAATCTACTGAGCAAATAAAATTGATTTTTACGAGGAGCTTCTTTAAATGCTGAAGTTTTGTAAACAAACGTCACATTGGAACAAGCTTCTCATTTATTTCCCTCATTAAATTTTGCATTTTATTTCCCTTCATTTTGTTTCTTGTACCAGATTAAATTAATTATTCTGACTTCATTTCCTGAATCCAGAATTCTTGAATCTGATCGATTACATTTGTTTCTGTTGTTGTCACACTGTAACAACACTACTTTGATGTCCCGCTCATCCATGGTTATCGAATAGGAAGGTGAAAGTCTGATAAATATGGGTTGACTTTCAATCCTTTAGCATAGTACAGTCTGGCTCAGTATATTGATTGAAGAAAGGCCATCTTGATAACTAAATATGAACAAGAAATTGTTCCCTCGTATAAATGTGTATGGATAACCATGACCAGTATGTGCATCCAGAATAATGCACAAAATCAATCACTGATGGTTTGATGTAAATATTTCAAAGCACATGGACACACTAAAACGCTTTCAGGGATGATTTTGCGTAAAACAGCTACTTTAACGCATCTTTTAACCAAGGTGTTCTCTCCTATTTCAAAATAGATTTACCTTGTACTGCCTATAGCCTAATGGTTTGAAATACAGACATGACAGATTATAATTTATAGATCTCCCAAAGAAGATCACATAACCTGTTTGGAATTTACAGAATGCCAAAAGTAATCAGGTTCACCATCCAATGATTGATTACATTCTAAATATTACCATGGAACTGAGGTGGAAAAGGAATTTATAAAGTGCATTGCAATTGCTCTGTTGAAACTTAATCCTCAAGATGCAGTAGTGCTATCTGTGCAAATTTTGTGCTCCATCAAGAAATCACTCCATTGTGTTGCTCCAAGAATGACAAAAATAACAAATTTCACGTCACATGCCGGTGATAATAAACCTGATGCTGATTCTGATTCTGAAATAACCCAGGTTGTGAACAGATTTATGATTTTGATACCAATAGTGAAAGACATTGTCCCCTCCTAGTTCTGTGATGAAGTATGACTTTGCTCATTATTACCAATTACATATAAATGGTAATGTGCACATTTTTGACACTTAACTGCGTTAACTGGAAAGAAAAGTCAACTAAAGGAAGAACTACTGGTTCATTAGCAGGAATAGGCTTGAAAATGGTAACAGTAGGCTGTAAGACCATAAGACATAGGAGCAGAATCAGGCCATCTGGCCCATCAAGTCTGCTCCACCGTTCCGTCATGGCTAATTTATCTCTCTCAATCCCATTCTCCTGCCTTCTCCTCATAACCCTTGATCCCCAAACTAATCAAGAACCTATCAATCTCCGATTTAAATATACTCAATGACTTGGCCTCCAGAGCCAGCCATGGCAATGAATTCCACAGATTCACCATACTCTGGCTAAAGAAATTCCTCCTCATCTCTGTTCCCTCTATTCTGAGGCTGTGCCCTTGGCCTTTGACTCATACACCATAGGAAACATCCTCTCTAAGTCCACTCTGTCTATGCCTTTCAATATTTGATAGGTTTCAATGAGATCCCCCCTCATTCATCTAAACTCCAGCGGATACAGGCCCAGATCCATCAAACGCTCCTCATACGTTAACCTTTTAATTCCCATAATCATTCTCAGGAACCTCCTCTGAACTCTCTCCAATGCCAGCACATCTGTTCTTAAATAAGGGACTCAAAACTGCTCACAATACATCAAATGTGGCCTGAACAATGCTTAATAAATCCTTAGTATCATATTCTTGCTCTTATATTCTAGTTGTCTCAAAATGAATGCTAACATTGTATTTGCCTTCCTTACCATCGACTCAACCTGCAAGTTAGCCTTTAGGCAATCCTGTTCAAGGACTGCCAAGTTTCTTTGCACCTCTGATTTTAGAATTTTCTCTCCACTTAGAAAGTAGTCTATGCTTTTATTCCTCCTACCAAAGATCAAAGGTTCAAAAGGTTTAATGGTTTATTTATTATCAAAGTATACAATGCTGAGATTCTTCTTCTCCAGATAGGCATGAAACCAAGAAAAAAGAAACAGCAACACGATCGGCAACCCTAACCCTAACCCAACCCCCAAAACCCCTCCCCCTCCTGAACAAAAAGATAATGAGAAAGAATGGGCGAAAATACAGAATGTAGAGAACTATAAGACTGAAATAAAGTCAACAGTCCATAGTCCAAACCCATATCCATATCCATATCCATAAACACAGAAACGTCGGTAACATCCTTTGGGCACAGTGACAGGTCATGCAGGCTGGCTTCTCCAGCAGCAGAGTGATCCTACCAGCAAGGCAGTCAATCGGCGTTCACCCTCCGCATTCGCCTCCACGTTTCCATCTCCCTCGTTGCTTTAATCAGCAAACAATGGAAGCTTTAATCGGCACAATGGAGTCAACTATTGTTCTGCACCCTGTCTCACAACCTCCCCACCACGAGGCTTGTGCTTGCTTCCTCCCGACACAGCAAAGCACTGGATCAACCAAACAATCTCCAAACTGCAAATCACAGGCTCCAACAGTTCCAGAAACATATTCAAGCAAAAAAAAACATGTAAAGGATGTAAAAGAAGTGAAATAAATAGTTTAGTGTTCTATAAAGAAGATGTCGACTGTGGAAGCATTGTACGCAGGGGCCATCTTGACTGGAAGGACATACACTTCATGACATTATGTTCCATCTGCCACGTCTTTGCCCTTTATCCCAATCTGTCTGTCTTTTTGAAAACTCCCTGTTTCCTTAAAACTATCTGTCCCTTCACCTTTTTTTTGTATACTCTGTAAACTTGGCCACAAAACCATCAATACAATTTATGTGAAAAGAAGCAGTCCCAATACCAACGCCTAGGGAAGGTCATTAAGCCACTGGTAGCCAACCAGAAAAGGCCCTCTTTATTCCCCACTCAATGCCCTTTTTATTCACCAGTCTGGAAATGTCATCCTCAGTAATGGACTCCAACACCTTCCCAACCACTGAAGTCAGGCTGCAACATAATCATTTGGAGGAGGAATTTTTTTAACAATTGGATTCCCTTTCTGAGATCCTTTCTCTTTGGGACAACCCTAGAACGGGCAGAATTGATTAAGCTCCAAAGATGCATAATCTTCCTTTGCTACTATAGCAATGGCAGTGTGGAACCCCCTTATAAAGACCAGTTGGGTCACATATGAATACTTGGGACCAGAAATTTTACTAAAATGCTGAGATGCCTGAACCAATGTTGGAACAGATGAGGGTTGAGGAAACTGGGGCATTGGCCAGCTGATGAATTTTGCTGATTCTGTCTCTAAGAAGTCTGCTTTCTTTCCTTAAGGATGCTGTTTGTCTACCAGTGTATTACATCTAATACACAGTAAACAGGGTACGAGTAAAACCAAAGGTGGAATTGGTGAGAATTTCAAAGTTATCACTCATCCAGTCAATTTGGTCTTGTGGCATTAACTGTAAAATCATTTCCCATATTCTGCCATCCTCAATTACCAGTGTTACAATCCCCCTCCTTCTACTGACCTTCCCAAAAGCTTGCTGAAAGCAGGTGGCGCAGTTACCCATCATTATATTATCTCCAGTTTGAATGGAAACACAGAATAGTTAAACTATTTTCTCTGGAACATAGTGGCTTGGAAGCATCCCAAAGGCAACTGTGCAGTTTATTTGACATTTAGTGGGTGTTTGACACCTGCTCCAATGTGAAGAACAATATTTTGTGGATGCAGGTTCAATGGTTCAAAGGAATATACTGTAATAGAAATATATATAAAGTTATATAAGGCTGGGGCTATAGCCGTGTGATCAATGTAAATGCTTTTGATCAGTTTGATCCCCTATCAAAAAGTAAAAGTCATACTGCCTTAACTGTAGCACATTGATTCTCTTTTTCTCTCCATAAATGCTGCTTGTCCTGTCGAGTATTTGAAGCACTTTCTGCTTTATTTAATTTATACAGTAGTATTTCACTTTTGTATGAATTATTTTCTGAGAAAATTAACATATAATCTGGATAAATGTTATCAATATGGTTACTGAATTACTCAGTGATGATGCTTCTGGCAGTGATTAAATCGCATATCAGCATACATGACTTATCGAAAGCTCATTAAGTACATGGGCAAATGGGGCTAGCAGGCAAATGAGAATAGCTTAGGTGGGCATGTTGGTCAGCACGGATGAGTTGGGACAAAGAGCCTGCTTCTATGCTGTATCGTTCAATGAGTCTATGTGTCAAAAATGCAGGAACACGTTATTTGTCTCAATAATCCCCACAGTGCAGGAATACACCAGGGGAAATTCAGAACCTCAGTGTTTACATTTAGACTCATATCATCACTCAAATGATGTTTTGCAGCAGGTCTCAGGTGGCCATTTGAATTCACTGACTTCATGTTAACTCTGCTGGCGTTTGTATTTAATTGTCTAATGCAATATCTGGGCCTCAGTAATGGTTTAGAATCTAACTTCAGATCAATATGCTACAGGGCTATAACCCCAGTCTAATATAACTTTATATATATTTCCATTTTACTCCTTTGAACAGGAATTTCAGTAAAAAAAATAACTTCAAAATCAATCACACAAATCTTCAGAACGTTTGAGAAATGACAGCTTTGTATTTTTGCTAATGGGTCCTTAATTCATCATCACGTACATTTAGGCTGGTTGAAAAGACTATCAAATAACCCAAAGATCAATATGATTATTTAAAACTCACAATGCACCATGAATATTTTGTTTTACAAATGCAATGACACAACAGAATAAGGTCTGTGGACATTACTAAACCTATCACTTAGGATAACTATTCGACCTCATTTCGCCAATTGTCCCTTACTCGCCCATTCCAGACGCACCATTCGCCTTCTTAACAACACTGCCAACCTGTGCGGCAACTTTGAGTGTCCTATGGACACGGACCCCAAGATCTCTCAGATCCTCCACACTGCCAAGAGTCTTACTATTAATATTACATTCTGCCTTCAAATTTGACTTACCAAAATGAACCATTTCACTCTTATCTGGGTTGAACTCCATCTGCCATTTCTCAGCCCAGTTCTACATCCTATCAACACCCGCTGTAACCTCTGACACCTCTCCAGACTATCCACAACCCCAACCTC
This sequence comes from Mobula birostris, assembly GCF_030028105.1. NCBI lineage: Eukaryota > Metazoa > Chordata > Chondrichthyes > Myliobatiformes > Myliobatidae > Mobula > Mobula birostris. The sequence goes on from NC_092376.1 coordinate 33,183,747, forward strand.
TGTGTCAAATGCACACTTACTAAGCCACCCTTCTACTTCTTCATTCAGGTCATTTATAAAAATCATAAGGAGAAAGGGTCCTAGAGCACATCCCTTTGGAAAACCACTGGTCACCGTTTTCTATGCAGAAAACGAACCATCTACAACCACCCTTTGCCTTCTGTGGGCAAGCCAATTCTGGATCTACAAAGCAAAGTCTCCTTGGATCCCATGCCTCCTTACTTTCTGAATGAACCTTGCATGAGGAACCTTATCAAATGTCTTACTGAAATCCATATACACTACACCCACTGCTCTACTTTCATCAATGTATTTTGTTACACCCTCAAAGAATTCAATCAGGCTTGTAAGGCATGACCTGCCCTTGACAAAGCCATGCTGACTATCCATAATTAGATTATGTCTCTCCAAATGTTCAAAAAATACTGCCTCTCAGTATCTTCTCCAACATCTTGCCCACCGCTGAAGTAAGATTTACTGGTCTATAATTTCCTGGGTTATCTGTACTCCCCTTCTTGAACAAGGAAACAACGTTTGCAACCCTCCAATCCTCTGGTACTTCTCCTGTCCCTATTGATGATGCAAAAATCATTGGCAGAGGCTCAGCAATATCTTCTCCCAACAGTAGCCTGGGGTATATCTCGTCTGGTCCCGGTAACTTACCTAACTTAATGCTTTTCAAAAGCTCCAGCACATTCTCTTTCTTAATGTCTAGATGCTCAAGCATTTCAGTCTGCTGTAAGTCATCCCCACAATTACCAAGGTCTTTTTCTCTGGTGAATAATGAAGCAAAGTATACTTCTGCAACCTCTTCTGACTCCATGCACACGTTTCCACTGTCACACCCGATTGGTCCTAATCTCACATGGCTCATCCTCTTGATCACAGCAAACAATGAAGAGGCGAGCAAAGGCGAGGCTGATCTGAGGGTCGAGGCACATGGGTGTGAGACGGAGTCAGAGTGAGGTTGAGGCAAGGTTGAAATGACCGAGGCGTAGCTGGAGAGAGCGCAGTGGAATTGTTTCAGAGCCAGCCCACCTAACCCAGTGCTGGGCTGATTTGGAAACATCGAGTATGGGCCAGTCTGGATCAAATCACTGTGGTGGGGCCGGGGTCCCAGTGCTTGGTCAGTTTACATGCTGGGCCAGATAGACTGAAAAGACGGGGTGTAGGGACTGGAGATGAGGGTCGGGGCTGGTTCTGCTCCATGTTGTTTTACTCCGCTCTCCTCAGTGCTGAGGCTGAGACTGTGACATGCACTGGCTGCTCCAGGCTTCAGGTATAAGGACTCAATTTCATTCTGAATGCTGATGCTTGCTTTATTGTTTGCAGGCTTGGATTTGATTATTTTTCTTTTTGCGCATTGGGTGTTGGTCTTTTTTTAAAAATTGGGTTCTTTTGGGTTTCTTGTTTTGTGGCTGCCTGTAAGCCAACAAATCTCAAGATTGTATAATTTATACATACTTTGATAATAAATATACTTTGAACTTTTGAACTTTGATATGTCCTCTTCACACTGCTATCATCAGGGAGGAGGCACAGGAGCCTGAAGACACACACTCAACAATTTAGGAATGTCTTCTTCCCCACTGCCTACAGATTCTGAATGGACAATGAACCCATGAACATTACCTCAGTATTTTTGCTCTTTGTGCACTACTCTTTAATCGAAAGAACTTAGTATGTATTTCTTATAGTAACTTATAGTCTTTTTTAATGTATTATGTCAAAATGGTTGTTGTGATGCACTAAGTGTGGTAGTGTAGTGGGTAGTGGTTGTCGCTCTACTTTCGACTTCCACTACTGGCTAGCAGTCTTACGAGAAGGAGGGCTGAATGTGTAAGTCTCTCCCCGCCAGTATATAGTCTCTCCAGCAGCAACCCTCATGTCCTGCCTCCTTGTTGGTGATGCACAGAAACTGAGCACTCTTCAGACTCAGGCTGATCTACAGAGATCAGGAAGGAAGTCTGGCCCGCTGCACACTTAGCATGCAGGCTCACCGGTGTGTGGACACGCCTTGGTGCTCATGAACCAGATCCCCAGCTATGGGTAAATAGCCCCACTGCCTTGTGGGTGGCCTCAGGAGAGACGATTGCTACGGGAGTAAACCTAGACAGCAAATCCGAGCGAAGCCCCTCAGGCGGCTGGACGTCATTGAACATCCTTTTGGCAGCTCCTGTAGCCAAGTTGGTGCCAAATGTATTGCTTCATAAACTTTCCTTTGGTAAGGCTGGGAGGGGGATCTTGATGACTGGGCATCTCAGGATCTCCGTACCTTCCACCCAGTCTTGCGATGATGAGGATCATCACCCGTTATCCTTCGAGACAGACGGATGCCAACCACTATACTGCTGCCGCAAAATAACAAATTTTATGACGTATGTCAACAATATTAAATGATTCTGATTCTACTCCAGTTCAGTTCCAAACATTTCAAAATATGTAGTTCAACCCATGTTGCTAGCACTGAGCAAGCTATATATTGACAGCTGTGCATATTATTCATTCAAATTCCAGTTCCATGAAAATCAATAGAATAAATTTGAGAGGAAGAGTTCAACATGAGATCACTGCTATGCTATGCTCTCAGATCCTCCCATTTGGGATGAGTTTCTCTTTAAAATTAATTATCTTTTAGAAGATTACATGCTACATTTCATGAATAACTCAGATCCTAGTTTCTGAAATGTATTTTGCACTCTGAGTACAATTTTAAAAAGTTAATTAAAACTCTTGTGTTCAGATTCCATGTGCGCTGAGTGTGAGAATTAGTCAATGTCAGCCAACTTTTGGCAGCAGTGTTGCTGATGGTGAATGATCCTGTGGAACAGGACCCTGAGAGTAACGTCAAGGGAGGCGTCAAGCATCCACTCAAGGAGTATACAGCTTCATGTGAAGTCCACACTTGTGTGCAAATGACAGCTAGTGCACAGGTTGCCATCACTGCACATTCCCAGTAGGTTCCATGTGTATCTGCCCTTTACAAAGGGCGGATGCAGAAGAAAATCTTGAAGCGTGCTGCTGGCCCACCCAGTATGCAACTGCATCCAGAGACAGTGCTTATGGCTTAAAGTTCTATTGTGTAAAAAGAAAATGCCACTAGAATTCTTAAATGAAAAAAAATGAAGAAATGTTACAGCAATTCAAAGCAGTGTGCCGTACAGTGAGTTACAATACCACATCTCCACTGAGATATATAAAGCATGACTTGTTGGCTTCAAGTAAAGAGGTACAAGGATATGTGACTGAAAACAGAGGTCTGCTTATGGAAAACCTTGAAAAGGCTGGGAGCGATTAAAGTGCAAGGGAGGGAATTTGAGAGCTTTGGGCCCAGGCTTTTGATGACAGAGTACTCCCACTTGTCAGTGAGCTTCACCCTATCCAAGGTTCAGATAATTTCTGAAGTACTGAGAATTGTAAACCTCCTCTCTCCTAAGCCTTTAAATATCCGTAGTGAATTGTGATGGCACCATGTTAAGTTTCTGCCCAATTCATACTGTTTGCTAATTTTACAGTACAGATTGTCCAACATTTGGTACAACCTGTTTAATGGGGCCTGAGAAGTCATGGGGAGATAAATGATAGAACAGAAATAATTCACAGATGTATAAAGAATATCATTTAAAAGGGACACAGAACATAGAACAGTACAGCAGAGTACAGGCCGTTTGGCCCATGATGTTATGCCGGCCTTTTAACCTACCCTGAGATCAATCTAAACCCTTACATCCTGCATAGCTCCGCATTGTGCCTATCTTCTTCTTCGGTTGTCCATCGAAATCCGATGATGACGTCCACTCCTTTAACGGTGAGATCTTTGATGACTATACAGTTCTATCCTGGACCCACAAGCTCTATTGCAGGTGGGACATGTATATGTGGTAGTTGTGGCAACCATGGCTGCATTTCTCCTGGCTCTCTTCTGCTGTCTTCTGGTTGTTCTTTCCATCTCCAGAATACGAACCCCGTCCCTACACAGCTGTCGCCAAGTGGTACAGTCAGCAGCAGCATCCTCCAGGCCCTCGGGTCTGATCTTGCACTTCCTCAAAGCTTTCTTCATCTGATCCTTATAGCGCTTCTTCGGCCCTCCAGCTGAGCGTCGACCATGATGTAGCTGACTGTATAACACTCTGCGGGGTATCCGACATGGGAGCATCCTTATGCCTATCTAAGAGTCTCTTAAATGTCCTGAATGTATCTGTCTCTATCACCACTACTGGCAGCGTGTTTTATGCACCCACCATTCAGTAAAAACCTACCTCTGACATCCTCCTAAACCTTCCTCCAATCATCTTAAAATGATGCCACTTCTATTAGCCATTTCCAACCTGAGAAAATGTAGCTGGGTGGCCATTCCATTCATGCCTCTTATCATCGTATACTCTTATGCATTATTATCCCTAGCTAATTTATGTTTCGATTTTGTGGGAACGGTAGCTAAGTGGTTATGTTACTGGTCTGGTCATTCAGCAGCCTGAAAAAATGATTTGGAGCTTTGAGTTTAAATCCCACGCAGCAGCTGGAGAACTGAAGTTTACTTAATTAAATGAATGAAACAAAAAATGTTTTCATGAAACATTAGCAATGTATTGAAAATATATCTGATTCAGTCATGCACCTTTGCAGAAAAGAATGTGCTATCCTTATCCAGTCTAGCCTTTTTGTGAGTCTAGGTTTACAACAGTGTGTTAACATTTACCTGCCCTCTGAAGTAACTGAGAAAACTCCTCGACTGCGCCAAGATTTTTTCTTAAAGCACAATAAAACCCAGGCATCAGATTCAGGCATATAAAAGGCATACCCAGGCTACTAAGCAATACAAAGTTCTCCTTATGAACATCTGAGTAAATGTGACTAAATTAGGACAGCAGACTGATTAACTAAAAGAGAGATGGTGTACTGTAAGTGGCTCATTTTTGGATTGGCGGTTAGTAACCGCAGGGGTGCTACAAGAATCCATCCTGAGCCTCAGCAACGTGCAATCACAAACAAGAGAAAACCTGCAGATGCTGGAAATCCAAAGCAACACATACAGAATGCTGGAGGAACTCAGCAGACCAGGCAGCAGCAACTATAGAAAAGAGTCTGGTCAATGTTTTGGGCTGAGACTCTTCATCAGGACTGGAGTAAAAAAAGAAGAGGAGTCTAAAATATTAGCGAAGAGTATGAACCTGAATGTCGGGAAATATCACAAACTGCACGGACAGTTACGGGATGAAACAGCGAAAGTTAAACAGCACGAGAAAGCCGTTATGGATGCCGACAGAAGTCTGAGTAACTGCCTGCATTGTACACAGTGAAAGGCTTGCTAAAGTGAAAGTAACGTGGCAATGGCTTCAGTTGGGAAAGTTGACAAATTTAATAGCGCTATTGAAGGCTGGGAGTTGTATATTGAGAGAATTGAACTGTATTGTAACATGACAACGTGTTACATAAAGTGTGTGGGCAAAGCAGACTAAAAGCACAACCGAGTGAAAAGTCTCAAACACAAACCTAAGCAAATGCATAAAGTTACTGAAGGTAAAACAGAATCCGACAACATAGAGTCTGACAAAGGTGAACTGCCAAGCCTAGAACTGCATAGTATAACTGAAGAAGATTGCAAAATCATCTGGATCACAATAGACGTGTCTGGTGTAAAACTGAAAATGGAGCTGGATACAGGCTCAGCTTTGTCCATAATGGATATAGGTTCAGCTTTGTCCATAATTCCAGAGGCTGACTACAACAGTCTGTTTTCTAAGCTACCATTAGAAAAGACCTCAGTGATGCTAAAGACCTACACAGGTGAAAAAGTGTCCCCAAAGGCAAACTGAAAGTGAAGGTGACGTATAGAGGCCAAACACAGCAGTTAGAGCTTTATGTATTGAAAAGTGGTGGGCCAGCAATTTTTGGATGTGAATGGTTGAGAAAAATCGAACTAGATTGGCACTCAATCAAAGCTCTCAGTGTGACATCAACCCAGGAAACAGTGGCCCAGATTGTAGCACCAGGGACTGGCACTGGCACAGCTGTTTAATGCTAATAAGAAGGTGTCTGAGAAGGGTATTGGTAAACTCAAAGGCATGAAATCCAGAATTGAACTGGATAAAATAGCAACACCAAGATTACATAAAGTGTGTCCAGTACCTTACACATTATGTCTGAAAGTGGATGCTGAACTGCAGAGCTTGGAGGCGTCTGGAATTCTCTCCAAGGTTGAGTGGAATGGTTGTTTCAGTGATCAAGGGAAGGTTGGAGCTGTTCACATATGTGGAGACTTCAAGGTGAGCATCATCCTGGTGCTATGTACTGTGCAGTATTCCCTGCCACGAATAGATAACATTTTTGCATCTTTGCAAGGCAGGGAGAGGTTTCCAAAGATTGACTTGTCACAAGCCTATCTGCAAATGGAGATTGAGATGTCAAGCAGGAAGTTCCTCACAACCAACATTCACAACGGACTGTTCCAGTATAACTATCTCATTCTTGGCATCGGATCAGTTCCAGCAATTTAGCAAAGAGCAATGGTTTAAGTGCTCCAAGATATCCCAGGAACATAATGTTACCTTGATGACATCTTTGTGACTGGCAAGAATGGTGAAGAACACCTCCAGAAGCTTGGTAAGGTGCTTGAGTGAGTATAGTCTGCATGCAAAGAGAGAGAAATGTGAGTTTTTCAAAAATGAAATCTCATATTGTGGGCATGTTGTTGACAAGCATGGCTACATAAGTCACAAGAGAAGACTGAAGCAAAAACCAGAAAATGTGTCACAAAGCAGATCATACTTGGGCTTTGTAAACTACTACCACTGGTTTCTCCCAAACATTGCTACAATGCTACAATGGAAATTGTCAGAAAAATGCGAAAGAGCATCCAAGGAAACAAAGAGACTAATAACATCTGATGAGCATCTCACCCATTATGACCCATCCTTGCCCATCAGACTGCCATTTGATCCGTCCCCTTATGGCATTTCAGCCATTTTGTCACACAATATGAAAGATGGATCTGAACGCTCGATTGCATTTGCTTCAAGATCACTGATGAGTTCAGAAGGCAACTATGCACATATTGACTGAGAGGCCCTTAGTCTAGTATTGGGAATAAAGAAGTTCCACCACTACCTCTACAAACAAAGGTTTATGCTAGTGACAGATCACCAGCCTCTTGTGTCCATTTTCAATCCCAGGAAGGGAATTCCTGTGGTGACTGCTACCTGGTTATAACGTTGGGCACTAATTCTAGGAGCCAACTCTCATGACATAGAGTTCAAGGGTACCAAACGACATCCAACACTGATAGCTTGTCACGTCTTCCACTACTGGCAACTGAAGAAGACAAGTCTTCATACTGTGACCGAGCAGAAGTGTTCCACACCGCATTGGTGGACCAATTTCCAGTAACACATTCCGAAATACAAAGGGAAAAAGGAATGATCTGAGATTGTCAAAAGTCTATGAAATCACCATGCAAGGATGGTCAACTCATAGTAACCCTATATTTCCAGAGTTCTCAGCAAGATGAGACCAATTGTCAGTATGTCAGAGGATCTTGTGTTGTGATTTCCTCTAAACTGCACACCAGAGTGTTAGAAAATCTACATGAAGGACACCTGGGCACGTTCAAGATGAAGAGTCTCACCCGGAGCTACGTGTGGTGGCCAGGAATAGATAAACAGATTGAAGCTTGGCCAAAAGCTGTTTTTGATGCCAAAAAGTTCAAAATACAAACCCACAGGCACTGTTATGCCCATGGGAGTGACTGTTATCACCATGGCAAAGAGTACATATTGATTTTGCTGGGTCAGTCATGGACTCCACATTTCTGATTGTTGTGGATGATCATTTGGAGTGGCCGGAGGTTATTCCAATGAAGTCAACCACCTCAGCAAAGACTGTCTCCGTTCTGAGGACTATTTTCGCCAGAAGCGGCTTACCAGTAGAAATTGTGAGTGACACCCGACCACAATACACATCAGAAGAATTCTGACCGTTCATGAAGAAAAATAACATTAGACATTTCAAGTCAGCTCCTCGCCACCCAGCAATGAATGGGTTGGCTGAAAGGTTTATTAAAACTTCAAGAAGTCCATTAAAGCAATGGTCAAGGAGGACATTTCTCTACAGCACAAGGTGGACATCTCCCTTTTGTGTATCAGAATTCCATTCATGCGATGACAAATCAAACACCTGCAATGTTGTTCATGAACAGGAATCTAAGATCTCACATAGGGCTCCTGAAACCAGATCTACAGAGGGAAGTGCAGAATAAACATTTTAGCCAGTTGCCAAGTGAAGCACCAAGGAGCATTGAAATTGGACGGGAAGACCTAGTGTGTGATCACCAAGAAGACAAGTGGACACCCAGTAGGAGCTATAAGAACTGGACCACTGATACACACATGGAATCCTCATGTAGACCAGATACTGAATGCTCAACCGAAGAACACACCTGAGTTGACTGCATCCAACAAACTGGACACATTAGAGTCACCGGGCTTACCTCTTAGTGATAATGTCACTGACAGGAATGTGACACCAGAAACTGAGAACATTATCGTTGATAAGATGCCTACCAAACCTGATGCCACTCCACAGGTCCAGAGGCACTATCCTGAAAGAAATAGAGTGCCACCCAAAAGACTGAACCTTTAGGACTGTGATGTTAGTTATAAACTGTTACTATGAAAATATGTTTATTTGGAATATGGGTTTATAAAGGGAAATTGAATGTTTTGTATATACACAGTTCTATATCGTATTAATCTAAAGGGGAAGCAAGTGTAATGTATGGATCTATTTCTTTTAGAGCAATGACTCCCCTTGCATGCACATTGTTCTCAAAGTTCAAAGTAAATTTATTATCAAAGTACATTTATGTCACCATATACAACCCTGAGATTCATTTTCTTGTGGGCATACTCAGCAAACCTATAGAACAGTAACTACAACAGGATTAATGAAAGATCAAATAGAGTGCAGAAGACAACAAACTGTCCAAATGCAAATATATATAAATTGTAATAAACAATGAGAACATGGAATAACAAGGTAAAGGGTCCTTAAAAATGAGAACATTTGTTGTGAGAACATCTCAATGGATGGACAAATGAGTGTAGTTAACCTCATTTTTCAAGAGCCTGATGGTTGTAGGGTAGTAACTGTTCTTGAAACCTGGTAGTGCAAGTCCTGCGGCTCTTGTACCTTCTACCTGATGGCAGCAGTGAGAAAAGATCATCTCTAATCTCCAATGAGGATCTCTAATGATGGATGTTGCTTTCCTATGACAGTGTTTCATGTAGATCTGGTCATTGGCTGGGAGGGCTTTACCCCTGATAGACTGGATTGAATCCATTACAATTTTGTAGGATTTTCTGTTCAAGAGCATTGGTGTTTCCATACCAGGCTGTGGTGCAGCCAGTCAATACACTCTCCACTACACATCTATAGAAGTTTGTCAAAGTTTTAGATGTTATGTCAAATCTCTGCAAACTCCTAAGGAAGTAGAGGTGCTGCTGTGCTTTCTTTGCAATTGCACTTACATGTTGGGTCCAGGACAGGTCATCTGAATACTAACATCCAGGAATTTCAAGTTACTAACCCTCTCCACACCGATCCTCCGATGGCGACTGGCTCATAGACCTCTGGTTTTCTTCTCCTGAGGTCTCCAATCATTCTCTTGGTCTTGCTGACATTAAGTGTCTCCCTGCTGTACATTGATTCGTCACCACCTCTGACTCAGGCTACAACAGTGACGTCTTCAGTAAACTTGAAGATATCATTGGAGCTGTGCTTAGCCACACAGACATGGGTGTCAAGTGAGTAGAGCAGGGGCTAAGCCCACAGGCATGTGGTGCACCTGTGCTGATGGAGATCGTAGGGGAGATTTTATTGCCAATCTGAATTGACTTGGGTCTACAAGTGAGGAAATCCAGGATCCAATTGCACTAGGAGGTATTATTGATAGGTTTTAGGGGATGATGGTATTAAATACTGAGCTGTAATCTCCTCTTGTCCTTACTTACTTAACGAACTTAACCTGTTCTTTAACAGATTTGACATTGTGACCCCTGCCCATCCCCCACATGAGCCACCTGTTGTCGGCCCCCAACCAACACATATTCCACTCTCCCCTCCTACCCCTCCTCACAGTTCCCCCACCCAGCTCTCATGACTATACCCCTCCCCCACACGAAACCACCACGGTGGGCTTCACGGCTGAACAGGTGAGAAGACAGTTGAAACGTCTCAACCCAAGCAAGACTGCAGGACCAGATGGTGTCAGTACCAGGGTGCTCAAAGCCTGTGCCCCTCAGCTATGTGGAGTACTTCGCCATGTATTCAACATGAGCCTGAGGCTCTGGAGGGTTCCTGTACTGTGGAAGACGTCCTGCCTCGTCCCTGTGCTGAAGACGCCATGCCCCAGCGGCCTCAATGACTACAGACCGGTGGCATTGACCTCCCACATCACGAAGACCCTGGAGAGACTTGTTCCGGAGCTGCTCCGGCCTATGGTCAGGCAACACTTAGATCCCCTCCAGTTCGCCTACCAGCCCCAACTAGGAGTTGAGGATGCTATCGTCTACCTGCTGAACCGTGTCTACGCCCACCTGGACAAGCCAGCGAGCACTGTGAGGGTCATATTTTTTGACTTCTCCAGTGTGTTTAACACCACCTGCCCTGCTCTGCTGGGGGAGAAGCTGACAGCGATGCAGGTGGATGCTTTCCTGGTGTCATGGATTCTTGATTACCTGACTGGCAGACCACAGTACGTGTGCTTGCAACACTGTGTGTCTGACAGAGTGATCAGCAGCACTGGGGCTCCACAGGGGACTGTCTTGTCTCCCTTTCTCTTCACAATTTACACCTCGGACTTCAACTACTGCACAGAGTCTTGTCATCTTCAGAAGTTTTCGGATGGCTCTGCCATAGTTGGATGCATCAGCAAGGGAGATGAGGTTGAGTACAGGGCTACGGTAGGAAACTTTGTCACATGGTGTGAGCAGAATTATCTGCAGCTTAATGTGAAAAAGACTAAGGAGCTGGTGGTAGATCTGAGGAGAACTAAGGTACCGGTGACCCCTGTTTCCATCCAGGGGGTCAGTGTGGACATAATGGAGGATTACAAATACATGGGGATACAAATTGACAATAAACTGGACTGGTCTAAGAACACTGAGGCTGTCTACAAGAAGGGTCAGAGCCATCTCTATTTCCTGAGGAGACTGAGGCCCTTTAGCATCTGCCGGACGATGCTGAGGATGTTCTACGAGTCTGTGGTGGCCAGTGCTATCATGTTTGCTGTTGTGTGCTGGGTCAGCAGGCTGAGGGTAGCAGACACCAACAGAATCAACAAACTCATGGGGATGGAACTGGACTCTCTGACGGTGGTGTCTGAAAAGAGGATGCTGTCTAAGTTGCATGCCATCTTGGTCAATGTCTCCCATCCATTACATAATGTACTGGGTGGGCACAGGGGTACATTCAGCCAGAGCCTTATGCCACCGAGATGCAGCACAGAACGACATAGGAAGTCACTCCTGCCTGTGGCCATCAAACTTTACAACACCTCCCTTGGAGGCTCAGACACCCTGAGCCGATAGGCTGGTCCTGGACTTATTTCATAATTTACTGGCATAATTTACATATTACTATTTAACTATTTATGGTTCTATTACTATTTATTATTTATGGTGCAATTGTAACAAAAACCAATTTCCCCCGAGATCAATAAAGTATGAAGATGACTATGACTATGACTATGACTATGACTATTTACCACCCCATCAGCCTCTGCATCTGACTCATTATCATCTGCACCTTCCACCATCTCCAAAGCGATCATACCACTAAACATATCCTTACCTCCCTCCACTTTCTACAAGGATTGCTCCTTCCGTGATTCCTTTGTCCATTCGTCCCTCCCCACTAACCTCCCTCCCGGCACTTATCCCTGCAAGGGGCCCAATTGCTGCACCTGGTCATTCACCTCCTCCCTCGCCTCCACTCAGTGCCCCAAACCGTCGTTCCAGGTGAGGCAGCACTTCACCTGTGTCTGTTGTGTCCAGCGCTCACAATGCAGCCTCCTCCACTTTGGTGAGACCCGTTGAGCACCTCCACAAGATTCACCATAAGTGGAGCTTCCTGGTGGCCAAATGTTGTAATTCCCATTCTGACATGTCAATTCATGGCTTCCTCTTGTGCCAAGATAAGGCCACCCTCAGGGTGGAGGAGCAGCATTTTATATTCCATCTGGGTACCATCCAACCTGATGGCATAAATATTGATTTCTCCTTCTGGTGAACAATTCCCCTCACCCCCACCCGCCCTTTCTCTATTCCCCACTCTGACCTTTCACTTCTTCGGAGACTATCGAAGGATCATCGGGAGAAGTGAGGGTTTGTGATGGTTCCTCCATGTTCTGATGGTCAAAGCAAGCATAGAAAGCATTGAGCTCATCTGGAAGCAAAGCCCTGCTGTCCGCCATGTTGCCTGATTGGATGTTGTAGGAGGTTATAGCATTCAAACCCTGCAACAGCAACCGAGCATCCCTCATAGATTCCATTTTGCCTGTGAGATGGCTTTCCAGAGATTATACCAACATCTCTTGTATCGTTCTTGGTTTCCAGACTTGAATGCCTCTGCTCTGACCCTCTGCAAGTGTAGAATCTCATGGCTCATCCAGGGCTTCTGATTGAGGAAGACCCTGAAGGACTAAGTGGGGACACACTCATCTACGGCTGTTTTAATAAAGTCTGCTACAACCTTGGTGTATTCAATGAGATCTCCAGATGAATGCTTGAACAGGCCCAGGCCACTGACTCAAAACAATCCTGTAATCATTCCTCTGCCTCCCATGACCACCTCTTAGTTGTCCTAATCTCTGGAGTTTACTTTTTAGATTCTGCCTATAGGTAGGAGGAGGACAGCCAAGTGATCTGATTTACCAAAACATCAACTCTGCTCTCAAACGCATCTCTCCCATTTCACGCCATCCTCCTGCCACCCCACTAGGAATAGGGTTCCCCTTGTCCTCGCCTACCACCCCACCAGCCTCCGGGTCCAACATACAATTCTCCGTAACTTGCGCCACCTTCAACGGGATCCCACCACTAAGCACACCTTTCCCTCCCCACCTCTCTCTGCTTTCCGCAGGGATCGCTTCCTACGTGACTTCCTTGTCCATTCGTCCCCCCCATCCCTCCCCACTGATCTCCCTCCTGGCACTTATCCTTGTAAGCGGAACAAGTGCTACACATGTCCTTACACTTCCTCCCTTACCACCATTCAGGGCCCCAGACAGTCCTTCCAGGTGAGGCGACACTTCACCTGTGAGTCGGCTGGGGTGATATACTGCGTCCGGTGCTCCCGATGTGGCCTTCTATATATTGGCGAGACCCGACGCAGACTGGGAGACCGCTTTGCTGAACACCTATGCTCTGTCTGCCAGAGAAAGCAGGATCTCCCAGTGGCCACACATTTTAATTCCACATCTCATTCCCATTCTGACATGTCTATCCACGGCCTCCTCTACTGTAAAGATGAAGCCACACTCAGGTTGGAGGAACAACACCTTATATTCCGTCTGGGTAACCTCCAACCCGATGGCATGAACATCGACTTCTTAAACTTCCGCTAATGCCCCACCTCCCCCTCGTACCCTATCCGTTATTTATTTATATACACACATTCTTTCTCTCTCTCTCCTTTTTCTCCCTCTGTCCGTCTCACTATACCCCTTGCCCATCCTCTGGTTTTTCCCCCCTTCCCCTTTTCTTTCTCCCTGGGCCTCCTGTCCCATGATCCTCTCATATCCCTTTTGCCAATCAATTGTCCAGCTCTTGGCTCCATCCCTTCCCCTCCTGTCTTTTCTTATCATTTTGGATCTCCCCCTCCCCCTCCCACTTTCAAATCTCTTACTAACTCTTCCTTCAGTTAGTCCTGACGAAGGGCCTCGGCCCGAAACGTCGTCCGTACCTCTTCCTAGAGATGCTGCCTGGCCTGCTGCATTCACCAGCAACTTTGATGTTTGCTTGAATTTGCAGGATCTGCAGAATTCCTCGTGTTTGCGCGATTTACCAAAATGTGATTTGGGTCAGGTCAGGAATGGTAGGCATTCCTTATCTTAGCAACAGTTCAATTGTTCAATTTATTATCAGAGAATGTATACTGAATACATTCTTACTCTCTGCAGACACCTAAAAAACTGAAAAAAACCCAAAGAATGATTGTCAGAAAACATTAGAACCCTAAGGTCTTCCTTCCTCTCTCTCTCCCAAGCACCACCAGCAGCAAAAGCATTAACTCTCTCCCAACTTGCTCCAGCAAAAGTATTGACCCCACCTCTCCCCATCATGCAGGCAATAGCAAAGCCCCGAAAGAGACCGTGTTCTAGAGCCCATCAAAAACTGCTGTCCATCCTAACGCTTCGGTATCTCAGACAGGCTCTCTCTCACTAGCAAGGGAGAGAGAGATGTCACTCCTGCAGCAAATGAGAGTAGGATACCAGCAGCTTGCTGTTTTGATGTTATAGTCTGTCATGTCACTTTTCCAAGCCCCCTGACTCAAGGACTGACAGGCTTTCACTCACCGTGTGTGTGTGTGTGTGTGTGTGTGTGTGCGATTCTCAGTAGAGCGTAGATTGCTGTATCGGAGCCCACAAAACAATGCAAATGTCAGGGTATTACTGCTGCTAGTGGTTTACCTTGGTTGGTGAGTAGCTGGTTCCAAGGCTGGTGATTCATCGATTGGCGAACTGCTCTGTCAAACTGGCCATCTTCTGACTGAAAACAATGGTAATTACCAGCAGTTTCTCCTACAACTGGTGGCTGGCGGTGATATAATTCTTCCTGTGAATAAACTCTCCTTTGCTGAGTACAGTAAAGTGAAAGGCAGCTATGAATAATTCCTTCCTTTGTTCACAAATGATTGCTGGAATAAATTAATAAAGATTAGGTAGTAAGTTATTAAAAAAATGTAAAAGTAATGTAGAAGTCTTTTCTGTTAAATATTCTACCCATTCATGTAACGGATTTCAATAATCTACTGAACACAAAATAAATCCTAAAGCAGTTTACCATGAATGCTATTAATGTAAAAATCTACCACAGGGAATCATGTGGAATTGAACAACAAAGTACATTAAAGAAATTGCAATATTCCATTTTCTTTACACAAATTTGTGATGGAATTTCAAGTAAATTAAATGAGGTTTTGTAAATAGACAATACTATACCCACCACTCTGGTGGGAGAGTCTAGGACCAGAGGACACAGCCTCAGAATAGAGAGGTGTCCTTTTAGAATGGAGATGAGGAGAAATTTCTTTAGCCACACTGCAGTAAATCTGTGGAATTCTTTGCCACAGGCAGCTGTGGAGGCCAGGCCTTTACATATAATTAAGGCAGAGATTGATAGATTTTTGATTGGTCAGGGCATGAAGGGTTCGGGGAGAAGGCTGGAGATTGGGGCTGAGAGGAAAAATGGATCAGCCATGATGAAATGGCAGAGCAGAGTCAATGGGCCAAATGGCCTAATTCTGCTCCTTTTTCTTTTGGTCTTATGGTCTTACAAAATTTATTTATTTATTTATTTATGAATTTATTTATTGAGATACAGTGCAGAATAGGCTCTTCCAGCACTTTGAGCTGCACCGCCCAGCAGTCCCTCGATTTAATCCTAGCCTAATCATGGGACAAGGAAAACCTCACATGGTCATGGCAGAACATACAAGACCTCTTACAGGCAGCAGCAAGAATTGAACCCAGGTCGCTGGTACTCTAAAGCGTCGTGCTAACCACTACACTACTGTGCCGCAACAAAAATGTAAGTAGTTATGTTCAAACATGAGACAACAGAGCGCATTTGACACTATGCCAACAAATAATTAAAATAATCCATTGCAACTATGATCACTTTTGATTGGTGGTTTATGTATTTCCCTGAGGTTGCTGGCTGGTGCAATGAGCTTGTTGAGAAGACGCCATGGGGGTAACAGGTAATTAGGCCACTGCAAGGGTTATAACCTCCTGCAAAGGGGCTCTTGGAATTGAGTGTGAGATAGGGATTACAAATTAGAATGGAAACATTTTACTTTGAAACTCATTTTACTCGGATAGCTACAAAACAACGAATAGATAGCTCTAGTGAATATCTTGGACATTGATAGTTTGTCAATACATTTATTATATTTGGTTTAATGTAGCCTTACAGTTCCACTGCCCATACTACAAGCAGAGATGGCTAATGTGCCCAAAGTGTGCTTGACTTCACATTGTTGAACTTGTTTAAAATATTTGGCCAGTCTTTTGAATGGAGCCACACTTATGCTGGCACGTGGTTAGATGAGTTTTTAATGTGACACGCACGTTGGTTTCGAGAGCAGTGTGCCACGTCCACCTGCTATAATTGAACTGGCACAGAATGCCTCACGTCAAAAGCTACTTGGGTGGTCTCACTTGAAAAGGAAGACTGAAATGGTGTTGGCTGCTGTACATTTGGAACTTGGAATTTGTGAAGTACAAAGGAATTAAATCACGTTGTGTTGGGACCCTTGTTCAGATCAAATTTGTTCACTTTCATGTCCCTCCAAGTTTGTGTTGGAAACATTGAAGGAAGACTATCCTCACTAAGAAATGTTGTTCCCAGGTTTTTTTTTCATTATAGCACTGTTCCTAAGTAATTAATTAGCAGAAGCATTTCACTTAATGAAGATTACTTAAGAAAACTCAGAAATGTGGCAAGTCCTGAATTGTGCATTTATGATTTGTTCCAATTCCTTTACTTTAGCCGTGGAATAACATTGTGCCCTATGAATAGAGTTTCAGTTTGACAACACATTTAGCCTGGCTGTGTGCCAAACTTTGGGAATGAATTTTGCCATACGCATTGGTACACATTAGGGTTTTTGTCTGTATGCCTCTGAAGCTGAATTAGATCCCGTGACATTCTGAGGTAGGCAAGGACAATACCAAATGAGCTATGGCTGATGTCGTAAAATTAAATACTTAAAATCTAAGCAAAAGTCACGGGGAGAGAGATGATGTTTACTTTGCATATGCAGCAAGTTACTAAGAAATGGAATGGATCACTTGGAAGAGTGGTGGAGGCAGAATTAATTAATAGCAACTTTCAAAAGAGATTTTGATATATGGAAGACAATTAAAAACCTGCAGGGATAGTGGGATTAAATGGATGGTTCTTATAAAAAAACTGATGCATTCATGATGCACCAAATCTGTCTCATAATTCTATAAATCTGCCTATATATAAAAAAGATTTTTATAACATAATGTGAAATCTTCATTACTTTAAGAAAATGGCACATACTACCAAAGAATTTCCACGTAAACCAAACAAGGTGGTATTATTAAAAATATGATTGACTCTTCAAAATTTTAATAACCTTAACATTGATTGTGCTTCAGTGAAACTGCACTTTTAATGAGATAAGTTAATCTAATTTAGAAGCCATTTTATCTGGGTGGGTGATTTATAATGTATTGGGGTTAAAACTGTAACTTGGAAGCAGCTGCTCCTATAAATGCAGTCCTGTCATCACTTTGATCAACAAACATTTGTTTCCTGTTTTAATTTCATGTACTGTATGCCTCTGTTATTTTTGTAATTGCAGTTTTAGACTGCTGGACAATTTACATCACTTTTTTGCTGTAAGTGCCATATAGGGTCACTACAAGTAGAAACTAATAATAGCACCTACTTTGTATAGTAAGTCAGCTGTAATAATTTGAAATATGTCTGTGACACTTAGTTAAATTCAACCCTTTTAGAGCAAATACTATACCAGTGATAAAACAAATTATAGACTTGACAAAATATTATACAAAATTTGATATTTATAGATACCATATAGATGATGTTTACATCCTCAGTGGAAAAGATTATTATTTAATTGAATCATTTTCTTTCTTAATAAGGAAAAAGCTCTGCTTGTTCACTTGCTTAAGAAAAAAAGCTTTCATAGCGAGAGTTTGCTCTCACCGAACTTCAAGGCTCCTTCCCCCTACCCCAATTGTCATTCAATCATAGCACTAAAGCAAATGTTTCCACTGTCTGGACATTGATGTAATCCAAAATTATGTTAGTAAGACATTGATCTTATATGAAATGAGGACAGAATCAGAATTAGAATCAGATTTATCATCATCGTGTTCTATGACATGAAATTTGTTGTTCTGCAGCAGCAGTCCCGTGCAAAGACATAAAATTATTATAAATTAAAAAATAAATAAACACTGTAAGTAGAAAGGAAAAATGTGGTCATGTTTATGGATTTAAGGAGCATTCAGAAAAGTTAATGATATAGGGAGAAAGCTGTTCCTGAATCATTGAGTGTGGGTCTTCAGGCTCCTGTCCTTCAGGTGGTGTAATAAGAAAAGGGCATGTCCTAGAGGATTATGACCCTTAATGATGGAAGTTATGTTAAAGCATAAAAGATGATTTTAATGAAGATTGGCATATAATCCCTGTCTTTAAAATTTTGTTGAATATCATACGACAGATGAAACTTTAAACTTACACTAGTGAAAGATATTGAGCCAATGTTATATCTTCAGTATTAACCTTTTAACAGCTTTCTTTTCATAGGTAACAATTGAAAGTTACAGACCTAAGCGTAGTGAGTGCAATCCCAACATACTGTTGCAATCGTCCCACAGAAGTACCACACAACCTCTCTGAACACAGCTTCTAAAAATTGCTGCAAAACTCAAACTTCAAAATAACAGCAAGGGTCAAGAAAAGACCACGTTATGATACTCCAGAGAAGATGTATTTTTAACCATCAAGAGATATTTATAATTACACTGATAAATTTTCAACTCTCAAAATTGATTTTGTGATTCTGCTGTCAGATATGGAAAATCCCCACATTTTCTTCTCAGTATTTTTCAAGGGTATTGATTTCCAACTGTGTGATGAATGGATATTACGCATAATCGGCCTCCCATCCATAACTCCCTTGGCTGGCAAACTCTTTCTTTCAAAGGTCAGCTTTTCACCTCAGTTTAAAGTCATACAGAACTATGGATTTTTCTGGGTTATACTTCATCCGATCAAGGAAGAACTGCAATGCACCCTTGAAGCAAATTGTACAATAGTGTTTTTTTAAGTTTATGATGTACTTCATTATGTGTTTTAATAAAATGATCAATAATTCCATTAAATACTATCAAAATATTGACAGCTGTACTCTAAAGAACTTAATTTCTTGCTTCTGTCCATGCATGAAATAAAGGGCAGGGTAATTTCAAATGGATGCAGATAGTTAATTTAGATAATATTCATGGTGGATTTTATGATGTTATGCGTTAAGGATAATGCTGATTTTTCTTTTGTTGCTTTCTCTTCTCTGCTTGAGATCAGAAGACATAAAGAATTATCATAGTCTCCTCTGCCTCTAAACTTCCCTTCCCTGCTCCCACCTGGCTCCATCAGCCCATCACCCCTCACCTCGTATGTTTGTACCATTCAACTGCCAACTCCTGTCGCACTCCTCCCTCTCACATCTTTATACTTGGCTGTCTTCCTGCCACACTCCCAGACCCAATACAGGAGTTATGACCTGAAACATCAGCTATTCCTGTCACAACCATGGATTCGGCAGCACAGTAGATACGGCAATTGCGCTTGTGAATATGCACGTGTCAGCTAATTATTATTTCATCATGATAGTATTTAACACCATACTTGTCATCGTAGTGCTTGTCGAGACTTGGACAGAGCACAGCAATGCTATGTTGCCTGTTTGCTGTTAACAGGTTCGGATCTGGTCCAAGTGCAGAGTGAGAGACACTGAAGCAGGTCGATAGTTCACCGGCTTTAATGCGAACAGTGTTAAAGGCAAAATAAAACAATAAGGGCCAGGCAAAATAGGGCTGTTAACTAAAACTCTCAAATGGGAAACGAAGCCTGCACTGCAGCTGAAAAGAAAATCTAAACATTAAACAAATACCGCTAGTCTTCAGAGTCAGTTGACTTGAATGTCTGATTCCTCAGGGAAAGCCGAAAGCAAAACAGCAGCGAAGTGTTACTGTGCTCTGTCCAAGTCTCGACAAGCACTAGGACGATGAGTATGGAGTTAAATACTATCACGATGAAATAATAATTAGTTGACACGTGTATATTTACAAGCGCAATTGCCATATCTACTGCGCTGCCGAATCCGTGGTTGTGACAATTCCTTTGACCTCAGGGATGATGTTTAACCCTTTGGTTCCCTCCAGCAGCTTCTTTCTCTCTCCAGGCGACGACACTTGCAATCTTGTGTCCCTTGAAGAAAATAAATGTTGATATTCTGTGGGTTATTTGAAACGGCAGCAAAATAAACTTTCTTTTGGACTGACAGAGCCAGAGACCTGATAATTGTACTCACAAATTATTATGGTATAGGTCAGGCAATATTTCCACTGGCTGGTGCCTTGGCATTATTGTTGAGAATTTCATCCAAGAAGGAGAGGAAGTTCCACTGCACTTGAAGCCAAAAATAAGTAGTTTAATTTCTCTTGTCTCCTGATGCCTCTCCTAGTTCCTACTTCCCTGCACAGGTGAACTCCTGAGCTCTCGTAGCAATACTAAAGCTACTCTGCTTGTATGAGTTTACATTGATAGAGTTGTTTCAGTCCCCTTCCCAGTCAGGTGGAGTTGCAGCATCAAAGGCAGCAATATGAAGACGCAGGAGAAATTTGAGTCATCGTTGACATGTTCACTAGCAAATGCTATGTAGTTGCCTTAGCAAATCTGAGGAATAAGATGCATGTGTCTATGCCAGCAAGGGGTTCTTTCATTTGTTGAATTGCAGTAGGATGGCATTTGGTGACAGCAACTCAAAACAATAATTTACCTATATCTTCATGGGGATATGGACATAATAGCTTAGCAGTTACGCTTAAGTTCAAAGTAAAACAGACTACAGGGAGTTTGGAAGGAAGTTGAGAAGCATGACCTCAAAGGTAGTAATCTCGGGATTACTGCCTGTGCCATGCGACAGTGAGTATAGGAATTGAGTGATGTGGAGGATAAGTGCATGGCTGAGGGATTGGAGGGGCAGGGATTCAGAATTCTGGATCATTGGGACCTCTTTTGGGACAGACGTGACCTGTACAAAAAGGACTTGTTGCACTTGAATCCCAGGGGGACCAATATCCTGGCAGGGAGATTTGCTAAGACTGTTGGGGAGAGCTTAAAGTAGAATAGCTGGGGGGTGGGAACCGAACTGAAGAGACAGAGGAAGGGGCAATTAGCTCACAAATAGAGAAAACATGGAGATAGTACGAAATGGAGGATAGGCAGGTGATAGAGAAGGGATGCGCTCAGAATGATGGTTTGAGATGTGTCTATTTTAATGCAAGAAGCACCATGAACAAAGCGGATGAGCTTCGAGCATGGATCAATACTTGGAGTTATGATGTTGTGGCCATTACAGAGACTTGGATGGCTCAGGGGCAGGAATGGTTACTTAGAGTGCCAGGCTTTAGATGTTTCAGAAAGGACAGGGAGGGAGGCAAATGAGGTGGGGGCACGGCACTGTTGGTCAGAGATAGTGTCACAGCTGCAGAAAAGGAGGAAGTCACGGAGGGATTGTCTACTGAGTCTCTATGGGTGGAAGATAGGAATAGGAATGGGTCAATAACTCTACTGAGTGTTTTTATAGACATCCCAATAGCAACAGGGACATTGAGGAGCAGATAAGGAGTCAGATTCTGGAAAGGTGTAATAATAATAGGGTCATCGTGGTAGGAGATATTAATTTCCCAAATATTGATTGGCATCTTCTTAGAGCAAGGGGTTTAGATGGGGTGGAGTTTGTCAGGTGTGTTCAGGAGGGTTTCCTGACACAATATGTAGATAAGTCTTCAAGAGGAGAGGCTGTACTTGATCTGGTATTGAGAAATGAACCTGGTCAGGTGTCAGGTCTCTCAGTGTGAGAGCATTTTGGAGATAATGATCAAAATTCTATCTCCTTCACCATAGCATAGCATAGAGGGATAGGAACAGACAAGTTAAGAAGGTGTTTAATTGCAGTAAGGGGAAATATGAAGCTATCAGACAGGAACTTGAAAGTATAAACTGGGACAAGATGTTCTCAGGGACATGTGGCAAATGTTCAGGGGATATTTGCATGGTGTTCTGCATAGGTATGTTCCAATGAGACAGGGAAAGGATGGTAGGGTACAGGAACAGTGGTGTACAAAGGCTGTTGCAAATCTACTCAGGAAGAAAAGAAAAGCTTACAAAAGGTTCAAAAAATTAGGTAATGATAGAGATCTAGAAAATTATAAGGCTAGCAGGAAGGAGCTTAAGAATGAAATGAGGAGAGCCAGGAGGGGCCATGAGAAGGCCTTGGTGAGCAGGATTAAGGAAACCCCAAGGAATTCTACAACTATGTGAAGAGCAAGAGGGTAAAACGTGAGAGAATAGGACCAATCAAGTGTGACAGTAGAAAAGTGTGTTTGGAACCAGAGGAGATAGCGGAGGTACTTAATGAGTTCTTTGCTTTAGCATTCACTAAAGAAAGGGACATTGGTGATTGTAGGGATGACTTACAAGATGACTTGAAAGAGAATGTGCTGGAGCTTTTGGAAAGCATCAAGTTGGATAAGTCACCGGGACCGGCCAAAATATACCAGGCTACTGTAGGAAGCGAGGGTGGAGATTGCTGAGCCTCTGGCAATGATCTTTGCATTATCAATGGGGATGGGAGAAGTTCCAGAGGATTAGAGATTTGTATATGTTGTTACCTTATTCAAGAAAGGGAGTAGAGATAGCCCAGGAAATTATAGACCAGTGAGTCTTACTTTGTAAGTTGATGGAAAGATCCTGAGAGGCAGGATTTATGAACATTTGGAGAGGTATGATATGATTAGGAATAGTCAGCATGGCTTTGGAGGATCACAGGGATTTTGGGGTCCGAATCCATAGGACACTCAAAGCATCTGTGCAGGTTGACTCTGTGGTTAAGATGGAATACGGTGCATTGGCCTTCATCAATCACGGAATCAAATTTAGGAGCCGAGAGGTAATGTTGCAGCTATATAGGACCCTTGTCAAACCCCACTTGGAGTACTATGCACAGGTCTGGTTGCCTCAGGAAGGATGTGGAAGCCATAGGAAGGGTGCAGAGGAGATTTACAAGGATGTTGCCTGGATTGGGGAGCATGCCTTATGAGAATAGGTTGAGTGAACTTGGCCTTTTCTCCTTGGAGCGATGGAGGATGAGAGGTGACCTGATAGAGGTGTATAAGATGATGAGAGGCATTGATTGTGTGGATAATCAGAGGCTTTTTTCAAGGGTTGAAATGGTTGCCACAGGAGGACACAGGTTTAAGGTGCTGGGGAGTAGGTACAGAGGAGATGTCAGGGGTAAGTTTTTTACTCAGAGAGTGGTGAGTGCGTGGAATGGGCTGCCGGCAATTGTGGTGGAGGTGGATGCGATAGGGTCTTTTAAGAGACTCTTGGATAGGTACATGGAGCTTAGAAAAATAGAGGGCTATGGGTAGGCCTAGTAATTTCCAAAGTAGGGACATGTTCGACAAAATTTTGTGGGCCAAAGGGCCTGTATTGTGCTGTAGGTTTTCTATGTTTCTATGTTTCTGTATTTCTAAATTTTATTATCAAAGTATATATATGCCACCATATACAACCCTGAGATTCATTTTCTTGTGGGCATACTCAACAAATCTATAGAATAGTAACTATAACAGGATCAACGAACTCCCGCCAAACTAAGGATTTCAGCCAGAGTGCAGAAGACAACAAACAGGCCAAATATATAAAGAATTTACAATCATATAAATAAATAAGCAATAAATACTGAGAACATGAAATGAAGAGTCTTCAGAAGTGTGTCCATTGGTTGTGGGAACGTTTCAATGATGGGTCGAGTTAAGCTATCCTCTTTGTTCAAGAGCCTGATGGTTGAGGGGTTGTAACTGTTCCTGAACCTGGTAGTGTGAAGACTTGTATACCTTCTTCCTAACGGCAGCAGTGAGAAGACAGCATATCCTGGGTGGTGGAGGATCCTGATGAAAGGTGTTGCTTTCCTGTGACGTTTCATGTAGATATGCTCAATGGTTAGGACAGCATTACCCATGGTGGACTGGACTGTATCCACTACTTTCTATATAATTTTCCATTCAGGGCATTGATGTTTCCATACCTGGCTGTGATGCGGCCAGTCAATATACTCTCCCTGACACATTCATAGAAGTTTGTCATAGTTTTAGATGTCATGCCGAATCTCCACAAACTCGTAAAAAGTAGAAATGCTGCCGTGCTTTCTTCATAATTGCATTTACTTGCTGAACACAAGACAGGTCCTCTGAAATAATAGCACCTAGGAATATGAATTTGCTAATCCTCTCAATCTATGATCCTCCAGTGAGGACTGGCTCATGGATCTCTGGTTATCTTCTCCTGAAGTCTACGGCCCACAAAATTAGAAATGTGTGCAATAAAGGAACAGCAGTTATAATGGGTGACTTCAACCTACATGTAGATTGGGTGAACCAAATTGGTAAAGGTGCTGAGGAAGAGGATTTCTTGGAAAGTATGCGGGATGGTTTTTTGAACCAAGATGTCGAGGAACCAACTAGAGAGCAGGCTATTCTGGACTGGGTTTTGAGCAATGAGGAGGGGTTAATTAGCAATCTTGTCATGAGAGGCCCTTTGGGTAAGAGTGACCATAATATGGTGGAATTCTTCATTAAGATGGAGAGTGACATAGTTAATTCAGAAACAAAGGTTCTGAACTTAAAGAGGGGTAACTTTGAAGGTATGAGACATGAATTAGCTAAGATAGACTGGCAAATGACACTTAAAGGATTGACGGTGGATATGCAATGGCAAGCATTTAAAGGTTACATGGATGAACTACAACAATTGTTCATCCCAGTTTGGCAAAAGAATAAATCAAGGAAGGTAGTGCACCCGTGGCTGACAAGAGAAATTAGGGATAGTATCAATTCCAAAGAAGAAGCATACAAATTAGCCAGAGAAAGTGGCTCACCTGAGGACTGGGAGAAATTCAGAGTTCAGCAGAGGAGGACAAAGGGCTTAATTAGGAAGGGGAAAAAAGATTATGAGAGAAAACTGGCAGGAAACATAAACACGGACTGTAAAAGCTTTTATAGATATGTAAAAAGGAAAAGACTGGTAAAGACAAATGTAGGTCCCCTGCAGACAGAAACAGGTGAATTGATTATGGTGAGCAAGGACATGGCAGACCAATTGAATAATTACTTTGGTTCTGTCTTCACTAAGGAGGACATAAATAATCTTCCAGAAATAGTAGGGGACAGAGGGTCCATTGAGATGGAGGAACTGAGTGAAATACATGTTAGTAGGGAAGTGGTGTTAGGTAAATTGAAGGGATTGAAGGCAGATAAATCCCCAGGGCCAGATGGTCTGCATCCCAGAGTGCTTAAGGAAGTAGCCCAAGAAATAGTGGATGCATTAGTGATAATTTTTCAAAACTCATTAGATTCTGGACTAGTTCCTGAGGATTGGAGGGTGGCTAATGTAACTCCACTTTTTAAAAAAGGAGGGAGAGAGAAACCGGGGAATTATAGACCGGTTAGCCTAACATCGGTGGTGGGGAAACTGCTGGAGTCAGTTATCAAAGATGTGATAACAGCACATTTGGAAAGCGGTGAAATGATCGGACAAAGTCAGCATGGATTTGTGAAAGGAAAATCATGTCTGACGAATCTCATAGAATTTTTTGAGGATGTAACTAGTAGAGTGGATAGGGGAGAACCAGTGGATGTGGTATATTTGGATTTTCAGAAGGCTTTTGACAAGGTCCCACACAGGAGATTAGTGTGCAAACTTAAAGCACATGGTATTGGGGGTAAGGTATTGGTGTGGGTGGAGAGTTGGTTAGCAGACAGGAAGCAAAGAGTGGGAATAAACGGGACCTTTTCAGAATGGCAGGCAGTGACTAGTGGGGTACCGCAAGGCTCAGTGCTGGGACCCCAGTTGTTTACAATATATATTAATGACTTGGATGAGGGAATTAAATGCAGCATCTCCAAGTTTGCGGATGACACGAAGCTGGGTGGCAGTGTTAGCTGTGAGGAGGATGCTAAGAGGATGCAGGGTGACTTGGATAGGTTGGGTGAGTGGGCAAGTTCATGGCAGATGCAATTTAATGTGGATAAATGTGAAGTTATCCACTTTGGTAGCAAAAATAGGAAAACAGATTATTATTTGAATGGTGGCCGATTAGGAAAAGGGGAGGTGCAACGAGACCTGGGTGTCATTATACACCAGTCATTGAAAGTGGGCATGCAGGTACAGCAGGCGGTGAAAAAGGCGAATGGTATGCTGGCATTTATAGCGAGAGGATTCGTGTACAGGAGCAGGGAGGTACTATTGCAGTTGTACAAGGCCTTGGTGAGACCACACCCGGAGTATTGTGTGCAGTTTTGGTCCCCTAATCTGAGGAAAGACATCCTTGCCATAGAGGGAGTACAAAGAAGGTTCACCAGATTGATTCCTGGGATGGCAGGACTTTCATATGAAGAAAGACTGGATGAACTGGGCTTGTACTCATTGGAATTTAGAAGATTGAGGGGGGATCTTATTGAAGCATATAAAATCCTAAAGGGATTGGACAGGCTAGATGCAGGAAGATTCTTCCCGATGTTGGGGAAGTCCAGAATGAGGGGTCACAGTTTGAGGATAAAGGGGAAGCCTTTTAGGATCGAGATTAGGAAAAACTTCTTCACACAGAGAGTGGTGAATCTGTGGAATTCTCTGCCACAGGAAACAGTTGAGGCCAGTTCATTGGCTATATTTAAGAGGGAGTTAGATATGGCCCTTGTGGCTAAAGGGGTCAGGGGGTATGGAGGGAAGGCTGGGGCGGGGTTCTGAGTTGGATGATCAGCCATGATCATAATAAATGGCGGTGCAGGCTCGAAGGGCTGAATGGCCTACTCCTGCACCTATTTTCTATGTTTCTATGTTTTCTATGATCAGTTCTTCAGTCTTGTTGAGTGAGAGGTTGTTGCTATGACACCATTCAGCCAGGTTTTCAGTCTCCCTCCTATATGCTGAGTCACCAATGCCTTTGATTCGGCCAGTGATAGTGGTGTCATCAGCAAACTTGAATATGGCATTGGAGCTGTGCTTAGCCACACAGTCATAGGTGTAAAGTGAGTAGAGCAGGGGGGCGAAGCACACAGACTTGTGGTGCACCTCTGCTGATAGGGATCAAGGAGAAGATGTTGTAATATTTGATTGGTCATTTGGAGCTCCTAGGCTTAAGTCTCAGCATGGAGATTTGTAAAAAATAAATATTTGATTGCAGGTTATTTCAGTGAATTAGTAAGTACTTATTAATGCTGTTCAGACCTCCAAGAGGACCACAATCTTGTCGTAGGGTTCGGAGGGTTGCATGCCCGAATGTCCTGGAGATCTATGCTGGCTGCAATCAGGGCTTTATGTTTTGGCTCTTGAGAAGGTCACCCATGCCAAACAGGTCAAAGGGTAGAGGCCGATTAAGAGTGGTCCACCTGTCCTCCAGGTTCGGGGCTTCAGCTCAGGGCTAACAATCCTGACTGGTAAAACAAAATTGTTACGGAAACAGCAATAAAGAATCCTTCTACATCTGAGTACGATGGTATTCCTGAGTCTCCAGCTGGGACATGTGACTGACAGGAGTGAAAACTGAGAGGAAGCTACTGACGTGATGAAAGAAGCCCTGAACACCGCCAGAGATGGAGGACCTTAAATGCTGCCCTAAACACCAGTGGCATAATGGGCAGTAATTAAAGCTATTCTGAGAACCTTGTAACATCTAATGCAAGAGATCAATCAAGACAGTCACTTATAACCCAAGTTTGTAAGAGGAAACAATGGGCTACAGAGAGCAAGGAGCACAGTGCAACATCTTGCTCCTGGTACTGCTGATCACTATTCCTTAGAACATCATTGAGAGTGGGACCTGGCGTGAGGCCAGAGCACCGCCAGGAGTTCAGCCAGAGGGCTGGGCACGAGATCAGGCCTGGGGTTGGGAGGTGGCCCCTGGAACATGTCTGGAAAGGTGTTCAGCTGTGGATGGGAGAAACACCATCTTCAAGAAAGAAACAGATCTGAATATAGCAACCATAAGACATAGCAGCAGAATTAAGCCACTCAGCCCGTCGAGTCTGCTCCACCATTCCATCATGGCTGATTCATGATCCCTCTCAATCCCATTCTCCTGCCTTCTCTCTCTAATATTTGACACCCTTACTAATCAATAAGGGTCACTCTATAGTCTGCCACAGAGAACATGATTGCCCGTGGGGATTTCAGAGAGGGCCTTTCACTAACTCCAAAAAACCGAGAGCAGTTCCTGAATCACAGTTTGCACCCTGTCCATCTAGAGGTAAAATGGATGTAATTTTCACCTCTCCAAAGGAAATGCAGGGATCAGCACCAACCATTCTACATGGCCTTTTCTAACTTGAGTGAAGCCCTCGACAGCCCAGCAAGGGGGCCTCTGCAATTCATCCCTCAAATTTACCTATCCATAGAAATTGTTTCCATTTTATGTTTGCATTACACCAATATGCAAATAACTTTTCATATCTGCGATCCTTCACGTCCTTCTGATGGAAGGTCTTAGACCTGTTAGCTCTCTTTCTGTCTAATTTGCTGAGTGTTTCCAGCCTTTTGTTTAAAGCAAACCACTGCACTGTGTTTACTAAAGTTCATCTCCTTGAGGATTACACATTGCCTTCAAATGATGTTAATGTGAAGAGAATGTGCAGCAATATTCTGCCAGTAAACAGTACAAGTAGAGCTAGCAGCCCTCCAATCTTACTCTAAGAGACACAGGCACCAATTTTACTCATGTTTCTGGATTCTGGATGACTTCCAATTTCTGGCCATTTTTGTCATATGGTTATATTTCTTCTTCTTGCTTTTGTGTGCTGAAGACAAGAGATCAATGCTGGGTTCACATTGCTCTTGGATCCTGGAAGAAAAATGCAGCAGTAAAATTTAAGGGAAGATATAAAAGTGTGGCTGTGGTAAGGAAGAACGGTAGCAGAAATAACTTTGAGTTCATGCCGAATCCTCCCATTATGTCTATTCTCAGTTTATTTGTCTTTAGAACAGAGAACATACAGTGGATCAGTACAGCACAAGGGAGACCATTCAGCCCATATACTGTACTGTGTCAATCATAATGCCAATTTTTGTACTAAGTATCTCCTCCAGTATATTATTCATATCCCTCTATTCCCTTTATATTCATGTATCTGTCTAAATGCCTCCTAAACTCCACCAAACTGCCTGCTTTCACAACTATCCTGGTAACCAATTCCCTGTACCTACTTCTCTCTGTTTAAAAACTTGTCCCTCATGTTGCTTTCAATCTTCCCCCCTCTAACCTTAAAACATGTCCTGTGACACTTGACATATCTGCTCTTGGAAAAAGATTCTAACTGTCTACCCCATCTATGCCTCCCATAATTTAAAAAAATTCTCTATCAGGTCTCCTGTTTAGCCTCCAGTACTCTAGGGAGAACAGTCCGCATTTCTCCAACTTTTCCTTACAGTTCGAATCCAGGCAGCATCCTGGTGAACTTTTTGTTCACTCTTGCCAGAGTCTCCATATCCTTCCGATAATGTGGCAACGAGAACTGCGCACGATACTCCAAGTGTGGTCTGACCTGTGTTAAATATAACTGCAGCATGATTTCCTTACTCTGACACTCAACAGTCCTACCAATGAAGGCATGCAGGCTATATGCCTTTTTTTTTAACCTCCTTATCCACTTGCATAGGCACTTTCAGTAAGCCTCGAGATCTCTTATACTTCAGTGCTATTAAAGGGGATTATTTTCTTCTTTCATTTAACCTCTCAACATGCAGCCCAGATGGGTGCGATGGTTGCGTAGTGGTTAGTCTGATGCTATTACGGCTTGGGGCGTTCCAGAGTTCAGAGTTTAATTCAGGTGCCTTTCTGTAAGGAGTGTCTGTACGTCTTCCCTGTAGAATGTGTGTAGAAAGATGTACAGGGCCGGTAACTGGTCATTGTAAATTGTGCTGTGATTTGGTTAGGGTTAACCAGATTTGTCGGGGGTTGCTGGGGCTCAACATGCTGGAAGGATTAATCCATGCAGTATTGCAGAATAAGTAAATAAATAAATAAACAAACTCCATCTGCCACTTCTTTGCACCAATCTGTCACTGATCTATATCTCACAGTATTTCTGATAGCCATTTACACTGTCCACAGCTCCACCAGCCCTGGTATTATCTGCAATCTCATTCACCTGCCCATCTACACTTTCATTCAAGTCATTTGTCATAATTTCCTCTCCCCAATTTAGTAACTTCCTATACAATCTAATTTTATCCCTACTCATACCTATCTTACAACTCCATGGATTGTAATCACTGCTCCCAAAACACTCACTCACTATCGGGTCTGTCACATGGCCTCTAGTCCTGACTGTTCTGATCTGCTCCATGCTGACCTTTTTCACTCTGTTCTCCATTCACATGAGGTCATCAGCTCATGCTGCTCCTCAGCTCTAATCTTATCCAGCTTTTACTCATTGCCCTAAAATAAATTCTGGTCTCAAATCCCTTAGTTTAAAATTCTCACTCTTTGCCAAGTCACTTGTTTCTCAGTCTCTGTAGCCTCATCCAGCCACCTTGCCATATCTTTATTTCTAGCACATTGAGCATCTGCCATTGTGCCTTCACAAGCTGAGATACCCAAGCTATGGATTCCCTCCCTACCTATCATCTCCCTTAGCTCCTTTAAAATGCTCCTTAAAATCTCTCACACTCATCAGGCTTTTGTCCTTTTGTAAACACGAGAGATTCTGCAGAAGCTGGAAATCCAGAACAACACTCAAAATGTTGGAGGAACTCCGCAGGTCAGGCAGCGTCATTGGAAAGAAATAAAGGGTCGAGGTTTCAGTCCTAGACTATTCATAAGGACTGAAGAGGAATGGGAAAAAATGAGGGCACTTTCAGGTTGGAGGAGCAACACCTCATATTAGACCATTAAACCATAAGATACAGGAGCAAAAGTAGGCCATTTAGCCCATTGAGTCTGCTCTGTCATTCAATCATGGGCTGATCCAATTCTTCCAGTCATTCCCATTCCCCTGCTTTCACCTGATATCCTTCGATTCCCTGGTTAATCAAGAACCTATCTATCTCTGCCTTAAATACACCCAATGTCCTGG
This sequence comes from Mobula birostris, assembly GCF_030028105.1. Taxonomy (NCBI): domain Eukaryota; kingdom Metazoa; phylum Chordata; class Chondrichthyes; order Myliobatiformes; family Myliobatidae; genus Mobula; species Mobula birostris. The sequence continues at coordinate 33,214,942 of NC_092376.1, forward strand.
CCTCTACAGCCACTCGTGGCAACAAGTTCCACAGATTTACCACCCTCTGTCTGGGTAACCTCCAACCTGACAGCGTGAACATTGACTTCTTTAACTTCTGGTAATTCCCCTCCAACCCTTCTCTCTTTGTCCATTTCCCATTCTGGCTCCTCTCTTGCTTCCTTCCCTTTTTCCTCACCAACACATCACCTCCCACTGGCACCCCTCCTCCTTCCCTTTCTCCCATGGTCCACCTTCCCCTCCTATCAGATTCCTTCTTCTTCAGTCCTTTTCCTTATCCACCTATCACCTCCAGGCTTCTCAATTCTGGTCAGCTCACCACAGGAAGGATGTGGATACCATAGAGAGAGTGCAGAGGAAATTTATGAGGATGTCACCTGGGTTGGAGAGTGTGCCTTATGAGGGTAGGTTGAGTGAACTTGGCTTTTTCTCCTTGGAGTGACAGAGGATGAGAGGTGACCTGATAGAGGTGTATAAGATGATGAGAGACATTGAAAGTGTGGATAGCCAGAGGCTTTTCCCCAGGGCTGAAATGGCTAACACAAGAGGGCACAGTTTTAAGGTGCTTTGAAGTAGGTACAGAGGGGATATCAGGCGTAAGGTTTTCATACAGAGAGTGGTGGGTGCGTGGAGTGCATTGCCGGCTACAGTGGTAGAGCAGATACAATAAGGTTTTTTAAGAGACTCTTAGATAGGTACGTGGAGCTTAGAAAAATAGAGGGCTACGTGGTAGAGAAATTCTAGGCAGTTTCCAGAGTAGGTTACATGGTCAGCACAACATTGGGGCCGAAGGGCCTGTAATGCGCTGTAGAGTTCTATGTTCTATGTTCTATGTTCTCACTCTATCACCTCCCCCCCCATCCATTTGCCATCACCCTCACCTGGCTTCACCATCACCTGCCAATTAGTACTTCTTCCCTCCCCTCCACCACCTTTTTATTCTGGTTTCTTCCCCACTTCCTTTCCAGTCTTGATGAAGGGTGTCAGCCTGAAGTGTTGATCACTTATTCCTCTCCATAGATGCTACTTGACCTTCCAAGTTTCATAAGAAACATAAGAACATAAGAAATAGGAGCAGGTGCAGGCCATCTGGCCCATCAAGCCTGCTCCACCATTCAATAAGATCATGGCTGATCTGACCATTGCCTCATCTCCCCCTTCCTGCCTTTTCCCCATAACACTTGAGTGTCGTTTTCTTTTCTTTTGTCCCAATTTCTCCTCATGCCATGAGTTGTTGTTTGAGATGACAAAACACATAAAGCACATTAGTTGAATTGTTTACTGTGTTGTAAGTGTGTATGGTTTTTCACACTAATGATCTCCCCTCCAATGAAGGAATGAACTGAGAAAGGAATGTCCACAAGGGGCAAAAATTTGTGGAAACTTTGAACTTATTCTAAACTTTGAATTAAGATTGAGAAATCTCCCCCTTTTAGCTCCTTTACCTTCCATTTATGAGAGAGTAATTGAGACAGTTAAATCATTGCATCTAGTTTGGCCTTTACTGAAGTGTAAAGTCAATTCAGGCACGTACCCACTTGTTACTCCTCTAGCTCATCTGACTTGAAAAAGGCAGACAGATGCTATCCAGCAGCTCTTTCATCTGCATAAATCAGGAGTCTGCATTTCACTGACAGTTATATTTGTGAATGAAGCATTTCTATATTAAACAACTAACAATGAGTTAAAATGGTACTAATAAAACCAAGGGGAAAATTGGAATGGGTTCAAGCCCAAAACTTCAAACATTTTGTTAAAAGTATCCATTGTTGTGCACTGTATAAACCATGGGATCAGCTAATCTGACTAACATTATGTTTACATTTTTGAAAAATATTTCGATATTTGTTGCTGTTACAGAAAAATAGCAACTCTGTTTCCTCAACACCACATTTTCTCTAGTAATTACATTTAATGCTATCATAAATACAAGATTTGTTACTGTTTTTCAAGTAGTTTTCTCCTCGAGTATCAATATTGTAAAAAATTATAAAGATACCCCCAATCAATACTTCTAGATAATTCATAAACAGTATTTAAGATAAGATTTTAAGATTCTACTAGAAACATATAGATACAGTTTAACCAAAGAGTTGCGCATTCAAGGAAATTTGATCTTTTTGATTCTTTTAGCCATTCACTATTTCACCCTGTTTTTGTTGCTGGCATGAGAGAGCTCCTGTCCGCATATTGCTGATATCAAGTTCGTACATGAAATAAGTTCAGCCAAGGCATGTAAAAACTGACTGCATCAACTTTCATCAAGCTCATCAATAAAGATTACACACCCTTTCTAAAATGGCACATCGTCTGTTACATGTCACTTATTTACTTATCTTTCCCCTTTCGGTCAATCCTTTGGGTCTTTCGAATACCTTGAATGATGAAAGACAGTTCTGAATTACAGTGCAGTTTCCTGACTGTCGGTCCTTTGGTAATGCTGACCTTAAGATCAAGGAAGCAAACTTCTGGATGGAAAACTAACCCATTATTAGTGAATGGTGAACTTCAAGCACCCTGTACTTCTCTGAGAAATGAATGGACAGGAACAAAGCTATGGGAATGTGCCCAGTGTGAATTCCCACAGGCAATGGCACACTGAGTCTCGCAGTTTCTTGTATTTATTCTCAGCATTACCTGTCAGGTAACTTTAACTTGCCTTTGGAATTCAGATCTGAGTTTAATAAACTACACTTTCATATATCTTTGATATATCTTCGACTCTGTGGAGTGGACAACTTAGTGCATCTGAAGTTGTGAACTTCCCATGATTCAGGACATTTACAAGGACGGGTTTGAGAAAAGGGCCCGAAAGCTCTTTGGGGACCCAAGCCATCTCAACCACAATCTATTCCAGCTGCTACCATCCAGGAAACGATACCACAACATTACAGCCAGGACCAACAGGCTCCGGGACAGCTTCTTCCACCAGGCCGTCAGACTGATGAACTCACACTGATTTGAGTGTACTTTGTTACGTACCCCGTAACTGGGTTGCCAAACCAGCAGAAATGGACCACTTAGTTGGAGCAACACACATCAAAGTTGCTGGTGAATGCAGCAGGCCAGGCAGCATCTCTAGGAAGAGGTGCAGTCGACGTTTCAGGCTGAGACCCTTCGTCAGGACTCCACTTAGTTGGAGTCTGGATTACTGGAACTAAGAAAGTTTTATTAGAGAAATAAGCAACACAGTACTCTAATCAAACGGATATAAATGCAACAGTTTAGCAATGATAAAACGCACATGTACACAGAACTAGGATAATAGGATCAATCAAGCTCTATCAGTCTAGGGGTAAATGATCAGTTTCAAGTGACGCAAAGTTCAGTTCAATTTAGTTCAGTTCAGTTTGCAGTAATCGCTGTTGTGCCATTGGGGTGGGGAGAAGAGAGAGAGCGAAAACGAATGAATATTCAAAACGGATTCCAAACAGACCTTCGATATTCCTCGCAATTAGCTTTTGGGCGAGCCCTTTGTAATGTCTTCTGAGGTCACCGACTGTGACCCCTCCGTTTCAGATACGATCGTTCTTCCGCGGGAACCCGGCACCCAGGCAAGGGCAGACACACACACCAGGTTCCCGCCGACCCGTACCTTACTACCCTGTGCGTCTATGGCTGGTCCCGCGACCAGACCTCCAAACTCTCACCAACTTGTGGGGGCACACCGCTTCCAGGGTCTCGTTACCTCGTGGTGTCGTGTGTCCGTTGCCTTAGCGAACCTGTCCCTTTTTATCCCCCTGCTGGGGTATCGCCTGTCCATCAGACTTCAAACCGTTCAGGGTTCAAAGCCACCGGTCTCTGACAATACTCGGAACTGTGTCTCCTTTTCATTAATCCCTCTCGTCTCTCTCTTATTAGCATCTTGCATGTTCCCCCATTGTCCTCTTATCGGCATCAATCTTCTGATAACTGGTTCTTTTGTCACATCCCTACCCTTCAAAGGATTTTTACCGGGGTAAAAATAATGGACAGGAATACATTCTTAGATCCACACAAATATACATGTTCATCAGTTATTTGGGTAATACAGAGACTTTTAAGTTGTCAACACCTGACAGACAGTCAGCAATCACATTTTCTGTTCCTTTTATATGTGTTATTTTAATAATCCTCTAAAACCAGGCTCCAACTTAGCAAACTTCATAGTGGCCGAAAACAGTAATGAATTGTGATCAGTGTAACCTCTCAGTGGTTTTCGCCCCAGACAAAGATAACAAGGGTCGTCCCATACCAATTTAGCATTCTTTGGCAAGGGCTTAATGAGAGGGTGGGTACTATCTGCAAAGTTGTTTTTTTTTCCCTGCAAAACTTCCGATAGTACCCCACCATCTCCAAGAACCTCCTCAGGGCTCTCTTGTCTGTCAGGGTGGGGACTTCAGAGATAGCCCGCACCTTAGCTTGTATCGGAGCCAGCTGCCCCTGTCTTACCACCAATCCCAGATAAGTGACCTTCACGCGGCCGAACTCACTTTTTGCAAGGTACACTGTCAGGCTGGCTTCAGACAGCCATTTAAACAGCTCCTCCCACGTGTTACTCCAGACCACTACATCGCCAATATACACTTCTGTGTTCTTTAACCCGTTTGTCACTGAATTAATCATTCTATAGGGGTGTTGCTCACTAGGCTGACCTGATGTGGCAACAGCTCCATGTCCCAGCTCTCTGCATCACCTCGGGACATCTGAACCTATGTGGGCGTGCCGTTTAATTTGCTCTCTTAACGGGTCGCTTTGTTCGGGGATTAAGGGAGAGAACTCATCAGCAAAGTCAGTCAACACAATAGAGTTCTCCCATCTGGTCAGCACCACACTTATCTTTTCAAAATGGGTTTTCCCCTTATCAGGTGGCACCCTAGCCTCATTAATTTTCATGATATCGCCAGCGAGATCTGTTTTCTGATCGTGGTGATCTTTTAACATGTTAATAGCCTCTAACTGTGTTAACTCACGTCTACAATAGTCAGTAACATCCTTCCTCCTGTGCAGCCAGTAAAACTCTTTCATGATTCCGCCGATTGTTTTCCTCCCCGCAAAATGTCCACCGAGGGGTATCTTGTGGGCCAGGTTAAGAATCTCATCCCCATAAATTTTTGGCACCATCCCCTATTCCTCATCTGCGGGCACGGTACTTGGTCTCCCTTTCTTCCTTAGCACTCCCTCCTCCACCCAATATCCTACTGGCTCCCTTTTTAATTCTGCTTCAGAGAGAGCTGTCTCCGCCGAAACCATCATTTCCTCGTCTCACTCCTGTATCTGTACAAACTCCTTCCTTGCTAATGCTAAGTTTGCCTCAACTCCCTCACTTCCTCCTGTTCCACTACGCTCCTTCTTTTCACTTTCTACCTCCCCCTGGTACAAGGCTGGTAGAAACGTCTCAGCTAACTCCATATCAGCCTCTGCAGCCTTTCTGGACATATGCCGAGTCACTGCGCAAACAGGATGAACCTGTGAGTCCATGGGCGGGGCCTCAATGCTGGCAGGCCGGCCTGTCAGTTTTACTGCTGAGAACACATTTCCGCCGGTGAAGTCATTACCGAGTAAGACTTCCACGCCTTTCATCGGTAGTTCAGGCCTCACCCCGATCGTGACCGGTCCAGAGACCAAGTCGCTTTTTAGGTGTAGCTGGTGCAAGGGTACTGCCTCAGTCCCTTTCCCAATGCCTTTTATGACCCTGACTTTCCCAGTCTCGGTCTCTGAACTAAAATCTAACACACTCTTTAATATCAATGACTGACACGCTCCCGTGTCTCTCCAGATCCGCACTGGAACTGGGTTTAACCCCTCCTTCACCGACACCAATCCGGCCGAGATAAACCTCTCACGCCCTTCCTGAACTTTGTTAGCCCTCTCCTCTCCTAACGGTTTGCTTACCAGCTCAATACAGTCAGTCGGAAACGCCGCCTTTCCTTTTTCCATCTCCTTCTTTGGGACAAAGCACCTGGACGCAAAGTGTCCGACTTTCCCACAATTATAACATACGACCCCAGGAGACTTCCTACCAGACTGCTCCCGGTCTACCTTATCCCTCTCACTAGTCCCCGGCTTACTTTTTGACTTTTCTGCCCGACTCTCCCCACCGTCCTGACTACCCTTCTGGTAGCCTTTACTCGGGGCAAACTTCGTTTTATGTGTCAACGCGTACTCATCTGCTAACTTAGCAGTTGCGGCTAAAGTGTCTGCCTCTTTCTCATCGAGGTAGGGTCTCATACCGTCAGGGACACAACCTTTAAACTGCTCAATCAGGATCAGCTGTAGCAGTCTGTCATAATCCCCATTTACCCCCTTCGAGGCACACCAACGCTTACAATATGTCTGCATCGCACGGGCAAACTCTAAATACGTGCGGTCCCACTGCTTCCTCGCATTCCGGAACCTCTGCCAGTATGCCTCTGGGACCAACTCATAAATCCTGAGGATGGCCTCTTTCACCACCTCATACCTCCGAGCATCTTCCGCGGACAAAGCCGAGTAAGCTTGTTGGGCTTTTCCTTTTAGTACACTCTGAAGCAAAACAGCCCACTTATCCCTCGGCCAGTCCTGACTTGCAGCAACTTTTTTGAAATGGAGAAAGTATCGATCCACATCGGTATCATCAAATGGGGGAACCAGCCTAACCTCCTGGGTTGCCCTGAACCCTCCACCTTGGTTCGGCATGGGCCCCTGTTCTGCCCTTATCTTTAACCTCTCCAGCTCGAATTCCCTTTCCCTCTGTTTCTCTTCTTGCTCCAACTGCCTCTCTTCTCGCTCCAACTGCCTCTCTCTCTCTTGCTGTTGTCGTTCTAACTGTTTCTCTTCATGTTCTAGCTGCCGTACCCAGAACTCGTGCTCGAGTCTCAATTTTTGAAGCTGCACCTGTACTGCGTCTCCACCAGGTTTTCCAATAGATATCACCTCCAGCTCCCCTTGGGGAAACACACCTTTAGACACATAATGCTCTACGATAGCTCTGTGTATCTCCTCTCTCCTCATTGTCAACTTCCCCTTAACAAGATTCAACCGTTTGGCCACAGCTACCAATTCCGATTTCCTAGCATCCTCTAATGCCTCCAAGGTCGGCGCCTTTAGAAATTCCTCAATCTCCATTTCTGCTGTTTGTCTTTTCTTACTTTCGGGAATTTTAACCCAATCAATTTACTCCGTCCCAAATTTAGCGTTCAAAATCCCGGACGAGAACCCCACTTATGTTACGTACCCTGTAACTGGGTTGCCAAACCAGCAGAAATGGACCACTTAGTTGGAGTCTGGATTACTGGAACTAAGAAAGTTTTATTAAAGAAATAAGCAACACAGTACTCTAATCAAAAGGATATAAATGCAACAGTTTAGCAATGATAAAACACACATGTACACAGAACTAGGATAATAGGATCAATCAAGCTCTATCAGTCTAGGGGTAAATGATCAGTTTCAAGTGACGCAAAGGTCAGTTCAATTTAGTTCAGTTCAGTTTGCAGTAATCGCTGTTGTGCCGTTGGGGCGGGGAGAAGAGAGAGAGCGAAAACAAATGAATATTCAAAACGGATTCCAAACAGACCTTCGATATTCTTCGCAGTTAGCTTTCGGGCGAGCCCTTTGTAATGTCTTCTGAGGTCACCGACTGTGACCCCTCCGTTCCAGATACGATCGTTCTTCTGCGGTGAGCCCGGCACCCAGGCAAGGGCAGACACACACACCAGGTTCCCGCCAACCCGTACCTTTCTACCCTGTGCGTCTATGGCTGGTCCCGCAGCCAGACCACCTTGTGGGGGGGGAGGGCACACCGCTTCCAGGGTCTCGTTACCTGGTGGAGTGATGTGTCTGTTGCCTTAGCGAACCTGTCCCTTTTTATCCCCCTGCTGGGGTATCGCCTGTCCATCAGACTTCAAACAGTTCAGGGTTCAAAGCCACCGGTCTCTAACAATACCCGGAACTGTGTCTCCTTTTCGTTAATCCCTCTCGTCTCTCTCTTATTAGCATCTTGCATGTTCCCCCATTGTCCTCTTATCGGCATCAATCTTCTGATAACTGGTTCTTTTGTCACAACTTTATATTACATTGACTGTTCTACTTATTATATATTATTATAAACTACTATGATTGCACATTGCACATTTAGATGGAGACATAACATAAAGATTTTTACTCCTCATGTATGTGAAGGATGTAAGAAATAAAGTTAATTCAATTCAATTCAATTCATCCATGGAATGTTGTACTTTAAGGACATTGTCTCGTTGCTTTCTGCAGTAGTGCATAATGGGCCCTTTATTCTTCATTTGTGAGTTTAAAATAAAACAAAAGCAGGAATCCTTTACAAAGTTATCTTTTATTCTGATGCAATTGTGGAGTGAAACATTATAACATTATTTCACAAATGGTAAGCAAAAATATCAGAAGCAATGGCTTATTCAATGAAACAGGCAGACGTGCAAAGTATTGGTGCCCACAACAATTGCACTTGTTTTCATTCACTGACTTCAAAGATGTCATAAATTCAAAATTAACCTTACTTTTATGAGTAACAATAACAGTTTCTGTTAGACATCTAGTCAGGAAGTGAAAAATTGCCATCCTCACATGATTTTATAAAAATTATCAAGAATTAGTTGGATATTGATCAGCTGGTTAAATGGGCCAAGGGATGGCAAATGGAGTTTATATCAGTTAAGTGTGAAGGGTTGTATTTTGGAAAGTCAAATCAAGGAAAATTTCCACAGTGATTGGCAGGATGCTGGGAGTCTTGTAAAAGAGGGATTTTGGAATTCAGGTACACAGTGGAATCACAGGTAGAAAGGGTGGTGAAGAAGGACTCTGCATGCTGGCCTTCATTTGTCACAGCCTTGAGTATTAAAATTGTTTAGTTATGGTCACCCTATTATAGGAAAGATGTTATTAAAATGGAAAGAGTACAGAAAATATTGACAAGGATATTGCCAGTACTCAAGGGACTGAGGTACAGAGAAAGGTTGGACAGGGTAGGACTTTTGCTCCTGGAGTAGAGACAGGAATGTAAAGTCATGAGGGACATAGATTGAGTGAATATACTCATTTTGCTCAGGGTTAGGGAACTAAGAACACAAGGGTCTGGGCTTAAGGTGAGAGGGCAAAGGTTTAAAAGAAACTTGAGGGGCAACTTTTTTTTACACAGAAGTTGGTATGTGCTGTAAGACATGGAATCAGCTGTAAGAGGCAGAGGCTGAGGCAAGTACAACTGGGCACTGCATACACAGTGTCTCCACCATTGTCAAAGACCCCTTCCATCCTTCCCACAGTCTCTTTAACCTCCTGCTGTCAGGCAGAAATACTGCAGCATTAGAATCAGAATTGCTTTCCCCAGATTGCTAGACTTCTTAACACCCTGCAACCACCCAGCACACATGTCTAAGTGCCCTGCCACCCACCCCACACTTCCCAACTGACTGGCACACTCTCACCCTGCACTGGTCATTTTTCATCTTTTATTGCTGCTGTTTCACGTATCCATACAACTGCTCGTTTTATTACAACAGTGCCAGTAACATAAGCATGCACCTTGCTCTTTATGTAGCTGTCAATCTGCAGGCCATGCCACTCAGGGACTTGCGTTAATATTACTTCGTGACTGTGCACGCCAGATTGTAGCTCTGTGTACTGTGTCTGTTGATGTTCAAGTTTATGGTCATTTCAACCACGTGCATGTTTACCGCAAACAAGACAACATTCCTCGGGGCCAAGGTGCACAACACAGTACGTATCACTCACACACAGCACATAAAACAATAATACCACAAATAAATTAACAAATAATCATATCCATTTACATCACAAGTTAAAAAGTAAACAGTATAATGCTACTGGTGCTTCATGCACGGTGAGACCTGGGTGATAGCAGGGTGTTCAGTAGTCTCATGGTTTGGGGGAAGAAGCAGTTTCCAATCCTAACAGTTCTTGTCTGAATGCTATGGTTCCTCCTGCTTTATGGCAGGAGCTGGGAGAGTTTGTTGGACGGATGGAAGGAATCACTGACAATGCTAAGGGTCCTGTGCTCGTAATAAATACCTTGGATAGTCGGAGGAGAGACCCCAATCATCTTCTCAGCAGTCCATGCAATAACTATACCAGACAGTGATGCAGTTGGTCAGGACACTCGTGATGAGGCTCCTGTGAAAATTGGTTAGAATGAGGGTGGGAGAGATTCACTCACCTCAATCTCCTCAAGAAGTGGCAATGCTGCTGTGCTTTCTTGATGAAAGAGGTAGTGTTGATGAACAGGTGCAGATGAGATAGTTTGTAATGTGTGCTCCCAGAAACCTGGAACCATTTATGTGCAGTAAGGAGTGGTCAGCCTGCACCTTCTTAAAGTCCACTGTTGTGTATTTAATATTTCAGCAATATTGTAAGTATATTGTTTGATTAGGCATTCTTGTTGCTTACATAATTCATTATAGGTTATATATAGAAGTATACAAAGGGCATACGTTATCACACTATCACGTCATATGTACGCGCTTCGGTAAAAAAGTAACAACCAGAAGAATTCACATTATTCTGAACTCTGTGTCTTTATTTCAATTAGTTTTATGTTTTGGAGTTACAAAACATAACAGTGGCAATGAGGAAGATTTAAATAAACTTGAGAAGACTACCTACCTGTTGAAGAACAACGAGACATTCAAGTTAAAAAAAAACATAGCGAGATGTACGAGTTTAAAAAAAGTGCTTCTTTGGAAAAGGAGAAAGCCATTCAAGTTTTAAAAAAAGCCAGAAAATGGATGGGATTCATGGGTTCATAAACAGTGAGTACCAGGTGATAATAATAAATTTAAAGAAGCAAGCAAAAATGGCTGGCTACATCAGAAAGGTAGGTGCATTCAATTACATAAGAAACAACTGGATATTGTATACTGAATGATTTGAGCTGTATTTTGAAGCAAATGGAACAGCCAATGCAAAATAAGTGCCTGTTTTACTGAGTCAACTAGGTGGAAGAGTACACAGTTTGCTTAGAAATTTATCTGCTGCAACCAATCCAACCAAAATAAGCTTTGCTGATATCATGCAAGTAATGCAAGAACATTTAGACCCCAAACCATTGTTGATTGCAGAACTCTTTAAGTGTCATGAGCAGAATCAAAAGGAAGGGAAATCTATTTCAGTGTACATGGTTGAGTTGAAGAAGTTGCCTGACCACTGTCAGTTCAGTGATGGGATTAATGATGCACTGAGAAATTGCTTGGTTTGTGGAATCTTACAAGAATACATTCTAAAATGGCTATCTGAAGTGCAACTCACATTTAAAAGAGTAGTTGAAATCACTGTTTCAAACGAAACAGCAGACAGAGATGCAAAATTGATTTGCAGTCAGGAATGGAAGTGAACGTGAACAAAATTACAACATCAAAACAGAAATCTGCCTGGCCAAACAAGTTATGTTACTATTGTGGCAGAGGCTGATATACACCAGACCTAGGCAGATTTAAAGATGAAACTTGTAGAAAATGCAATAAAGTAGGACACATACAAAGAGTGTGTCGGGTAGACATAAATGGACTGCACAGGGAAAAGAGAAAGTTAAAAAGTCAAGTTGCAATTTCAAAAAGAGCACTAATCTGCTTGCAGTTGATGAAAAATCTGATAATGTTGAGAGTGACCCAGGTCTAGGTAGCCTTGAGATTTACAATGTGAGAACTAACAGTGGGCAAGCAATATGGCTTACACCACAAGTGAACAGCAAAGTAAATAAAAGAGAATTGGACATTGGCTTGGCTGTAAGAGTCACTCCACAAAATGAGTTTGAACAGTATTTCAAAGATACTGAACTGAATCCTGCAGATATCCAACTAAGAACATACTGGAGAAAAGATAATTCCTGTGGGAATGGCATTCGTTACAGTGAAATACAATAACCAACAAGTCATATTGGGCTTTCATATCGAAAAAAAAAACAGGAGGGCCAGTATTAAAAGGCTGTGATTGGCTGAGACAACCAGAACTGGATTGGAGATTCATTCACCATTTGTATGCCACACCCCCTGCAGGAGAGTTAACTGAAAATGAATTAAGAGAGCTACTGGATGATACCACAACAGTGTTCAAGGATGGCATTGGAAAACTCAAACATATCAAGGGTAAAATAGCACTACAAGAAAGTCTGTTTGGTTCCTTATACCATCAGTGATAAAGTAGCCAGTGAGCTTGATCACATGGAAGCTGAAGGAATTGTTTCCAAGGTTAAGGTCGCACGGAACCCATGGGCAATGTCAGTGCTCCCAATAGTCAAGAAGAATGGGTCTGTCATGATCTGTGGTGATTTTAAGGTCACCATCAACCCAGTGCTAAAAGTATGTAGATCAATACTCCCTACCCAGCATTGAGAATATCTTTGCAAACCTTTCTGTTGGAAACACTTCAGCAAAGTGGACTTAGCAGAGGTCTGCCTACATATGGAAATGGAAGAAGAGCCCAAGTGTTCTCACCATTAACACTCACAAAGGGTTTTATCGATAGAATAGACTTATTTTTGGAGTAGAATCTGCAACTGCGCTCTGGCAGAAAGCTGTGGACCAGGTGCCGCAAGGCCGCCCAGGCACTCAGTGTTACCTGGATTACATAACCGTTACTGGTAATGATGACAAGGAACATCACCAAAATCTCAAGGCAGTGTTAAAAAGATGAGGCAATTATGGGCTCAGAGCACAATGCAACAACTGTGAATATTTTAAACATTTCAACCAGTACCTATATGGGACAGAGTTAACCTTTATTACTGATCATCAACCTGATGAAGGGTCTTGGCCCGAAACACTGAATAGTTACCGTTTTCCATAGATGCTGCCTGGCCTGCTGAGTTCCTCTAGTATCTTGTGTGTGTTGCTTGGATTTCTAGCATCTGCAGATTTTCTCTTGTATGTGATTAACCGACAGTGTCCGATTTCAACCCACAGGCCGGTTTATCATCAGCGGCACAAATTCAGAGAGGGGCTCTGTTTCTTGGAGAACACAATTACAAGATCAAATTCAAGAGGGCAACTAATCATGGAAATGCTGATGGACTGTCCTGTTTACTCTTGGAAAAGGAAATATGTGAAGAAATTACAAAAGAGTACACTCCTTAATGCAAATCAAAAGTCGGGAGGACAAGATGGAGACGCACCACGCGTGTGCAGCCCTCCGGTGAAAAATGATGTCGTATCTGTTAAATAGGGGCCGTGGACAATTCTGATTTGATGAAGAATGGACGTGAAAGCACAGAGGAACATCTGGAGAAATTTCTGAAACGCCCATTCTCTGCTGTCGTTACTGTGTGGTCGTGAATCTTTCGGAGGGTAGGCCTCAAAATCCCCGGCCTTGCCTGCTTTTGGCGACCGAGAAGGAGGTTGAATCGTTTGGACCCTACACTGTCTCAGGTCTACATGGCAACCCAAAATGGCTGGAATGTGAAACAGAAGGTCCAGTTACCCCATTTTTACCAGGGCTGGGATGAACATGCCTTTGATGGGGGTTGCCTTATGTAGGGATTGAGAGTCGTTGTACCATCCAAGCTGAGAGCTGAAGTGTTGGAGGAGCTACATGCCAGTCATCTAGGCATGGACAAACTGAAAGCATTAGCTCAAAGCTTTGTCTGGCGTCCTGGGATTGATCAGCAGATTGAGCAGCTTGCCATGCACTGTGCGGGATGCCAATATGTCCAAAAGAAAGAAATTCAGAGCTGTCAGAACCACTTCCTGCAGACCCAGAGTCAACTCCTACAACCACCATGGAGGGGGCCCCAGAACCTGAGATTGTTTCACAGCCACCAGTATCACCAAGAAGAGTGACCCCCCTTATCTGGAAAGGTGTTATTACACAAGAGTTAGAAATCCTCCATAGCAATTAAATTTTTAGGCCTGATGGGACAATTTAAAATTACCATGCTGTAGATGTCTATAAGGTGGTTGTATTATATACCATATTGTGTGTGTATATGTGTGTGTGTGTATGTATACATACAGTTTGTGTGTGTGTGTACCAGAGACCTGAGAGTTTGAGGGTTTGCTGCACTATCCTTGCTGTTCCTAGGCAAGAAGTGATGTCTTCTGGACCGAGATCTCAGATGTTGTTCCCGGAATTGGTTGGAGCCATTCTCCTTGTCCAGGTGCCATTGCCCCAAGTGCTCCTGTCACCACCGGGATTACTCTGGCTTTAACCTTCCACATCCTTTTTATCTGTTCTTTCAAGCCCTGGTATTTCTCCAGCTTCTCATATTTTTTCTTTCTGATGTTATTGTCATTCAGGATTGCCACATCTATGACTATTCTGGGTTCAAGTCGCTGTGGTGGCGGCTCGTTAGGGGTCCTCATCTGGACCCCTCTCACTTATGTCCCATCTGCCCACAAAAATCTCCAGGTGAGAGTGACATAGGCAGAGTGATATACAATACTGTACATATATATATAATGACTAGAGAGTGATATGTTACATATTTGAGTTCAGATACATTCTATATTAGACCATAAGAGCATAAGACATAGAGCAGAATTAGGCCATCTGGCCCATCGAGTCTGCTCCACCATTCAATCATGGCTGATCCTTTTTTCAATCTCCTCTTCAATCCCAGTTCCCAGCCTTCTCCCCGTAACCTTTGATGCCATGTCCAGTCAAGAACCTATCAATCTCTGCCTTAAATACACCCAATGACCTGGCCTCCACAGCTGCATATGGCAACAAATTCCACAAATTCACCACCCTTTGGCTAAAGAAATTTCTCTGCACCTCTGTTTTGAAAGGGTGCCCCTCTATCCTGAGGCTGTGCCCTGTTGTCCTGGACTCTCCCACCATAGGAAACATCCTTTCCACATCTACTCTGTCTAGGCCTTTCAACATTCAAAAGGATTCAATGAGATCCCCCACTCATCCTTCTGAACTCCAGCGAGTATGGACCCAGAGCCATCAAACGTTCATTCCTGGAGTCATCCTTGTGAACCTCCTCTGGATCCTCTCCAATGCCAGCACATCTTTTCTAAGATGAGGGGCCCAAAACTGTTCACAATACTCAAGATGAGGCCTCACCAGTGCCTTATAAAGCCTCAGCATCACATCCTTGCTCTTGTATTCTAGACCATTTGAAATGAATGCTAACATGACATTTGCCTTCCTCACCACCGACTCAACCTGCACAAGGACTCCCAAGTCCCTCTGCGTCTCAGATTGCTGTATCTTCTCCCCGCTTAGAAATAGTCCAAACATTTATTTCTACTACCAAAGTGCATGACCATGCATTTTCCAACATTATATTTCATTTGCCATTTTCTTGCCCATTCTTCTAATCTGTCTAAGTCCTTCTGCATCCTACCTGTTTCCTCAATACTACCTGCCTCTCCACCAATCTTCATATCATCTGAAAACTTGGCAACAAAGCCATCTATTCCATCATCTATATCATTGATATACAGCTTAAAAAGAAGTGTTCACAACATGGACCCCTGTGGAACACCACTAGCCATTGACAGCCAACCAGAAAAGGACACTTTTGTTCCCACTCACTGCCTGCTACCATTCAGCCAATGCTCTAACCATAGAAACATAGAAACATAGACAAACTACAGCACAATACAGGCCCTTTGGCCTACAATGCTGTGCTGAACATGTACTTACTTCAAAAATAACCTAGGGTTACCGATAGCCCTCTATTTTTCTAAGCTCCATGTACCTATCCAGGAGTCTCTTAAAAGGCCCTATCATATCTGTCTCCACCACCATCAGCAGCAGCCTATTCCACACACTCACCACTCTCTGCATAAATAAATTTACCCCTGACATCTCCTCTGTACCAACTAGTAACTTTCCTGTAATACCACAGGGTCTTAACTTGGTAAGCAGCTTCATGTGTGGCACCTTGTCAAAGGCCTACTGAAAGTCCAGATATATAACATCCACTGCATCCCCTTTATCTATCCTACTTGTAATCTCCTCAAAGACTTCCAACAGGTTCATCAGGCAGGATTTTCCCTGAAGGAAACCAAACTGGCTTTGTACTGTCTTGTCCTGTGTAACCAAATACTCCATGACCTCCTCCTTAACAAATGACTTTAAAATCTTCCCAACCACTGAGGTCAGGCTAACAGGTCTATAATTTCATTTCTGTTGCTTTCCCCCCTTCTTAAAGAGTGGAGTAACATTTGCAATTTTCCAGTCATCTGGCACCATGCCAGAGTCCAATGATCTAATGCCACCACAATCTCAAACACTACCTCTTTCAGAACTCTAGGGTGCAGTTCATCTGGTCTGGGTGACTTATGTAACTTTATGTCTTTCAGCTTTTTGAGCATCTTCTCTCTTGTAATAGTAACTGCACCCACTTTTCTTCCTTCATACACTACAACATCAGGCATACTACTAGTGACTTCCACAGTGAAGACTGATGCAAAATACTCATTTAGTTCATCAGCCATCTTCTTGTCTCCCATTATTATTTCTCCTTCCTCATTTTCTAGCGGTCCTATATCCACTCTCATTTCTCTTTGATTTTTAACATACTTGAAAAAACTTTTACTATCCACTTCAATATTATTTGCTAGCTTGCATTCATATTTCATCTTTTCCCTTCTAATGATTTTTTTAGTTGCTCTCTGTAGATTTTCAAAAACTTCCCAATTGCCTATCTTCCCACTAATTTTTGCTTTGTTGTATGCCCTTTCTTTTGCTTTTACAATAGCTTTGACTTCCCTTGTCAGCCACGGTTGTACTATTTTACCATCTGAGTATTTCTTCATTTTTTATAATACACAAGTCCTGCACCTTCCTCATGTTTCCCAGAAATGCAAGCCATTGCTGCTCCTGACATCCCTGCTAGCAGCTCCTCCCAATTTACTTTAGCCATCTCCTCTCTCATACCACTGTAATTTCCCTTACTCCACTAAAATACTGCTACATCAGACTTTACTTTCTCTCTATCAAATTTCAAGTTGAACATAGTCATATTGCGATATTTAGTTGGAGTTTATAGCTAAGTAGGGAGGAGTGCTGTGTATTTAATATTTCAGTAATATTTGAGTAATATGGTAAATATTTAGTTTGATTAAACCTTCTTTATTGTTTCCATAATTCATTATGGGTTACATATGAGACCATAAGATATAGGAGCAGAATTAGGCCATTTTGCCCATCGAGACTACTCCACCATTTCCTCATAGCTAATCCGTTTCCCTCTCAGTCCCAGTCTCCTGCCTCCTCCCCGAATCCCTTCATGCCCTGACTAATCAAGAATCTATCAACCTCTGCCTTAAAATATACCCAATGACTTGGCCTCCACAGCTGCCTGTGGCAACAAATTCCACAGAGTCACCACTCTCTGGCTAAGGAAATTCCTCCTCATCTCCATTCTAAATGGACATCCCTCTATTCTGAGGCTGTGTGCTCTGATCTTAAGACTCCCCCAACATAGGAAAAATCCTTTCTACATCCACCCTCTGGAGGCCTTTCAATATTCAATAGGTATCAATGAGATCCCCCCTCATTCATCTGTATTCCTGTGAGTACAGGCCCAGAGACATCAAACGCTCCTCATATGATAACCCTTTCAATTCTGGAATCATTTTTATGAACCTCTTTTGAACTCTCTCCAATGTCAGCACACGCTTTCTTAGATAAGGGCCCCAAAATTCTCACAATACTTCAAGTGAGGCATCACCAGTGTTTTATAAAGCCTCAACACCACATGCTTGCTTTCAAATTCTAGTCCTAAAAGTACCTAGATGGCATACGTCATCACACTACCACACTATACGTGTGTGCCTCACTAAAAGTAAAAACTAGAAGTGCACACATTATTCCCAGCTTTGTGTTTTTCTTTCCATTAGTTTTATGTTTTGAAGTTACAAAATGTAACATCCACAGTGATCTCTTTAGTCTTTTCCACAACGTGATTCAACTCGTTGTGGCCGCACCATTCTACCAGCTGCTCTACCTCGTCTCTCTACGCTGTCTCATCATTGTCGATGGGCCCAATCACTGTTGTGTCATTGACGAACTTATTTCCGTTGGAACTGGATCTAGCAGTCATACGTCAGCAGAGTGAACAGCAGCGGACTAGGCGCACAGCCCTGAGGGGGGATGCCGGTGTTCAGCGTGATGGAGCTAGAGATGCTACAGACAACATGGACTACTGTGGTCTTTCTGTAAAGATGTCCAAGATCCAATTGCAGAGAGAGATGCTGAGACTCATCAACAACAGCTTACCCACCAGCTTTACGTAATGTCTTTTGCTCCTTGGCTCCAGGGGAACATTGTTTCGTTTAGCTGTACACATGTATGGTTTAAGGACAATAAACATGAACTTCAACTTTCTCAATGGAAATCTCTGCTTAGATATGGTGTTTAGAACCTGGTAAAATGCTACGTATTGTACATAAGTCATAAAACAAACTGACTTATCCTCACTTTTGGATAACTTAATAATAAATTAGGAGATGACTGGCATGCTTTTTTTTCACAGTGAAGGCTGATGCAGGCCAAATGAATGATACAACTTTCAATTTAGAAATTTAAGAAAAAGTTTTGTAATTATGATTCTTCATCACTTACTCATTTTATTTTCTTCCAAGCCTGACCCAAGAAACAATCAATTTCTAATTTTTCTGTTTAGAAACCCATGGTCCACTTTCCCTGTGATGAGAGCCCCATCTTGTTTTAACAGGTTATGACATGAACAAGGCCAACAGCAGGACCTGAAATGGAAGTTGTTATCACTCACGGCAGATAAAAATGTATTGCTGAATGTTAACCCATTCTTTAGAAATCAGGTTTCTGAGGTACTAGGCTGTAGCAATAATTAGTTATGGATTACACATAATCTCCACATAATACAGACTCTTCTTTCTATCGCATCTATGTAACATGAATATCTATATGAATATAGATTTTGTGGTACAAAAAATGATAGCAAGCAATTTCACAGCAAGGCTCCAGCACTCCTGCACAATTCATATCATGGAAGTATGGCTGAGGCAGCAGCTCTCGGCAAGTGGAATGTAGCTGTTCTGTATCATACTATCTGTACAAACAGAATACAAAGAGAAATTACAAGAGATGAGGCATCTATGACACAATTAAAATACCGTACCTGAAGAGTATTTTTACCAAACTTGATTCTATGCCCAGAAGTGAGCTATTAACTAAAATACTAATCTCTCTGGGTTTAACCAGAGTTTCTTTACCTCAATGTGCAGAAATTAGTCTTCATTTTAAGAAATATGGCTCATTGTGTAGTGTTGACATCATTCCTGCTTGATCAAGGTTTACTGGGGAGGATTTTGCTGTATGTCCTGTAAGTTTTCACATTTGAAATGAGTGCTGCCCACATTACGCACACATATTTTTAGGGTTCACTTGTAAGCCTCCGACTAACAGCACAACATGCCATTACAGCTGAGATCATAAAATGCTGATCTTCAGTAGAACTATGCTGAATGCAATAGGCTACCATGGAGTGATCTCTCATGAACACTGCTAGGAAACACATGAGCACAGTGTTGTCACTCCCCAGAACATGGACAGTAAACATGAACACTCAGATCTGGAGAGGTCAGTAGGATACCTCTCTCAAAAGAATATAGAAGCCTTTGTCTGAACAAGGATCAGAAACTGAAGTTCAAGTTCAAGTTTAATTATCATTCAACCATACGTGAAAAACAGCATTCCTCAGGTCCAAGGTACAAAACACAATACCGGCAATCATACACAGCACAAGGGACTTATAGCACATATAAGGCAGCAAAAAGTGATAAGAAACACACCCAAAATGCTGGATGAAATCAGCAGGCCAGTACATATAAGGTATGAGTAAAATATAGTCACACAAAAAAAATACAGCCCAAGACCCTTTGTCCCATGAATGCTGTAGCAGTCTGCATTCGAACACAATATGGCTTGTCTTCTGCTGAGTGAACACTGGGGGCAGGGGGGAAGCACCGACTCCAGTGCACCTGTGCTGAAGCTATTGATATCTGCCGAAGAAAACATGATGTAACAGTGATTCGCTCCTTCAATTCACACAGCAGTAGGGTCATTCCTCCACTTTGGGCCTGATTTTCTGATCCTGGATCATAATGTGTCCTGTTGAAGGGTCTTGGCCCAAAATGTCAATTTTTCATTCAGTTCCCTAGACGCTGCCTGACCTGCTGTGTGTGTTGCACAGTGATGCTGTGATGTATGTCCATAATTCAATGAGGTCGCAGCAAAGCAGAGGAGGCTACCTCAGTAAATATATTTAAGACAAGGTTGGATAGTTTTTGCATTGTAGGGGAATTAAGGGTTAAGGGGAAAAGGCACGTAGGTGGAGTTGAGTCCATGGCCAGATCAGCCATGATCTTATTGAATGGCAGAGCAGGCTCAACGGGCCTGATAGTCTACTCCTGCTCCTATTTCTTATGTTCTTATGTCAATTGGGCATTGACTAGTGTCATTGCTGCTTGCCCAGTACATTTCATGTGGAGCTGCACCACATTAAAGTGTGCAAACCAATGTTTCAATGGGCTCTATTCAGGCTCTGCATTCTCTGTTAAATTCAACATGTGTTGGATTTCAAAATCAAAACAAATCTGTTGATGCTGGAAACAGAAAATAGTGAAAAACAGAACACAGAACACAGAAAAGTACAGCACAGTACAGGCCCTTCAGATCATGCAGGGGCGGCACTAAGGTGGTGCTAGCTGGTGCTATAGCCCCAGCAGAAATTGCAATAGTACCAGCGTAGCACCACCAAGAAATTAACTGAAATTTCACATACAAATTGCAGCTGCTTTGCTTTCTCTGTATAGTTTTGAATACAGCTTGTTTCTCCAGTTGATCTAGTGAAACAGCGCCTCCAATTACCATAGCACCCATGCAGCAATAAAGCTATAAACTCTGTCACATCCACTCTACACTTCGTTCGTTGTCATGTCTTGCTGTTGCTGTCCTCAGATCAGTTAAGCTGATCTAAGATCACTTAGGGTGGTGATGTCACTCACTCTCACTCACGCAAGGGATTGATAGTGTACATCCAGGTGCAGCTCCATGGTCTCGCAAGACTAATGGATGCCACACACACACACACACACACACACACACACACACACACACTGTGGGCCTGGCATGTGCATTATTTTGGCCGGCGTGAAAAGTGGATTGATTTTTAGTGAGAAAACAACCTCATCCAGAGGAATCAGTGGTGTCTCAGCCTGAGCATGTCTTAATTGAAAATGACATGCAGAAAGAAGTAAGTGGGGATGAGGACAACAGCATTTCATCGAAGGAGTGTGAGGGTGAAGTAGAGGAACAAGAAATGTAGCGGGATTCGGAAGAGAACGTGGATGAAGCTGCTAGTGGGAATATTGTTAGCGATGTTAGCCAGCAGCCTGAGGAAGGACCCCGTCGGCCAGCATTGAAAAAATACCCTTCGCTGCTTGCCACAGTTTGGCAATCAGCAAAAAGGTTTTATTCGTGGCTGGTTTGACTGACTGGAATATTCGATCACGAAAGATACTACGTTCTGCTTCGCATGTGGGCATTTCTTGTGAGAAGGACAGGGGTTCCATTCTGAGTCTACCTTCACTGTCACCGGTTACCGCAACTGGCAGAAAGCTACCACAGCTTTCAAAACCCACCATGTAAGTGCAGCTCATAAGTTTGCTATGGAGGCACGGGCCGAATTCAGATTGAGAAAACAAGATGGTTCAAGATTGAGAAATATGCTTGACAAGGGACATGCAAAGATTGTCCAAGAAAATTGTGAGTATATGAGAGCAGTGGTTGAGTCTCTAGCAAGGACAGACAGTGAATGACACAGTGGAATTTCTAGCTCCAATGAGACCCTACCGCGATGCATTTATAGATTTATACAAACTAATCTGCATATCACTTGTAAGGGGCTTTCGTCTTTTATGTTACATGCGGAGGCTAATTAAAATGGTGTCTTTGTTATGTTAATCTGGGGAATGCGGCTTTGTTGTGTTAAACGCTGAGAAAGTTTGCGCTAGCAGCTTGTTTTTTCTTTAGAGTGTGATAAGAGAGTGCTATTAACCAATTGGGATAGTTGTTATGGTTTTGGTGTATTTGAAGATACTGTATGCGCGGGGTTTTGGGGCAGAAGGCGGGAGAGTGAGGCAGAGGATGGACAATGTGTTGTGATGTCTGCTAACAGGGTCAGACCCCGAGGAGGGCGTTCGGCGAGGAGACGGAGACGGACTCGTGTGGAGCGTCTGGTCGACCACCGTTGTTGGTCCCGGGGGCCGGTTGAGGTGGTCCGAGCGGTCGCAGGGTGAAGAAGAAGGTCCTTGAGCTCCAACGGTTTTTGTGCACAAAGAGATTGAACTTTGATAAGTGTGGCACCTTTTATTTTCCTTTTATATTTTATTCTCTCTTAATTATATAGTTCCAGTAATATCTATCAACTGTAAATCATTTAATTGTATCTGGTGTATTGTCTGTTATTTGGGCGGCGTGGGGTACCTCACACAGCATCCACACAAACGAATTATCCAGTTTGGCGGGGCCGAGGCTGTTTCCCTAGACGACAGCGAGCCGAACAACCCTGAGGGTGGCCAGGGGGGGCTACACACTGACTTCTGCCTCATGCAGACAGAGTTTCTCTTGCCTCAGACGCCTCAAAAACTACCTAAGGAATAGCAGCGGCGATGCTCGGAAGAACAACTTGGCCCTGTTGGCCATAAACAGCCGGAGGACCAAAGCACTTGACATCCAGAAAATCATTGATGCTTTCGCCACCAATCACAACAACAGACGGATTGTGCTTCTCTGAAAACATCAATGGTGAGTGCAGTTGATTTTTTAAAAATTTGGGCCAAGACCAATGCTGATTATTATTATTATTTTGTGGTGGATACCCCATGGTCCTTATGTTTCCTGCAAATCCTAAACTATTACATTTACTGCTACTAAGCCTACTGGTTTTGTTTAGACTTCCAAGTGGTGATTCTGTTGATTTTTGTTTTAAATTCAGTAGCTAAATTAATTTAGGTATTGCATGGTCAGAGTATGATTTGTCCAACTCCTGGTAAAACCTTGCATCTGTTGTTTGCCTTATTTGCCTTTAATAACGGTGTATCTTTTGGCATTTTCTGTCTATGTAATGCGAATAGCAGTGGACTTTGTGGGTTAGTGTGTTTTTCAGTTGAAAAGCACGCGTTTGACGCTGATTGCGGGATTGATGCGTGATTTACGTTGTGCGCTGTGGGTCGGATGCTCTGTTGGTTTGTTCGTTTATGCTCTGTGTAGCCCGGGTTGTCTCTGATACTGTTGATACTGTCCCAGTTCACTTCTATATTATATTTATCAATTGCTGTTGCTTGTGAATCAACAGAGGCATTTATAGTAGGCACATAATGCTTGAACAACAAAAACAACAGGAATTCTGCAGACGCTGGAAATTCAAGTAACACACATCGATGTGTGTTGCTTGCACAGAATGCTGGAAACTGACTTTTGAATGCCACGCGTCTGGCCTTGTGAATACATATTACCATAGGGTACATCCCTCAGCACCATCACTGAATAATTCAGCCCCACTGTAGCACCAGCAAGAAAAAATCTCTGCCACCGCCACTGAGCTCATGATATTGTGCTGACCCTTGAACCTACTTCAACATCAATCTAACCCTTTCCTCCCACATTGCCGTCCGTTTTTCTTTCATCAGAGTGCCATTAGCAGATCCTGAGAGATGAAACATTTCCAGTCATTAGTTTATTGAATGCTATTGCAAAGTAAAACGGTCTCTGTAACCAAAGCAGATAGTCATAGAGAAAGGAAACAGGCCATTCAGCCCATTATATTCATGCTGACCATTGGGCACCATTGTAATTAATCCCATCTTTCAGTAATTGATCATTAGCATTCTGTACCTAATTAATTTAAGTGCTCATCTTGACAGCTAAATGTTGTTAGTGACCTTGTTTCCACCATTCTCTCAGGAAGTGTATTCTAGATAGCATGCTTTGGTTGAAGAAGAGCCTCCTCAGATCTTCTCCAATTTCTTACCTCTTACTCTAAATCTATGGTCTCTAATTGTACCTACCTCTGTTAAATGATGTTAAAACAGCAGATGGAAGAAAGGACTTCAATAATCAAGTCCATTCCCTCCAGGTACTATACACCCTTCTATTGATTTGACCTGCCATTTCTCCCCCAGGTCTGCAGTTTGCTGGTGAAGATTAAAGTATGTGGCTAGTTTTGGAGAAATTTTGGATAATTTGTTCTTCTAAATCAATCACATAAGCTTCAGTGCACCACAGAGATTTACTGCTTCACTATCCCTAAGATAATCTTACCAATGGTATGTTGCCTTCCAGGTGCTAGGGTCAGGGATGTATCGGGTTGGGTCCATAGCATTCTAAAGGTAAGGGAGAACAGTCGGGATTCATGGTACCTATTGGTTCCGATGACATCTAGTAAATTGAAAAGGGAGGAGGTCCTGAGGAGAGAATATAGGGAGTTAGGCAGTAAGCTGAAAAACAGACCTCCAGAGTATTAAAACAAGCAAACTGCTGGAGGAACTCAGCAGGCCAGGCAGCATCTATGGAAAAAAGCACAGTTGATGTTTTGGCCCAAAACCCTTCAGCAGGACAGGAGAAAAAATAGTAGTAATCTCTGGATTGCTGCCTGTGCAATATGCTAGTGAGAGTAAGAATAGAATGATTTAGTAGATGAATGTGTGGCTGAGGAATTACTGCAGGGGGAAGGGTTTCAAATTTCTGGATCATTGGGATCTCCTCTGAGGGAGATTTGACCTGTACAACAAGAATGGATTACACCTGAACCTGAGAGGGACTAATATCCTTATGGGCAGGTTTGCTAGAGCTGTTGGGGAGACCATAAAACCATAAAACATAGGAGCAATTAGGCCATTTGGCCCATTGAGTCTGCTCCAGCATTTCATCACGGCTGATCCATTTTTCCTCTCAGCCCCAATCTCCTGCCTTCTTCCCGTATCACTTCATGCCCTGACCAATCAAGAATCTAATCAGGGTTTACACTCATTTGGCAGGGGGATGGGAACTGGAGTGATAGGGCTGAGGATGGGGCAGTTGGTGTAAAACTAGATGCAGTGCGTAGTGAGACCATGAGGAAGGACAGGCAGATGATAGAGTGGAATTGCAGTTAGTGAGATGAGTTTAAGTGTAATGGATGGGGGGGGGGGGAAGCAAAATTGAAAAGGATGATGCATACAGGACTGAAGGGGCTATATTTGAAAGCACACAGGAGATGGAATAAGGAAGATAGTCTTGAAGTGCAGTTAGAGATTGGCAGGTATGATATAGTGGCCATCTCTGAGTCATGGCTGAAAGAAGGTCATAGTTGGAAACTTCACATCCAAGGATACACATTATGTTGAAAGGACAGGCAGTTAAGCAGAGGGGGTGGGATGGTTCTATTGATAAAAAATAAAATAAAATCCTTAGAAAGAGGTGAAAGAGGGACAGGTATTGCTAAGGAAGCAGGGAATCTGCAGAAGGACAGACAGATTGGGGGAATGGGCAAAGAAGTGGCAGATGGAATATAGTGTAAGGAACTGTAGTCATGCACTTTGGCAGTAGGAATAAAGACATGGCTTATTTTCTAAGTGGGGAGAAAACTCAAAAATAAGAGGTGCAGAGGGACTTGGAAGTCCTTGTGCAGGATTCCCTAAACGTCGACTTGCAGGTTAGGCGGGTGATAAAGAAGACAAATACAATGTTAGCATTCATTTCAAGAGGTCTGAATACAAAAACAAGGATGTAATGCTAAGGCTTTATAAGGCGTTGGTCAGACTGCACTTGGAGTATTGTGAGCAGTTTTGGACCCCTTATCTAAGAAAAGATATGCTAGTATTGGAGAGTGTCCAGAGGAGGTTC
This sequence comes from Mobula birostris, assembly GCF_030028105.1. NCBI lineage: Eukaryota > Metazoa > Chordata > Chondrichthyes > Myliobatiformes > Myliobatidae > Mobula > Mobula birostris. The sequence continues at coordinate 33,240,769 of NC_092376.1, forward strand.
ATGAGGATGATCCCAGGAATGGAAGGATTAACATACAAGAAATGTTATATGTTGTAATGTGAGCATTATTAAAAGTAAATTAATACTAATTAGGATAATGGGGGGGGGTTTACTTCCATTCTTTTTACTTCCGGTGCTTCTGTATATAGTGTTCCTGCCATGCTGTACAGGTTGTGAAGCCTCTGTATATACATATCGGTTTTGACGTTCGAGATAAAGTTGTTTCTTTGGGCATGAAGTTGTCGAGTGTGCCTTTTTCAAAGTAGAAGTTACTACATATTTTTGGCGATGAGGTGAGCTGGTTTTGTGGACGTGTCGGCACGTTTCGAACGGGAGCAGCAGCGCCAATAAGGAGCCTCACGTTCAGATGGCTACGTTTGGGAATATAGTTGAATTCGTGGAGGTTACAGAGGACTGGCCGGAATATTACTTTACTTTGCTTTACTTTATTGTCGCCAAACAATTGATACTAGAGTGTACAATCATCACAGTGATATTTGATTCTGCGCCAGAGCTGTTGCTCTGGTAGGCGAATTGCAAAGCGTCGAGGTTGACCGGTAGGCTGTGGTTGATGTGTGCCATAATCAATCTCTCGAAGCACCTCATAGCAATTGATGTCAGAGCCACAGGTCGATAGTCATTGAGACATGCTACCTTGCTCTTCTTTGGCACCGGGATTATTGTTGCCTTCTTAAAACACGAGGGGATCTTAGACTGAAGCAAGGAGCAGTTGAAGATGTCAGCAAACACTCCAGGAAAAGTTGGACACTTTTTCTGTGCTAATGGAATTGCTGAGGATGCTAAGGAGCGCTCTATTCTCCTGAGTGTGTGTGGGGCGAAGACTTCCGAGCTAATAAGGAATTTAGCCACACCGCGGAAACCGGGGGACATTCCATATGACGAACTGGTCAAGCTTGTGGGGAACCACTACAATCCAAAACCTTCTGTGATAGTCCAACAGTGTAAGTTTCACAGCTGTTTCAGGAAGCCAAGTCGGTCTGCGGCCAATTTTGTGGCTGAGCTTCGGCAGCTGTTGGAGCATTGTGATTTCGGAGCGGTGTTGGAAGACATGCTCTGTGACAGATTGGTATGTGGTATTAATAATGACGACATACAGTGCCGCCTGTTAGGGGAAACCCCACTGTTGACTTTCAAGAAACCCTTAGAGGTTGCCCAAGGCATGGAGATGGCTGCTAATAATGTCAAGGATATCCAGAAAGGACATGGGGGGTCGCAGTTGGCGGCAGTGCACCAAGTCAGGAGGAAGACTGGTAAACAGGCAAAGTGGTTGGAATGTTTCCGATGTGGAGGGATGCACTATGCAAATGATTGCAGATTCAAAGACACTGTCTGCCATGCTTGTAGCAAAAAGGGACATTTAGCTAAAAAGTGCAGAAGTTCAAAGGGTAAGATTAAGCCTGAGCAGAGGAAAGCTCAACAGACTCAGGCAGCCACACACTATCTAGAAGAAGCAGATGAAGAGGCAGCGTGTGCCTACAACATGTTTGGAGTGGAAACAGATGAGGAACCACCATATTATGCCACAGTCACTGTCAGGGGAAAGGACATTAAGTTTGAGATCGATTGAGACATCGGTCATTAGTGAGGAGACCTACAGGAGGACATGGGGGTCCAACCTGCCTCCCATCGGACCGTCAAAGCTCAAACTCAGGGCATATATGGGGCAGCCGATACCTCATTTAGGGGTGTTATATGTGGACATTTCAGCTGAGGGTCAGAAGACTGAAGCCAGGCTAGTGATAGCTAAGGGCAGGGGGCCCAGTCTTCACAAAATCCTGCTAAACTGGCGTCAAATTAAGTATGCACACACTACGGAGGACATTCTGCAGTGGTACAGTGACGTCTTCAGGGATGAGCTGGGAACACTGAAGGGCATGACAGTGAAACTCCATGTCCGCCCTGAGGCTACACCATGTTTTTTTAAGCCCAAGTCAGTGCCTCATGCCATGAAAGGCAAGGAGATCACCCTTGCATGCGATGCCTCGCCCTATGGAGTCGGGGCAGTTCTCTCACATGTAATGGAGGACCGTTCAGAGAATCCTATTGGTTTGCTTCACGTGCCCTGACAGCTGCTGAGAAGGGATATTCACAGCTAGACAAAGAAGGTCTGGCCATTGTTTTTGCGGTCAAACGCTTTCATCAGTACCTTTATGGACGCGTATTTACAATTTATACAGACCATAAACCGCTGATGAGCCTGTACAGTGAGACTAGATGCATCCCACCGCCAGCCTCAGCCAGGATACAGCGTTGGGCTCTTACGTTGTCAGCCTACCAGTACATGATAGTATATAGAGCGGGTGGGGATAATGCAAATGCCGATGCACTGAGTCGACTACCTTTACCTGAGACATCTGTTACTACATATGTGCCTCCAGAGACTGTGCTTTCATTGGAGAGGCTGTCAGAGTCACCTGTAAAGGCGACCCAGATCAAGCAGTGGACAGAGAGGGACCCAGTCCTGTCCCAAGTTAAGACTTTTCTTTTACAAGGTTGGCCCAGAGTCATGGAAGGAGAGGAACTGAGGCCTTATGCCAAACGCAAGACAGAACTCAGTCTGCAGGATGGCTGCATTTTCTGGGGGGTGGGGGGGGTGAGGGTCATTGTGCCTCCCCCTGGACGTTCACAGGGATTGTGGAGGAAATTCATGAGACCCATCCAGGAGTGTCTCGATTGAAAAGCCTTGCCAGATCCTATGTTTGGTGGCCAAGAATGGATCAGGATCTGGAGAACAAGATAAAATCATGCACGCAATGCCAGACTAATCAGAATATGCCACCACCGGCTCCTTTGCACCCATGGGAGCAGCCAGACCACCCCTGGTCTAGGTTACATTTGGATTTTGTTGACCCTTTTATGGGGCAGATGTTTCTCATAATGGTAGATGCGCATTCTAAATGGATTGAAGCTCACTTCATGAGCAACATCACAGCCCCCTCGACCATAGACAAAATCAGGCAAGTGTTTGCAGTCCACGGGTTGCCTGACACTCTGGTCACTGATAATGGCCCGACGTTCACCAGTGAGCTGTTCAGTGAGTTCATGCAGCAGAATGGCATTTATCACATTCAGACGGCCCCTTTCCACCCAGCCTCCAATGGTTTGGCTGAGCGGGCTGTTCAGACTGTGAAGGAAGCCCTGAAGCGGATGACAGGGGACTCTCTTAGCATGCAGCTTTCACGTTTCCTGTTTAAATACCGCCTCACGCCATTGACTATAACTGCCCGCACTCCAGCAGAGATGCTGACGGGGTGTAGGCCCAAGTCAAGATTGGACCTGCTGCACCCGGACATGAAGGCAAAACTGAAGAGAAAGCAGGGAAAGCAGAAGGAAGGATATGATCAACATGCGTGAGAGAGACAGTTAAAACTGGATGACAATGTCTATGTGAGAAACAATCAGCAATGGCTGCCTGGGGTTATTCTTAAGCAGAATGGTCCCGTCTCCTATGTTGTTAAGCTGACTGATTGGTGTATTTTCCACAGACATCAGGACCATGTGCGCTGCGTCATGATACCGGCTCAGAGGCAGACAGTTCCATGGAGTTTCCATTTGTGAGACAGACTACGGTGGAAGCATGTCCACCAGTGACTTTGCCAGAGGGAGAGACGCTGGCAGAGGGTTCGGGGTCCTCTGAAGAGGAAGGACATTCTCACGCAGACACACAGACCCCTCTCATGCCCCCAACACCAGACCCACCCAAAACACCATCACCAGCGGTGCCTGCGGGGTCACCGGGGGTAGTGCACAGATGACAGCGCTCTTGTAAACCTCCTGACAGACTGAATCTTTGATGGGACAGCTGATTTTGTGTTGTTAGATTGAATGTTGGATCTGTCACGTTTTCCAGATGTTTTGTATTGGTAAACTGTTGCTGAGATACCGGTATAAGTTTTCAGGGGTATGCAAGTTAATAACACCACTGTTTTTATTTCCTAGTTTTTTACATTTGGGGGATGTTGGATTTTAAATGGGGAGAAGTGTTGTAATGTGAGAATTATTATAAGTAAGTTAATACTAATTAGGATAATGGGGGGGGGGGTTACTTCTGTTCTTTTTACTTCCAGTGCTTTTGTATATAGTGTTCCTGCCATGCCGTACAGGTTCTGAAAGCCTCTGTATATACATGTCAGTTTTGACGTTCGAGATAAAGTCGTTTCTTTGGGCATGAAGTTGTCGAATGTGCCTTTTTCAAAGTAGAAGTTACTACATTATATTATTTATTTCCTTTTTGGTATCTGCACAGGTTCTTTTCTTTTCCACATTGATCGTTTATCTGTTGTTTAGTGTGTAGTCTTTAATTGATTCTGTTGCATTTCATTGTATCTACTGTGAATGCCCACAAGAAAATGAATCTCAGGGTAGGATATGGTGACGTATACATACATCGATAACAAATTTACATTGCACATTGAATACCGGCATAAACCAGTTGGGCCAAATGACCGTTTTCCATTTGGCAGTTTCTATTTAGTTCAATGTCATTCACATTAAAGGACATAACTGCAAGGATCAAATGGGCCTCAGTATTTCCGGTTGACTTATTAATAAAGTTGCTGGTAAAACAAAACAGATTTAGATAGCTACAGCTGTGGTCTTGCTTGGTTGTGTAGCAAACAAGTGATCACAATGATATCTTGCAGCTGTTCAGTGCCCGCATCAAGCAGAGGTTTGGTACTTAAAACTGGAAAGGGAAATTTAATCATCAATGAGATTCTAATGGGAAATCATGGGTTTAATCAGTATTCTATCACCCTGCAGTGGTATGATGCCCCCATGGTTTTAAACCTCAGCTTATCTCTGACATTGACTGGACTTGAAATAACTGCCAGTCTTGGAAAGCCATATGGTCAAGACTGACTTGCCCAACCCTTGGATAAAGCTGGGGGTGAGAGTCCTAGCAGACCTGTGGTAGGGAAGTCCAAAGGTTTTGGGGGTAGGAAGGCTGTATTTTTCATCTTTCATCATAATCTGCAGCTTTAGTTAGGAACACCTCCAGCATGGTTATTTTAAACACTGTAGCTCCACAAGTTTGTGTCCTCAGCCCCCTGCACTGTACACTCATGACTGTGTGGCCAGGTTCTGCTCTAACTCAATCTGATGATACCACGGTAGATGACTGCATCTCAAAGAATGATGAGTTGGAGGACAGGAAGGAGATAAACTGCTTAGTGACAACCTGTTCCTCAATGTCAACAAAACAGAAGAGATGGTCATTGACTTCAGAAAGGGGAGCAGTGCACATGCTCCTGTCTACGTCAGCTGCTTTGAGTTTGAGAGGGTTGAGAAGATCATGTTCCTAGCTGTGAATACAATAGCAATAGCCTGTCCTGGCCAAGAAATCTCACCAATGCCTTTAGTTTGTCAGGAGGTTAAGGAAATTCAGCAGGTCCCCATCGACTTCTAAGAATATTTTTCACTGCACTATAGAAAGCATTCTGATAGGATGCGTAACGGCTTGGTATGGCAATGGTTCTGCACATAACTGCAAAAAGCTGCTGAGTTGTGGACAGAGCTCAGCACATCATGGAAACCAGCCTCACGTCCATGAACTCTGTCCATACTTTTTGCTGCCTCATTAAAACAGACAGCAAAATCAAAGACCCCACCCACCCTGGATATTCTTTCTTTCCCCTCTCCCACCAGCAGAAGATACACAAGCCTGAAGGCACGTACCACCAGGCTTATGACCAACTTTTATCAGACTCTTGAATGGACTCTTGTACATTGGACGGATTCTTCACTCACAACTTACCTCATTCTGATTCTTCTACTTTATTGTTTACCCGCACTTCATTTTTTGGTAGATTTTACACTTTATTCAGCATTATTATTGTTTCACCTTATTCTAGCTCAATGCATTGTGTAATGATTTGATCATTTAAACAGTATGCAAGACAAGATTTTCACTGTGTAAGACCATAAGACGTAAGAGTGGGATTAAGCCATTCGGCCCATTGAGTCTGCTCTGCCATTCGATCAAGGCTGATTTATTTTCCTTCCTAACTTTGCCAGCTTGGTATGTGACATTAATAAACCAATACCAATGCTTACACCAATCCGGGTGTTTGGAAGAGATGAGAACTTCAGCTCCTCCTGCACCCATGAAAAAGAAGAAGAATCTTATCGAAAGTATCTTCCGGCTCAAAGCCTCCTTTCTTTTCCTGTCACTGGTTTTCTCCCTCAAGCTGAAATTAGAATGACATTTGGGGTGCGATAATGCCATTGGGCACATATTAATGTTAGTGGGGTTGACGGAGTATTGCACCACCTCCATACCAACTTTCAGTCCACAGTTTCACCACCCGTTTGAAGACAGTTTTCCAGCAAATAAAGAAGTCAGGATATTCTAACCACCTGACCAGCCAGTTCTTCGTGCAGGGTGGGGATAATTATACAGTAATCTCTCTCTTTGAGTTTGTGTCTAGATTGTGGAAGTCTAACGAGTGATGGGGTCATCAGCCCTTGTACATTAAAACCTACCGTTTGCCAGGTGTTAGATCTGACATTGACATATCTTGGCATTGTGGTCGAGGTTGGGTTTATTGGATGAGACAGTAGATTAAACTTTAATGTTAAACAGTAAAGTAGATCATACTTTAGGGACATTAATGTGATTTAATGAAGTCGCATAGAAGTGCTTGATTAAAGATAGAATAATTATCTTTTAAGGTCAATTTAGAATACACCACATTTTTGAGCACTGCATACAGAAGTTTATCTTTTTTTAACTTTAAATGAAGTTATTAACATGCAGGTGCAACAATAAACCTGGGAATATCTCTTTTTGCATATCACATTTCTATAATAACCAGTCCAGTACACTTACAGTGCAGGTCCCAGCCTGATATTTACGATGCCTCAGCGCAACGTACTCAGTTATTTTTATTTAAAAGCACGACAACAGATGACATGACTGCCTTCGAGCACGTATCAGTACAATGTTTTACTTGTGTTAACAAAGTGAGGAATTCCTGTGGTAAATTTAAAGCTCCTCATACATTGGTAATTCCTTCCTTTTTTTACCTGCCTGCAATAAATTTAATATCAATGCCTTTCCCATTATTTTTGTTTCAGAATGAGAACTGAAATTTTGCAAAGTTGAGAAAATGGGTATCTGTGCCAGATCCATGAAGCTGGGAAAACTGATGGTCCATGAAAGCTTTCATTAACTGTACTGAGGTTTGAGCTGATGGATTGAAGCACAGCGGAGAATATGAAACATTGCCAAAGTGAGTCACTTTTGTTCTTGTATCCACATTTGATCAAGGGTTCGGCTAATTTATTTATGGCCTGCCCCCTAAATAAAACATTGTCAGCAGGCGATGCCTTGATCTGGATTTGAAATCTAATTTTGGGTAAGGAGGCTTCTTTGAGTGCCATGGATCCTGAACTAGGTCATCGCTGGAAGGATAATTAGGAAAATGTTGGGTGACCTCTGATGAATCAAAAAGATAAATAATACTATATTTGAAGCACTAGCACTCTGGTGAATCTGGAGCTTGTCTTGTGATATTTTTATGAGGTTTGGTTGGTTTGTGTTTGTATTAACGCTCCGTCTATGTTTTTTCGAGAAACTGAATGATGCCTGTTTACATGTGTTAACTGCCGGTATTGCACCAGGCCCACTTCATCAAGAACTAAGCACCAGGCTTTACAGAAGGAAGACCCAATGCCTCATGCATTCCACTCCTATGGGCCATATGAAGGAAATCAAATCCAAACCAGGTTTACAAAGGGGTGAGGGCTGGGTTGGAGGTTGCAGACGAGCGAGACTGAACAGGGTGCAAGGTGAGGGGACAACAGTCTGGGAGATCAGTGGGGTTGAAAGGCAGGACAATGTGTTTGGGGGTGGAGGGTGTAGATCGGCAGCCAGGTCGAAATGGGGGTGTGTTAGGTGATGGTTATGGGTTCAGAATGTGACTAGGATGGTGTTAAGGGGCCAAAAGGAGAGGCAGGTGCTCACTTATTTGAACACACAAGGAAACCATTTGGTTCATTGGATCTACGAACGTTCTGCTGAGAGTGGTTAGTTCCATATCCCCTCTCCTCATTTGCCTGTACCTCTGCATCTCACTCACTCTCGCTTGTCTGTCATGTAGCATAGCAGTTAGTGTGACACTTTACAGTGCTAGCATTCGGGGTTCAATCCCCAGCATGCCCGCGTTTGTTTCCCCCGATCCTCCAGTTTCCTCCCAGAAGCCAAAAGACATGCAGGTTAGTAAGACGCTGCCTGACCTGCTGAGTTCCTCCAGCGTTTTGTATGCACTGCTGCATGTTAATACTGGCTGATAAGTTATGGGCGTGCTATACTGACAGCAGAAGCATGGCAACACTGCCCCCTACACATCTTTGGACCGGGTTGGTTGATGACGCAAATGATTCATTTTCTTGTACGTTTTGATGTTTGAATGCACATGTGACAAATAAAGTTCATCTTTAAGATTTTTTAATGATTAATTCTTTTCCTGTGTGCCTACACCAGGCCGTTTAACCTGCCGGTGGGATGTGGGTGGAAATTGACGCAGCAGCAGAAACTAATGCGGTTACAAGGAGACATTGCAAACTCCACACGGACAGCACCTGATCCCTGAAGCAGTGGGGCAGCAGAAGTAATTTCTGCACCACCATTAGTTCATTAATTCATAGTGGTGTTTTGCATGGGATTCTGGTGTCAGATTTCATATGAAAAAAAACTAAAAATAGGAAATAGAGCATTCTCTATTTAAGTAGTTTCAAGCAAAAACCTAACTATGTACAGGGCAACACACACAAAACACTGGGGGACCTCATCTGGCCATCTATGGAAAAGAATAACCAGCAGGACTACTGACAAAGGGTTTCAGCCAAAATGTTGACTTCTCCACAGATGCTGCCTGGCCAGCTGAGTTCTTCCAGCATTTTGTGTGTGTTGCTTGGATTTCCAGCATCTGGGGATTTCCTCATGTTTGTGATTATATGCAGAGCACAGGATTGAAGCAGATAATTACTTAATCGGGAGTGTTCGTTTCCTGATGGTTAAATAGGATGGTCATTTTCCACAGTTTATTTTGTGTATGTAGCCTCTGAGTTTTTCCTCCACGTTTTGACAAAGGTGTTTACTTTAAGATAATATCCATTACCTCAAATGTAGATCAGCCATAGTCAGAGAATCATAGACTCCTAGAGTTGTACAGCACAGGAATGGGCCTTTGTCCACCATGCCCATGATAACCCTTTTGCACATTTAAACTAGTGAAACGTTTATGCTCGCTTCAAAGACGTTGTTCAATAATGCAGCTTTTGGTAACACCATGTCGTAGAACCTACTAACAGAGAAACTGACAAGGCTTTAGCTCCCTTGTACAAGCTCTCTGGATGTTGTGTGGACTTGAAAACCTTGGGTTCCTGCTTTCCTTTTTACTTTTGTGCAGATTACATGGCAGAAGGAATTGGGAAAATTTTAAATGCACAGTCAAATCAAGCTTCAGTGACAGTAACCTTGACTGGGCCAGATAATCATACACATCCATCTAATTCACTCATGCCCTTCAAGGAAGTCTGCTACCGTTCCCTGGTCTAGTCTTTATGTGACCTCAGACTCAGTGGCCGAAGGCACTTGCTGATACATGTTGTGATTTAATAGTTCAGTAATATTTGAGTAATCTTGTAAGTATGTTGTTGATTAAGCATTCTATGTTTGTCTAAATAATTCATTACGGGTTATACAGTATGTAAAAATATGTGAATTGCATATGTGATGACACTAACATGTGATACTTGCATGCCTTGCTTAAGTAAGAATAAGTTAGACTCACATTTGGACTCCCAAGTTTTTTCTTTTAATTAGTTTAATTTTGGAGTTACAAAGCATAACACTGTGGGTGTAAGATGGCCAGTGACAGATAAAATGTCTGATCCCACCCAGCATGCTAGTGGTCTGTTGTCAGTGAGCTGAAGAGGGGGAGTTCCCCAAGGAGTGGAGTCCTGGATAGGACTGCAAATCTGTTCATGAAATTCATAGGGAGGCAGATGGATGTTAGAAAAATGGAGGGCTATGTAGTGGTTAAGGGTTAGATTGATCTTATAGTTGGGTAAAATTGGCCCAAGATTGTGATCCAAAGGGCCTGTACTGCAGTGTAATGTTCTACGTTCTTAATAAACCCAGGCCACCACAACTCCGAGAAGCGACTCGTCATCATATTCCCCAGGTCATTTGGGATGCGGGAGGGGTCGTAAAATAAATGCTGCCTTTGCCAAAGACAAGCTTCTCCTGTAATTGATTAAAAACTTGCCATGAGACAATCCGTTTAGCAGAACAGCAGCGATCTACCCACTGTTGCTAATCTTCTCACTAAACCTGTGAGCGGCTGGTCCCTGTGTTGGACATGGAGTTTGAAATCTACCATGGGAAGTTGTCTTGGACATGGTAAGGAGTGAGTCCCCTCATCTATAGATGCTGCTCTGCAGGTCTGAGGTAGATGGGGTAGGGGGGGCGTGTCGAACTCGATAAGCAGCAGTGGGGGAAGGCGCTATCTGAGGTGCGGGTTAAGCGACAAGATGGAGGTGCAATGTCAAGTGTAATTGCATGAGCTCAGAAGTGTGACCACGCAAAGGAAACATCTTCCAGTTGTGGTAGATTCCCAGATTTTCATTTGGACCCCTTGAGAAGATTCCTGATTGAAGTCTCCTCGCACCGTAGGAAAGCCCTGTCAATACTGTCATGCTTGCACTGTCTGTAGCCTTTGGACAAGGCCAATGAAAATGATTTCCAATTTCCCTGAATTCCTTTATCTCGGTGTCTTTTCAAGCTAATCTGGAGGACATTGGCAATGTCCCTAAACAAGCAGCACATCAATGTTTTAGGGACTCAGGATACTCAGGAGCATACAAGGTGTGGAAGAAATATATGTTTCGAAGGTGGTCCATTGAATTTTATGCTGATCATCACCAAGATTTGTTTCATTTAAAGTCCTGGATTTATTTAATTACCCTGCTAGGTGGTTTTTCAACCTGATTATCTGCATCAATGGCCCAGAGGTCTGAGTGTTAAGGCCACTATACTAGGAACTTCAAAAATGTCCAAGAGCTGATTTCCCCACAAGTCAGAAACATCCATTTTCTACAGCGGCCCATGTTGTATCACACTACAATCAGTTGCTGTGGTTGGCATTCGTCTGTCTTGAAGGACAATGAGTATGATCCTCATCATCACAAGCCTGGGCAGAAGATACTGAGATCCTGAGATGCCCAGTCATCAAGATCCCCCTCTCGGCCTCACCAGTGTAGTCCAGAGGAAAGCTTATGAAGCAATACGGTTAGCGCCAGCTTGACTACAGGAGCTGCCGGAAGGATGTTCAGTGACATCCAGCCGCCTGAGGGCTCCACTCCGGATTTTCCGTCTGCGTTTACTCCTGTAGCCTTTGTCTCTCCCGTGGCTGCCCACAAGGCAGTGGGGCTATTTACCCATAGCTGGGGATCTGGTTCACGAGCACCATGGCGTGTCCACACACCGGTGGGCCTGCATGCCTATGTGTGCAGGGGCCAGACCTCCGCCCCGTCCTCTGTAGTTCAGCCTGAGTCTGAAGGATGTTCAGTTTCCATGTGTCGCCAGTAAGGAAGCGCTACATGAGGCTTGTAGCTGGAGAGGCTATCTACTGGCAGGGAGAGACTTATGCATTCAGCTCTTCTTTTTGTGAGACTGCTAGCTGGCGGTCGAAACTGAAAGTGAGAGTGGCAAGCACCACCCACTACAATACCACGCTAGGTGCGTCACAGCAAGCACGTTGACACCGTACACCATTCATATACCCACCAATTAAAAGGTAAAAATAAAGGTCAAGAAATTCCTGAAAGATTCCACAAATTGTCTTTAGATCTGGGTGCAGGGGTCTATCTGCCTTCAGATACTTATCAAGTTGGCGCCAAGCTGTGACCTCCAGTGAGTTCATAAAAATGGTTTAGGGGACAGAAAGGGGAGTTAAGGTCAGGTTAGGATTTAGAGACAGGGACATGGGGGAATTAGAGAGATCAGGCCAGGTTCAAAGTCTCTGCATAACGTTTGAAGGGCAATGACAAGGACTTGGGATATCTGTGATTGTATGCTGGATGTCGGACTGGCAGAGAGTGGATGACCCCACACCTAGGTCAGCAGGTTCTGGAGTCAGAATTCCATGTGGGCATGAGGAACAAGTTCCAGAGACCCCCTGGGTTGTGAATCGGACAGAACAGGGTTTAATGGAAGGTCATTGGTGATTCCAGAGTTTGAGGCCGGGTGTTCGATGATTGGCATGCTTTGGGATCGATGCTGAGGATCAAGGCCTGAAGGCTGAATTGAAAGTCCTGAAGCTGAGGTCACTGGCCGGAGCTGAATCTGTGAATCCCTTCAAGTCCACTGGGGATGTCAAAGCCCAATGTCTGCAGGCCCAAGTCCGAGTCCGTGTCTGCTGGAGGATGGGGGACTGGAGGTTAGAAGCTGGAGGCCTGTCCTAGAGTTAGTACCAGAAGGCCACAAGACATGGAAGCAGAATTAGGCCATTCGGCCCATAGAGACTGCTCCACCATTCAATCACAGCTGATCCTTTTTCCCTATGGACAGTTAATGGAAAGTGTATGTGTGTGGGTAGGAGGGAGAAACGGGGCTTGTTATGCTGTTGTTATTCTGTGGCTTGTTGTGTTCTGCATTGTTCTGCTGAGATTGTGGGCATGCTTCGTTGGCACTGAAATATATGGTGACAATTGCAGGCTACCCCCAGCCCACCCTCAGGTGTGTTAGTTGTTAATACAAATGATGCAATTCACTGTATGTTTCGATGTGCATGTTGTGTATTTATTATTTCGGTAATATTTGAGTCATATTGGAAACATTAATTGATTATTTGATTCGATTAAGCATTCATCATTGTTTACATAATACCTCACAGGTTATATGTAAAAGTACATAACTGGCTTATGTCATTACCGTACCGTACCATACGTGCCCATCTTGCTTAAAGAAAATACAAAGTTAGGCTTGCATCCCGTGATTTCCTTCCAATTAGTTTTATATTTGGAGTTACAAAACCTAACAGTGGGGACGAGATAATTTTAAAATGAACCCAAGATGACTACCTACCTGTTGAAGTGCAATGAGATACTTGAGTTAAAAAAAAACACAGCAAGGAAAGGATTAAGTAAAAGAAGCATTGCACCTTGTGCTTCTTCAGGAGGAGACAGAGATGCTCAAATTAAAAAAAGCATAAACAGACAAATTCACACGTTCATAATCAGTGAGTACTGGGTGAATATCATAAACTTTAAAAAGGCAGAAATAATTTGCTACATTGGAAAGATAGACACATTTTATTACCCAAGAGATAACTTGAATATATATGTATATTGAGCAAATTGAGCAGCATTTTAAAGCAAATGGAATAGCCAAAGAGAAACAAGTACCAATTTTGCTGAGTGCATTGGATTTAGAGGTATGTAGTTTGCTTAGAAGTTGGCTGGTTTGGCTGTCTCCAACCAAATCAGCTGAAACGAGCTTTGCTGATATCGTGAAAGTAATACGGGAATGTTTCGAACTGAAACCATTGCTGATTGCAGAATGCTTTAGGATTCATAAGTGGAATCAAAAGCAAGGGGAGTCCATTTCAGCTTACATGGCTGAATTGAAGTCTAAGCATTATCATTTCAACGATGGGCTTAATGATGCACTGCAAGATTGTTTAGTTTGTGGAATCTTACAAGAAAGCCTCAAAAATGGCTCCTAACTTAAGCACAACTTACATGTAAAAGAGCAGTTGAAATAGCTGTATCAATGGAAGCAGCAGACAGAGACGCAATTGAGTTACAGTCAGGAAATGAAAATGAGCATGTATAAATTTCAACATCTAAACAGAAACCTGTCTGGCAGAACGAATTGTGTTACCATTGTGGCAGAGTGGGAACATGATTTTGAGATAAGTCATGACTGTATTGAATGACAGAGCAGACTTGAAGGGCCCAATTGCTACTCCAGCTCCTCGTTTAAAAGCTTTTAACTTCCCAGTGTTAAGCCACCCGATTTCTGGGTGCTTTCAAAATGCAACAGCTCAGCAGCTGGCAGTGACTTCATGTGCCCCCCTGCCTGTGCAATGAAGAGTGTCTCTACTAACTCTGGCAGGGCGGTGCTGGAGGGAACAGACATGTTGACTCTCATGTGACTATTGACTTTCACAGTCTGCAGATTTTCAACGCCACCTGTCTTTTCAAATGCAGGCTTAGAAAATCACCCTCTGTAGCAACTCCCACATACATTTTACAAATCCTTCAAGCGTTTCTATAAAAATATCTTCACTCAACATTATTTAACACATATTTTATTTCTGTGAGTGAGATGAGGAACTATAGGATCAGATAATGATGGGTTGAGATCATCACTCAACGATTTTGAATCTGTGTATGTTTAGCATTTTTACGTTTCAAGTTTCTGCAGCAACCATGAAATGCAGCTGCTGTAATTGGTTGAGATCATAAGTATTTAACAAAAGGTAATCGATAAAAGATTCCTTTTAAAAACAAGGAATATATAAAATAATTATTCAATCACAGCCAGAAGGCTAACCCTGTAATAAAGTCTGGAGAGCTGCTTCAACTCTTGAAAACAGAGAGTTAAAACACGATCTCTATTTCATTTACTTCAATGATGAAACTTTCCATTCAGCTGTCTCAGAGATGTATACATTGTTACTTACCTCTACCACACTTCAGAGGCTGCAACCACGTGTTTCCCACAGCACTGCCCTCAGGCCCTCTCCACATGAGTAGAGTAAGTACGGAGATTCCCTTCAACCTCCAGGTTTCCTCCTACATTACACAATCAAAGAGTTAGGGTTAGGGAGTAGTCAGAATCCGATGGTGGAGCTGGATGTGTGGCGACATTTGTGGGCTGCCCCAGTATATCCTCACTGATTTTATTTGAGGCAAAACAATGCATTTTCACCATATGTTTCAACATACATGTGACTCATAATGCTAATCTCTCTCACCTTTCACCCCACTGGACTTCCTGCTCAACATATCATCTTTATCAATAAGATTCTGCCATCAAACATACCATTCCCTCCCCTCTCCTCTTAGCATTCCAAAGGGACAGCATCCTTTGTGACTCCCGGTTTTCTCTTTCATCTCCAGCTGGCAGTCCCCTTCAGTCAGCACTTTCCCACGCAACTACAGGAGATGCAAAATCTTCTCTTTTACCTTGCTTTTTTCCACTGTCCAGGAAACGTTGGAATTCAGGTAGAGCAGCCAATCACTTGTACTTATCCCAAAGTAGTGTTTAATACTCATGACATGGTCTCCTCTACATTGAAGAAATTAAATGCAGATTACAGATCACTTCCTTTAGGCCCAGATGTGTGAACTTGAGCTTCCAATAGCCTGTCACTTTGATTCTCCATCCCACAAATGTTTAACATTCTTACGTTTCATATTTCTGTAACAACAATAAAATGCAGCTGCTGTGGTTGCAAATATTCAGCAATAAGAAAAATTCCATCCCACTCTCATTGTGATCTATTGTATTTGCCCGTGGTCTCTAGCACTGGACCAAAAGAAACATCACCTCATCTTCTGCCTGGCACTCTGCAGCCTGCACTGAATTCAGCAACTGCAGGAACTTCATTTTGTCTGCTTGAGTCAGAACTGATCTACTTTGTCATAAGGTTATCCAGTTGTAACATTAATGCTGTCTTTCCCTCTTCACAGATGCTGCTTGATCTGCTGGGCATTTCCAACAGTTGCCTTGTCTATAAGATCAGAATAATGCACCATGGAAACAGGCCGTTCAGTCCAACTTGTCCATGCTAAATGTTGTGCCCACCAAGCTAGTCACATTTGCTTACATTTGGCCTGAATCCCTCTAAACCCCTCCTATCCGTGCACTTGGCCTAGTATCTTTTAAATGTTGTTATTGTACTTGACTCAACCACTTTCCTTGGAAGCTCATTCCATATATGTATCCCCTCTGTGTGAAGAAGTTGTCGCTCAAATCTCTTTTAAATTTTTTATCTCTTACCGTAAACCTATGCCCTCTAGTTATTAGTTCCCCTTTCACTCTGTCTATGTCCTCATGATTTTATACACCTCTGTAATATCACCTTTCGGTCTCTTATGCTCCAAGAAATAGAAATCTTCCCTTGGAGCGTAGGAGATTGCTGGGCTCTTGAGTCCCAGCAACATCCTCGTAGATCTTCTCTTCACTTTTTCTAGTTTAATTATGTTTTTCTGATAACAAGGCAACTAAAACTTCGCACAAGTACAGTCTCAGTAACACCTTGCAAAAATGCAATGTAATTCCACAACTCCTATACACAGTACCTTAAATGTGGAAGGCCAACATGCCAAATGCTTTCTTTGCCACCCTGTCTATCTTGTGACACCACTTCCAGCAAACTATTCATCTTTACTCTTAGCTGTCTTTGCTCTCCATAGCCTGAACATTCACTGTATGAGTCCTTGTTTGACTTCCAAATATTACTCCGTATTGTTCAAACTGAAAGCCATTTGCCAATCTTCAGCCCACTTACCTAGCTTATCCTGCTATCAGTCAGATAGATCCATACACAGTAGAATTACCTTGGCAATCCTGGCATCATCATATCAAAGATCTTCCATTTATCCTATCCATCCCCTCATGCCAACCCGTCTACAAATTAAAACCAGCTTGTTTTCTCACTTTACAAGCTTTGGTAAATTATCTCCTACCTGAGACATCACCTCTCCTCTCCGCTCCATAGATACTGTTTGTTGTTGAGTATTTCAATAATTTCCTGGTTTTACTTCAGATTTTTTTTCTCTCAGTCTCAGAGTTAATACTCCGAAATGATAAGGGGGCAGATTTTCTAGTTCAGCTCTGACAGGTGGTCATGCTACTGCAGGGTAGGAACACAGCTGTTGTGACAGAACTGTACAACATCTAAATGGTGGGTAATCTCTTGTCTTTTTCAAATCATCCATTTGATTTCCTCCTGTAGGCAAATTAAAATACTCTGTCCAGGAACATAGAACATTATAGTGTACTGCAGGCCCTTCAGCCCACAAAGTTGTGCTGACATTTTAGGTGACTCTAAGGTCAATCTAACCCTTCCCTCCTACATAGCCATGCATTTATCTACCATTCATGTGTCTCTCTCTAAATGTTTCTTAAATCCTCTAATGTATCAGACTCTATCACTTCCCCTGACAAGGTGTTTCATGTATTCATTACTCTATGTGTAAAGCACCTACCTCTGACATTCCACTCACCCCCTTACTTTCCTCCAATCATATTAAAATTATGCTCCACATATTAGCCATTTTTGCCCCGGGAAAAAGAGGCTGTCTACACAATCTTTGCCTCTTGTTATCTTGTACACCTCTATCAAGTTACCTCTCGTTCTCCTTCTCTTCAAAAAGAAAAGCTGGTGATTAATCTTCATTTCCTTTGACATCTGCATCTGCAATGTTCAACATAATTTGGCAGCTGACTCTTACAATAGTTTTCCACATGTCTCTTAATTAAAATCATTACCTTTACTCCGGAAAAAAATCCTTCATATTTATTAATTATGGTAACATAGACATCTGTGGCAAGCCAACATTTAAAGATAGATTAGCTGAAGATTGGCTTTATTTGTCACAAGTACATTGAAACACACATTGAAATGCATGGCTTGCATCAAATCAAATCAGTCAGGATTGTGCTGGGCAGCCTGCAAGTGCTGGCCCAATTCCGGCACCAACATAGCATAACTCACTAACCCTAAATGTACATCTCTGAGGAAACCAGAGCACCTGGAGTAAACCACAGGGTCACAGGGAGAACATGCATTCTCCTAATAACATCTGCAAGAATTGAACACTGATCTTATAACTGGAACTGTAATAGTGTTACCCTAACCATTACACTACCCTATTTATTGTCCCTCCCTAAATGCCCAACACCCAGGTGGCATGTTCTGTCTTTTCAGGGGGCAGTTGAAGAAAACTATATTGCTGAAGAGTCTGGAGGCTCATTTTAGCCATAGCACAAAAGGACAACAGATGCCCTCTTTGTTGAAGGATTCTCACTGAAGAAATTGGACATACAAAACAATTTGGTTGTTTTATGGTCATCAATAGCTGTTTCCCTGGATGGAAAGGCTGCTGTATGAAAAGACATTGGATAGATTAGGCTTATATATGTTGGAGTTTAGAAGAAAGACATGGGATTTTGTAGAAACACACATAAAACACAAGAAAATAGGACCAGAAGTAGGCTCTTCAAGCCCATCATTCAATACCATCATGACTCTTCTATGCTGGACTCAACTCTTTTTCTGTGCTACAAGATTCTAGCAGGACTAAACAGACCAAATGAGAGAAGGTGATCCTGAGAGTAGCTGAGCTGAGAATCAGAGGTCACGGTGTAATGATAGGGACTGAAATGAGGAAAAACTTTGAACTGAGAGAGTGTTGAACCTGTGAAATTCTCTGCCACAAGAAGCAGCTGGAAACAATTCACTCAGTATACGACCATAAGGTATAGGAGCAGAATTAGGCCATTTTGGCCCATTGTGTCTGCTCCACCATTTCATCATGGCTGATCTAATTTTCCTCTCAGCCCCAATCTCCTGCACCCATGCCCTGACTAATCAAGAATCTATCAATCTCTGCCCAACAGCCATATACACAAGAATAAATTAGTGCATAAGGCAAAAGGGTTCAAGTGAGGAGAAAGCAGAAACAGGGTAGTGAATTTATTTGATCTGGGATGACCATATCTAATTGTGAAAAAGAATATTTGGCCTATTAAATGATCTCTTCCTGCTTCTATTTTCGATGTTTCTGTATTTTTGACACAAGAATTCAAAATTCCATATTTATCCATCCAATCAGATTCAGATTCAGGCTCAGAATTATTTATTACATGCATATTGAGGCAAGCAATGGAATGCATCATTTACATTCACAACCAACATACCCAGGTGTTACCACACATTCTGGTGACAACAGAGCATGCCCACCATGTTTGGCAGAACAACACAATACACCACAAAACAGAATATACCAAGCAACAAAGCAACATCAGCAAAGCAAGTCCTATTCCTCGCTCCCTCCCACATACATACACAGTCCTCTAACCCAGAACAGGCCATCTTTGACCCTCAGCCTTCAGCGAACTTGTAGAGTCACAGACATTGGGCTGATGACTTCTTCAGCTGAACTGTAGAGATTCACAGACTTGGGCCTCCAGCCATTGGGACTTCAGAGTGACCTTTGGGTTGTGGTTAGGACTTCTCATCAGGCTTTGGGCTTTGATATGGACCTTTGATTGACCTTTGGGCTTCAATATGGGCTTTTGATCGACCTTTGGGCTTCGATCTGGACTTCCGATTGACCTTTGTGCTTCAATCTTCAGTATTGACCCAGGACTCACCCTGATGTCATATGTGAACCCTGGATGTGGACCCTGAACACTAAGCCTTGAACTCCAGACTCACTGATGATGGGACCCCAAATGGGAGTATCAAATTCTTCCATTGCCCTGGTAAGGATTGAATATATCTCTAGATCATCAGGGTTACTAATTTTGCAATTTTACCATTATGTTATTTGGCCCAAGGATATCAGATCAGTCTGGAATTTTAGGGTCTGAAATAAATCCCACTCTCTTGATTAAAGTAATTGTACATACTGGTACTGTTATTGAGTCTCTGAGTTAAACATATTCTTAAGCTAACTGCAGATCAAGTGATTCCTTAGCTTGAATATTTAGTAAATTGAAATCAGATCTATATATCAGATCAAGACAGCGCTAGTGATAAAAGGTGACATTTTGTGGGAAGCTCACACAACTACTAGATATTCTACCAGATAGATTTCTTCTGGACTATAATGACTGCAATCCACAGCCTGTAACTTCCCTTTAAGAAACGTGCCTTTTAACCATCTAAATAAACTAGTGATTCTATGATCTCCTGAAGCATTTGGCAAACTTGACTCTTGGGTATACAGGTACGCCCACTGCTGGGGTGACTGAGGCGCATCAGACTTTAGGCCAAATTAAAACATCGAGGTCCAAGAGCAGAAAACGAATGGGTGCTCAGCTCTACTACTACATCCCAATTAAAGAGCTGAGCCAGATGAAAGTGTCGAGGCCTGCGAGTGGAAACGGCCTGAGAGTAGAAAATGAACTGATGTTCAGCCTCACTACCCTACACTGTTCGAAGCACTGGGCCAGAATAAAGCGTTGAGGGCCGAGAGGGTGTTCTTCTCCATGTCAGGCAAGATCCCCCACCTGAGCCATCCCGTCTGCCTGCATTTGACCTGTCTTCCTCTCTTCTCACTTCTACCATCGGGCAGAAGGTATAGGGGTCTTGGATCCCATGCTGCCAGCTTCAGGAGCAGTTATTGCTCTGCAGCCATCGGCCTCCTGGACAGGCTTCGTTCACCTCAGTGCTGAGCTGACTCAGCAGCCTGAAGGCTCATTTTCGGAGACTACGCAGTTCATGTTCTATGTATTATTTGCTTACTTTTTGATTTTTATTTACACAACTTGTTCTTTTTTCGCACATTGAGTATTTGTCCGTCTTTGTTGTGTGTGGATCTTCGTGGATTCTATTATGATTCTTTGTTTTGTGGGTGCTTGCAAGAAGATGAACCTTGAGGTTGTACTTAGCATACAGACTTCGATAATAAATGTACTTTGAACTTTGAACTCAGGAGGAGAAGATGGCGGCACGACGCAGCTTGCAGCGGCCACTCCGGTGAATGTTATCTGATATCTGTCAAGTAGTGTGCCGTGCACAATCCTGATTTGATGGAGACAGACATGAGAGCACGGAGGAACATCTGGTGAAACTTCTGAAATGCCTGTTTCGCCTCCGCTGATACTGTGTGATCCAAAATCTCCAGAGGGGAAGACCCCGAGTCCTCGGCTTTGCTTGTTGCTCGGCGGCCGGGGTGGGGTCGAAGCGCTTGGCAGAGGATGGCACTCGGTGCTCGGTGTCAGAGGGCTGGTCGGAGGCTCGAAGTTTTCGGATGGACTCAGCGTCGGCTGTGGTCAGGTGGCTTCCAATGCATCGGCAAGTTTGTGGCGCTTGGGGGTTTAAGGCAGGGAGAGTTTCTCCCTTTTACCGTCTGCGTGAGATGATGGGGCTATTGGGACTTGAGACTTTTTTTTACCATGCCCATGGTCTGCTCTTTATCAAATTACGGTATTGCTTTGCACTGTTGTAACTATATGTTATAATTAAGTGGTGTTGTCAGTTTTAGACTTGGTTTGTCCTGTGTTTCTGTGATATCTTTCTGGAGGAACATTGTATCATTTTTTAATGCATGCATTTCTAAATGACAATAAACGAGGACTGAGTGTCCTCAAAACCTAATCAATATAGCAGTTCTTTTTGGCCATTCTTAGATTTGGAAATGTATTTATAATTAAACTTTTAATGTAATATAGCTCCATCAGAGACAAGCCTGCAGCTGGTATGTCTGGGTCCAGCAGCAATTGAGTTAATGGCATTAATGGATCTATCTTTGTTCATGGACAGGTCACTTTCAGTGCATAACAAAGATTAAGCAGCCTGAGGTATTGCTTTATCCTCAGGTCAACACCACTAAGGAATTTAGACCACAAAAGCTTTCATTAATCAAAGCAGAATAATCTGGGAAGGCGCCTCATCTTCTGATGACAATGTCAAGTGCAATTTAATCTTGGATAGTACACATCTATTTTTACCTTTCCCTGTAACGTAGGAATCATATTGTGGACACTTCCCTCATTGGAGTAATGAAGCATTCCAAAATTAGGCAACGTAGGCTAGGGGTCATAGAGTCATAGAAAAATATAGCACAGAAACAGGAGCTTCAGCCCACCTGGTCAGTGTCAAACTGCCCCTTGACTGGCACTCTATACCCCTACCATCCATCCATGTACCTATCCAAACTTCTCTTAAATGTTAACTCGAGCTCGCATGCAAAACTTGTGCTGGCTGCTCGTTCCACACTCTCACGACCCTCTGAGTGAAGAAGTTTCCCTTCATGTTCCCCTTAAACTTTTCCCCTTTCACCCTTAACCCATGACCTCTGGCACTGATACCTTAGCAACCTATAGAGTTTTTGTCTCAGTCTGACGCCTTGATCTTTAATCATACTTTTCCTCAATTGAAGAAGGTTGACTGGGCACATTGGAAATGGGGATGGATATCATTGTTGACATTGGTCTTCAATGAGAACTAACTGCTGAGAAATGGGAGGCGGTCCATGTTTTTCAAGTTCTTATGGTGACTCTTTATTGTTGCAAGCAAGTTTGTACAGTAGGGATAGGTTAGTCAAGGACATTTGTCTCACTGACATTGA
Source organism: Mobula birostris (assembly GCF_030028105.1). Classification (NCBI taxonomy): domain Eukaryota; kingdom Metazoa; phylum Chordata; class Chondrichthyes; order Myliobatiformes; family Myliobatidae; genus Mobula; species Mobula birostris. Next base: position 33,263,113 of record NC_092376.1, read on the forward strand.
GCAGAAGGCCCATTTCCTTGTATTCTTCAGTGAAGAAGTAGATGATGGCTTGGTGCTCTGCTCTAAGCATGTGTAAATGCACGTGCAGATCAACCACTGAAGTCTGAATAACTTTGGTTCTGGCGTATGGTTGTTATTGAACATTGATTTCTTTAACTTCCAGTAACTTCTTCACCTCCTTCTTCTCCTTCTTTTTCATTCTCCATTCTAGCAACCCTCTCACCCCTTCTCTTCTTCTCACCTGCCCATCACTTCCCTCTGGAGCCCACCCTCCTTCCCTTTATCCCATGGTCCATGGTCTGCTCTTATCAGATTCCTTCTTCTTCACCTCTTTACCTTTTCCACATCACCTCCCAGCTTCCTGAAACCTTCCTTCACTTACTCACCCACCTTCACCATCACCTGGTTTTACCCTTCCCTCTGCCCTCTTGTTCCCCTTCCCCTGCCCTCAATGACTTATGAAGGATCTCAGCCCAAAACATCAACTGTTTATTCCTCTTCACGGATGCTGCTGGACTTGCTGAGCTCCTCCAGCAACTTTTGTGTGTTGTTCTGGATTTCCAACATCTGCAAAATTGCTTTGTTTATGTCTTTATTGATGCTACCTGTGAAATTAACAGTTCCCATCTACCAGACAGCAGCAACTCCAGCAGTACAACACCCAATCAGCACTGCATGATGTGGTGGTCTCTCTGTGTTCACACTTCAGGTGTAGGAACATTGGTTTATAGATGAAAATACTGAAAATGAGTGGAGCCTGATTCACCAAGAACATCCATCACATGGAAAAGATTCCCATGACCAATACCAGAGGTGAAAACCCCAGATTACTTAAGAAACTGTGGTAATCTAACAAGGGGAAGGGAGTCTTTGGGTCAATTAATGTGGATGAAGTACAATCTTCCTTCCTTCCCCCACCATCCAGGCCATACTTTCTTCTTGCTGCAGCCATTAGAAAGGAGATACAGGAGCCTTAGGTCCCACACCGCCAGGTTCAGGAACAGTTAAGCAGTTATTACCCCTCAACTATTAGGGTCCTGAACCAGTGTGGATAACTTCACTCTCCTCAACACTGAATTTGATCACCAAAAACAACTTACAGACTCACCTTCAAGGACTCTACAACTCATGTTTTCAGTAGTATTTATTTATTTGTTTGTTTGTTTGTTGTCACTCATAAAGCTGGCTGCTGGTTAACACACAGGCCTGGCAAATATTACTCAATCACATCTCATGTTTTGTCTCAGAGAAGGAGGAAGGTACAAGCATTAATAAAAGAGCTTCTGCAGAGGCTGGAAATCCAGAGCAACACACATGAAATGCTGGAGAACTCAGCAAGTAGAGCAGCATTAATGGAAATGAATAAACAGTTGGCGTTTTGGGTGGAGACCCTTCATCAACACTGGAAAGGAAGAAGGATGGTGCCAGAATAAGAAGGTGGGGGGAAGGGAAGGAGGACTAGCTAAAAGGTATTAGGTGAAGCATGTAAGTGGGGAAAGGGGAATGAAGTAAGATGCTGGGGAATGATAGGTGGAAAAGGCAAAGGGCTGGAGAAAAGGGAAGCTGATTGGAGAGGAGAGTGGACCATCGGAGAAAAGGAAGAGGAGGGGCATCATGAGGAGGTGATAGGCAGGTGAGGAGAAGAAGTAAGATGTCAAAGTGGGGATTAGAAGAAGAGGGAAGGGGAGTGAAAAAATACCGGAAGGAGAAATCGATATTCATGCCTTCAGGTTGGAGACTACCCAGATGAATTACGAGATGTTGTTCTTCCATCCAGAGAGTGGCCTCATCATAGCAGAAGAGGAGACCATGGACCGACATACTGGAATGTGAATAGAGATAAGAATTGAAATAGTTACCCAACAGGATATAACAATTTTTGTGAATGGAGCAGAGGTGCTCGACAAAGCGGTCCCTCAATTTATGTTGGGTCTCGACAAACAATGCTACAAATATATTTTGACTGTGGCATAGCCTCTGAAGTTTTGATTCCTGAAAGAACTCTTCAAATTCTGGGAATGAGAATCAGAGAATGTGGGGGGAAGAGAAGCTTGGGGCTCTCCCTGTATGGTTGGTGATTTTTATTGTTCATTCCCTCACATACAGATAAATACAATACCACAGTCACCTATGATCCTGTGTTATTCTTTATTGTCTGGGTAAATCCAAATTTTAAATTTTATTTCCAGTCCTTGCAAACCTAAGAACCAAATAAAAGTGAAAAGTGTATCATTTCATTTTATTATTATTTTGTTATATGGGTCAAAATTATTCACTGGCATATCTTTTTAGTAAGCTCGACTTCTGTTGCATAATGAATCATTAAATTTCATTCAGATAAAGTAAGTAATAGGATTTAATATTGAATAGTGTCATCTGAGATGTGACTATGTGACAGAAGATAACAGATAAGGAAATATGAAGATTTCTGGGAGTATAAAGTGCTGTCCTTTTATAAACTACAGTTGAACATTAAATATAGGACTCAAATATTTTCCTTGATTGATTTCAAAGTTGAAAGTTCAAAGGGAATTTATTATCTTAGTACGTATACAGTATATCACCATACACTATTTTGAGATTCATTTTCTTGCAGGCATTCACAGAAGAACAAAGAAATTCAATAGAATCAATGAAAAACTACACACTAAGGGAGGCAAACAGTCAATGTGCAAAAGAAGAAAAATACAAGAGAAAAACAAATAATAAATACATAACTAAATGGGTAGAGAGATAGTTAAATAGATAGGTAGATAAATAAATATTAATACTGAAAACATGAAAGTGAGTACATAGGTTGTGGAATCAGTTCAGTGTTCCCCTATGTTTTGAAATATTTCAAAGAATATCTCAAACAGAGGAAACTGAAAGGGGACCTTTACAGAAATTTAAGATTTAAATTTATATGCACAATTAAATCTGTGACATTTTATCCAAACTGAAATATGAGAGGAGTGTATGGGTTGGAAGCAGTAAAAGTCAAATTTATAAGTGATGCCAGTGCCTGCATAAATCAAGTTATGGTGACAGAGTTACTTATTCTAGAGGTAGAAGACTCTGACTGGGTTAAACCCTAGGGCTTTTCTTTGTAGGTTTATTTTGTGACAAGTGAATGCTTTTTTTTTGCTGCTGATGCACTGTGGCAAATCTGTATTTTAAATCAGCTGTTGCTCAATATTACTGAGTCAAAGCTTATGAGAAGACAGAAGAATGGGGCTGAGGGGATAATAAATCAGCATGATAGAATGACAGAGCACACTCGAAGGGTTGAATGGCCTAAGTATGCTCCTTGATCTTATGGTCTTAAAAGAAGTTTACTTCAAATGTAGTACATTGTGAATGGACTTTATGTATTTTATTTATTTTTGTTAGGGAAAATCCCCATATCACTAAACAGGTATTGTTAGGAAGTATAAGGGTGAAAGGTGAAAAGATTAAGGGGAACATGAGGGGAATCTTCTTCCCTCAGAGGGTTGTGAGAGTGTGGAACGAGCTGCCAGTGCAGGTGGTGCATGTTAGCTCGATTGCAATGTTTAAGAGAAGCTTGGATAGGTGCATGGATGGTAGGGGTATGAATGGCTATGGTCCCAGTGCAGGTCGATGGGAGTAGCCAGTTTAAATGCTTTGGCATGGACTAGATGGGCTGAAGGGCCTTTTTCTGTGCTGTTCTTTTCTATGACTCTATTCTGGAGTTATGTGAATGTAGCTGATATTATTTCAAACAAGAACCAGGCTTCAGTTCTTATTGTAAATAAGTTCAGGAAGCTTATAATTAGCCTTCAGTCTTTTTTTGTAAATTGCAAGCAGTAAATTGAAGTTAAAACCACAGGTTGCTCCACAGACTAAGAGATTGCACATGCAAGAGCCAAATGTTAAGACAATAGGGTTGTGTTAATTGGCCTGCATCAAACCAGACAACATGGCTACACTATTTGCACTGTTGTGACTTGGTTCAAGCTGGCAGACTGGATGGATGTTGGCACTTAGCATATCAAATGATGTCACAGGTACAGGCAATCAGTAGTTTTTGTGCACTTGTGATATTTGTGTACTCAGAGACAGCCCTGACAACATTAATTTTGTATCTGTCACTGCAGATAGTATGTAATTCAAAGGAAGCGTCGTTAATCCAAAATATTGAAGGAAATTGTCACTGTAACTATTGAAATTGATTTGTATCAGCTACTGTCACCTTTGATCTAAAGGATATAAAATGTGATATACCTTTGGGTTTGTGAGGCCCTACTGAGAGTGTCACCAGAATGATGCCTGCTTGTTATGATGAATAAAGACTTCTATATCTCCAGTTTCAGTGTCCCTCTAGTTGTACATTAAATAGGGCTCAAATATTGTCTTTGATGGATTTCAAAGACAAAAACAAATAATAAATACGTAAAGAAATAGATAGATATGAAACACTGGTTCCTCTGGCTGCATAAGTCTTGGAAATCAATCTCCAGCTCCGCCAACATGTGAGGTTGAGGTGCAAGCCCCACCCCCCAAACCCCCTGTTAGTGTGGATGCTGCGTGATTCATTACCCGGTTACAAATAAGTGCCATGAAATAACAGTACGCCACGTACAATTAAAAGATTTAGCTTTATAATTCTTAATTTGACTGAAGGGTTAGTAAAGAAAGAGCAAATAAAGAAAAAGGCCCATTTTAATGAAACAGTCTAATGTGCACAAGTTGGAGCTCACGGTTTCCCCTTCGCCGATCCCCCTTTGATCTCACTCTGGACTTCATCAAATCACGGCCCCCACTCCAGGTCGAATCCTACGACCTCTTTTCTCTGGCGTCTTCTCTCTTCCTCTCCTTAACAGAAGCCCCAAACCCAACCTTAGTGTCTCTCACCAGAGAAACCGCCCCTTAATCCGGCCACAACTGGATGGCACACAATTCTCTTATCTCTTATCTTTAACAGTAACCCAAACAAGCAGCTTGCACAGAAGAGCATAACAGTAAAAAAAATGAACCAGGGCATTAACAGATAGATAGATAGATGAATAAATACTGAGAAATTGAGTTGTAGAGTTTCTGAAAGTGAGTACACAGTTTGTGGAAGCTTCCCCATGTCTTGTCTTCAAATATTTCAAAGAATATCTTAAATGGAGGAAACTGAAAGGGAACCTTTACAAAAGTTCCTCCATTTAATCTATGTGCAAAAGTAAATCTGAAATATTTTATTCAGACTGAAATATGAGAGGGACATACAGTTTTTAAGTATTAAAAGGTGTTTGAACATTCAGAGGTGTCTCTCTTTGTAGACAGGTAATTCAAAGAAGGCACTGTCAACCTAAAATAATGAAGGAAACTCAAAAGATCCATTGAAATATTGTCCTATTACTTGCTAACAAACTATATATAAAATTGTAACATCATGTATCTTGCAACTAGTCACCACTCACTTCGAAAGCCACAATATACTTACAGAAGAGCAGAAGGAATGCTGCAAGGGTATGAAAGGATGTAAAGAACAACTGATAATAGATTCCTTAATTCTAAATTAAGCCCAGCAGAAAAGCAGGAATCTTTCTTGTTGCTATACTGACTTCCAAAAAGCATTTGACTCTGTCCCACACATTGTTAATAGAAGTTCTCAATATACATAAACTACACCCAATACTTGTGAAATTCCTGCAACATCTGATGAAGCAAAAAAGGGAACCTTTACAAAAGCACTCAATCTATTAACAGACAAAAAAGAACAACCACTGTTAACAAAATAAACTGAGACATATTCTCTAAGTCCACTATGGTTCTGTCTAGCTTGAAACCCGCTCTCTAATTTACTGAATCAGATAAAAATTGGGTATCAAATCAGGAACAATGAAATGAACTACATCTTAGCACACCTTCTATACATGGATGAGTGATTATTATATGCTCCTTCATCAGTTAAGCTAAAACAATTAATTGAAATACGAGAACTATTTTCAAAAGATATAAACATGCTTTGGACTAAAGTGCAGAACATTAAATATAAATGTTTAATTTACTTTCTACAAATTTATTAATGTCATTTTATTACTGTCATTTTAATGAATTTATTAATGTCATTTTAGTGAGGGAGCGGGAGTATTTAAAAGAGAGCAGATTAACGGAGCGGGTGATGTTGTAGTGGGCGACGGAGTAGAGGGAGACAGAGTAGGAAGGCTTTGGCTCCTGAGGCTTTGGCGAGCAGAGGCTGAGGAAGAGCTTCACTCCAAGTGTGGTAAGGCCTGGTAAGTTCCTTCAATAAATCTAATTACCTTGGGAGTAGGTAATGGAGGCAGCAGTTAGGGCAGTTGAGTGCTCCGTTTGCAGGATGTGGGAAGTCAGGGAGAGCACAATTGTCCCTGATGACTACACGTGCGAAAGGTGCATCCAGCTGCAGCTCCTGACAAACCGAGTTAGGGAACTGGAGCTGGAGCTGGATGAGCTTTGGATCATTCGTGAGGCAGAGGCAGAAATAGAGAGGAGTTACAGGGCGATAGTCACCCCTAAGAGTCAGGAGACAGGTAGCTGGATAACTGTCAGGAGAGGGAAGGGAAATAGACAGAATGAGCAGAGCACCCCTGTGGCCATTCCCACAAATAATAAGTACATCATTTTGGATACTGTTGGTGGGGATGACCTACCAGGGACAAGTTGCAGTGGTTGCGTCACTGGCACCGAGATGGGACCCTCAACTCAGAGGGAAGGAGGGAAAAGAGGAGAGCAGCAGCGATAGGGGATTTGATAGTTAGGGAGACAGATAAGAGGTTCTGTGGGAGAGATCGAGAATCCCGGATGGTCTGTTGCCTCCTTGGTGCCAAGGTCCGCGATATCTTGGATTGAGTTCTCAGTATTCTCAAGAGGGAGGGTGAGCAGCCGGATGTCGTGGTCCATGTAGGGACCAATGACGTGGGTAGGAAGAGTGAGGAGGTCCTGAAAGGTGAGTTTAGGGAGTTAGGTGCCAAGTTAAAGGACAGGACCTCCAGGATAGCAATCTCAGGATTGCTACCAGTGCCACGTGCAGGCGGGTTTAGAAATAGTAAGATAGCGCAGATCAACACGTGGCTGAAGACATGGAGCAGGAGGGAGGGATTCAGATTTATAGATAATTAGGCAGTTTTCCAGGGAAGGTGGGACCTGTTCCGGCGGGACGGTCTACATCTGAACTGGAGGGGGACAAATATTCTTGCGGGTAGGTTTGCTAGAGAGGCTCCGGTGGATTTAAACTAGACACGTGGGGGGAGGGGAACCAGAGTGTAGGAACAGATGTAGGGAAGAAGGAAGAAAAAGAAAATATTAAAATTGTTTGCACAGTTAGTGATAACCAGAGAGTAAGAGATGGAAAATTTCTTAAATGCATTTATTTTAATGCTAGGAGCATTGTAAGAAAGGTGGATGAGCTCAAAGCATGGATTGATACCTGGAAGTATGATGTGGTAGCTATCAGTGAAACATGGTTACAGGTAGGGTGTGATTGGCAACTAAATATTCCTGGATTTAATTGCTTCAGGTGTGATAGAATCGGAGGGACAAGAGGGGGAGGTGTTGCATTGCTTGTCAGAGAAAATATTACAGCGGTGCTCTGGCAGGATAGATTAGCGGGCTCGTCTAGGGAGGCTATTTGGGTGGAATTGAGGAATGAGAAAGGTGCAGTAACACTTATGGGGGTGTATTATAGACCACCAAATGGGGAGTGAAAATTGGAGGAACAAATTTGTAAGGAGATCGCAGATATTAGCAGTAGGCACAAGGTTGTGATTGTGGGAGATTTTAATTTTCCACACGTAGACTGGGAAGCCCATACTGTAAAAGGGCTGGATGGTTTGGAGTTTGTAAAATGTGTGCAAGATAGTTTTTTGCAGCAATACGTAGAGGTACCAACAAGAGAAGGGGTGGTGTTGGATCTCCTGTTAGGGAATGAGATAGGTCAGGTAATGGAGGTTTGTGCTGGGGAGCACTTCGGGTCCAGTGATCACAATGCTATCAGTTTCAATATAATTATGGAGAAGGATAGATCTGGACCCAGGGTTGAGGTTTTTGATTGGAAAAAGGCTAACTTTGAGGAGATGCGAAAGGATTTAGAAGGAGTGGATTGGGACAATTTGTTTCATGGGAAGGATGTAATAGAGAAATGGAGGTCATTTAAAGGTGAAATTTTTGAGAGTACAGAATCTTTATGTTCCTGTTAGGTTGAGAAGAAAGGTGAAAAGTTTGAGAGAGCCATGGTTCTCAAGGGACATTGGAAACTTGGTTTGGAAAAAAAGAAGAGATCTACAATAAATATAGACAGCATGGAGTGAATGAGGTGCTCGAGGAATATAAAGAATGTAAAAAGAGTCTTAAGAAAGAAGTTAGAAAAGCTAAAAGAAGATATAAGGTTGCTTTGGCAAGTAAGGTGAAAATAAATCCCAAGGGTTTCTACTGTTATATAAATAGCAAAAGGATAGTGAGGGATAAAATTGGTCCCTTAGAGAATCAGAGTGGACGGCTATGTGTGGATCCAGAAGAGGTG